>NC_142261.1:10090296-10392290 GCF_052056855.1 Sturnus vulgaris | reverse complement strand
GTACGCGCGGGCTGGGGCTGCTGAGGGCGAGACTGCGGCTTCCTGCCCTCAGCGTCCTGAGGCTCCTCACGGCAACCCATCCTGCCCGCCCTCAGCCTCCCGAGACTCCTTAGCGCTCCCCTTCTGCCCGCCTGCGGCTCCTCAGGGCGTCCTTTCCGCCCGCCCTCACCCTCACGGCCGCCCTCACTTTCCCGGGACTCCTGAGGGCGCCCTTCACGCCTTCCCTCAGCCGCCCTCGCCTAGGGCTGCCCACGCGTTATCCACAGCACAGCTGTCCCTCTTCCCCGGGGGCGTCGCTGCGTGAGGGTCTTGAGCTGCTTGGTGCTCCTTTCTCCTGAGGGTCTCCTGTGTGCTTACCCTGGGGAGCCCTTCCCCTGCCCGGCGCTGCTCTCAGTCAGGAGCTGCAAGGAAGGAGGGTTGGCCTGGAGGGCAAGGAGCCGCTCTGAGGGACAGTCTCTGCCCCACTTTCCCAGCCCTGCCAAGGTCCTGTGCCAAAGCTGTCCCCCACCCTTCGTACCGGTTTTGCTGGCAGAGGTTTTTGGAGGTGTGGGTGAACTCCTGGGGCAGGGTCTACACACCCCCCTGCTTGCTGGGGGGCATGAGGGCCCCCGTTCATCAACAGGATGAACTGTACCCAAACTTGGAGCAGACCTCAAGGATCTGAGAGTGCTCTGGGAAATGAGAAACAAATGGAGAAGGAAGAAGCTGGCTTGGTATGTTACTGGAAGGTGCTTGCAATGCCATCCTACTGAAAGTAAATGTATCTTTAAGGACATTAGAATGATAATGAGAAAAGATAGTGAATTGCATTTAGTTCTTTTTTTCCTTGAAAAGGGGAAAGGATTGTGTCACAGCCAGACATTCCATTTTATGGCAGACTCACTCCTAGTTTTGTACCAGTATTCGTTGTTTATTTTTGCTCAGGTGTTTGTGTGCATGACTTTCTGGAAACATTGAGTGCTTGGAGTCCTCCACAGAAATCTTGAGGATCCTGGATGTGATCCAAAATGAATCATTCTCAGGGCTGGAAGAGCAAGATGAGGTCTCTTGTACTCACTCACTAGCTTAGATTCTCTGAAATCATTGTTTGTAGAACAGTAAAGCTCCTAAGTAAATGTTACTAAAATCCCCTTGTGATAAACCTCATTGTAAAGAAAAAAAGTAAAATATCATCCCTATCTGTAGGGAACACTTCACTTTTGAGCTGTATTATCACAAGTAGGGAAGATTGCTGGGGTGCATTGGAAGCATTTCAGAAACTGTTAGTATGAATTTTGCCTGTAACAGGAACTCTAGATTTGAGGTGAGCAGTACCTACTCCTGGCATTCAGCATTTGGAGCATGCTAGCATTCCATAGATAGATGAAGGCTCAAATTGATTCCATATCTGTTCTACTCCATACAGATTTTATCAGCCTGCTCTTACGTTTGGTCCCTTGATCACAATTCTCATTTCCATGCCACTTTGATGGTGTGAAAGCCCTACCATTAAATCCAAACATTCCCTATCCATAGGGAGCCTTCCCACATAATGCAGTGTCAGGCCCTGACGAACAGCACAGGTGGGGAGGCTGAAGGGGTTGTGCAAAGCTGCTCATTAGGGCTTTGAGGAACGTTGTGGGAAGAGCAAAGAGCAGGGCTGCTAACTGCTTGAACTGCCAGCATAGGGGAGTACAAGGAGTGCGTGAAGATCTTCTGCCATGCTGGCCTGTACTTGTGTTCCAAACCAGAATGGGATTGCCTGGAATGCCAGGTATCCCTGTGCTCGGCAAGGGGGAGCTCTGAGACCCTACACAGCACCACTGCTGCTGCATAGGATGCCGGAGAGAGAGCAGCTCCGTGGGCTCACTGCAAAAGTGAAGTCTCAGTCTCTTCTCTTTTCTCTATTGCCGTTTTCTATGCCAAGATTTCTCACTCTCTGCAGGGAGGGCTGAATTACTCTTAACTACATGGGCATTGCACAGATGAAAAAGAGTGCTCCAGCTGAGGCGAGCCATGCAGAGAGCAAACAATTCTGCTGATGGTAATGATCCTGTGTCAGTTTCTCTTTGGGCCTGGGACCAATTCCAGACACTCGCACTGTTGCTCGTCCTCTTCACCCCAGCTTCTCTTTTTCTCTGCCATTGTCTGGTTAGTGGTGCAGAAGGGAAGAAGTGCAGGAAGCGGTATCTTTCCTTGGTAAGATGGGGGGGTGACAGGGAGCTGCACACAGAATTGCAGGAACAGTCTAGAACAGTGGTTTTAAGGCCCATCTGGCTTGACTCTGCTGTTTCCCTGCCTGCTGCAAAAGCTGGGAGAGAGCGACACCCAAGGCAGTCACAGGGGAAGAAGCACACTCTAGATGGTAGATTTAGTCAGTTTCACTCCACTGAACCTCCCAAGTTCTCCATGTCCAGGGTTTTGGGTCATTTTCCAGAACTAATGAACAAGCAGGTACGTCAATAGGAGCAATCTGACTGTAATATGTGTGAGGCTGCACTTACACCACAGGCACCAAACCCTCTGGGCCATCTACATTCTGTGCTGCCCTCACTGGAGCTCAGCATGTGAAATACCTTCCTCAGGATGCTGGACTCATTACAGTTTGCTCTGAGAATTTGCCCAGAAACCAAGACAAGATTTGCCAAATGGGAAGTAACTTTTATTTGCTTTGGGTAACTCCAACCCCACTTTCAGAGGAGCAGAAGAAAAATCCATTATAAGGTACTCCCAGCTCCTCTATCCAAGCTTCAGGAGGAACAGCTGTAAGAAAAAGAGAAGAGCAAAAGCTGTTGATTCAGCTAATTTCATGTCATGACCTTTGGTGTAGGAATTTTAGGCTCTCTCAGGCATTTCTCATGTGAGCTTCTTAATGGTATCTTGGGGAATATGTTACGAAGTGTTCTGATCCTGCTCTAGAAGAGGTCAATTTTAGTAGTGCTGGATCAGCTTAGCAGAAAAAAGAAGGAACTTCTTCATCCCAGCCTCCTATAATGGTTATGGATATGCTCATTACCATCTAGTAATAAACGATGCACAGGAGGTTTATTGTAATGTTCATTTATTGTAAGTCATCGTCCTGGTGGCTTAAAAGTGCAATCGGTGGAGAGTTGGGGTAATGACTCATCTGACAGTGATGCTGAAGAGACACATCCTGACTCCTCTCCCACAGGCTCAGCTGCAGAACTGGAGAAGAGGCAGGGTACATGTGGGAGGTTTAGTTACCTGTCACAGAATTCATTCCAAGACTTGTTTTAGACTGCTTGGCAATGCTCCCACACCTCAAAATGCTAGCTCTACCTGCAGCCTCACTTTTTGAACAGGTCATGCAAGTTTTAAGGAGGGGGAGAAGATGATGTGGACACTGAGAAACTCAGCCCTAGCTCCTCTGCTAAGGAGCCATCAGTGTCTCTTCTTACAGGGAAGACCCCTACATGAAAATATGTGCTTTAGGCATGATTTCTGCAATAGCTTTGGTTGGTGGGACAGCTGTACTGTGGACAGGACAGCTCAAGATGGAGAGGTATTTGTGAGCTTTGCTCAGTGCCAAGCAGCAGAAACCTGAGTCATTGGAAAGTGGAGTCACCATTCCATGAGAGCAGAATGCAGGTGGGAGTCCTGAACTGCTCTTGCTCAGCTTCAGAGTGAAGCTGTCTCTCCTCTAACCCAATACAGCCAAATCTAGAAATGTGTTAAGCATCTTAATGCCCTCTAGCTTCTGCAGAAATTGGATGCCTTATGTATGCCTTAAATTCTGTGCTTTATTTGCTCTCTCCTGGCATGGATTTGAATTGACAACAAAGCAAAAATGAACTTTGGTCAGTGGTCCTTGCTTTGCTGCTTGACCTTTTAGCAGATGACTCTTGCATCCTTGTTTCCTACTGCTTGTTACAGTTCTTGTCAAAATATTAGTTCAGGACATGTTGGAGTAGGAGGGGGCACTCAGGAAACCCAACAATTAAACCCCTCAGAGCTAGAAGGGGGAGTGGTAGTTTCATGAAGGTCAGGTCAAAAATTTAGTCTTCTAGTTTGTGCCAGGATCTGTATTTTACACTGTAAACAGTCTGATAGAGCTTGCAATACCATCCTAAGGATTAACAAAAAATCACTACCCAGTAGTGATGGATCTCCTGTTAGGAGTGTGGAAATTGCACCTTTCAACAGAGATTACCTCCTGAGGGAGACTTATTGTACAGATTTAATTGTATTTCTCTCTTAATTCATCAGCTGCTAGTAATTACAACCTGCATTTTTGCAATGGAAGAAAACGAATCTAAACTGGCTACTGAGAATGTACTTAAATAAATCATAGGAGGGAGAGAAAATTACAATGCAAACAGTCTCAGTCTTCTAAACAATTTTAATTGATTCCTTAGCTATTCATTAATTAAACAACATCTTCAAAAAGTGCATTCTGGAAAATGTAGCAGCCTCACTGAAAGTAGTGCTCATCAGATTAGCTTAAAGTAACTCCTCTGGCATCTGAACAATATTTAATTTTTAAAGGGGTTGGATTGGAAGCAGTTTAGCTTGTCAACTTCTGAGTTGAGAGAAATGCTGACTTCCCCTCCATGCTGGAAGACGTCAGCCTTATAGCCTGTACTTCCAAATAATCTGTTACAAGAGCAGTGTTCTTGTGCAGCTTCTATTTTGAACCTTTTTCCTTTTAAGTGATAACTGCAGTTCCTCTTGCCTCCTTTTCCTCTTTGCACACTGTACAGTATCCCACCAGTGACACTGGATCCCCCAGCAGTGTCCTGCTTTCCCATATCGCCCTCCTGTGCTACAGCCTCAAATTACCTGGTTAAAAATCCCTGTCCCCTCCCTTCTCCTCTGGGAACAATTATAAGAAAGATATTTTGTCCTCAGACATGGTAGTCCAATTACTCTATCCCAATGAATGAAAAGGCTTTGTTTACAACAGCAAGGTAAGGCAGAAAAGCACTTTTTTTTCATCATCATTCTGTTTCTTGCTATCTGGAGATAGTTTCAATGGAGAGAACTGGTGAGGCTGACACGTGCGAGGCTTGCTGCCCTCTCCTGGTGCCCTCAGCACTGGATCTCACAGTTGCCTCTCGGAATTTTCCCCTTTCTGAGATGAGTCCTGCAGGAGAGAAAGAAAGAAGCTGCTTTATCGACTGAATTGATTATTTTAAACAGCAGTGTTTGATTAGGATTAGCTGGACCAATTCAATCAGGAACAGCTTTTTAATTGCCACTTGCAAAGGCAACAGTTGTGATCAGGTTCTCTGGAACTGCAGGTGATCCCTGTACTTTTCTGACAGTAACAAATGGATTGGAATTCTACACTACTGAGTCTTCTGGATACTCCTACCCAATTATTTGGGAGTGCTAGCACTTAGTATGTTTTTTTGTTTATGATCATGGAAAACAGTATCATGGCCCATCATGGGCAGACCAGCTGCAGATTACAATTTAGAGCCACCTTTTGGTGCAGTGAGGGAACATTTTGTCAGTCAGCACATCTCAGTCTCAGCATTTGCTAGGAACCCATATTGTTACCCTGTAAGGTGACTGACCAGGGAAGGTACTCACCTTGTAAAAATAACTTTAATCCTGACAGCTACTGAAGCTCAGCTGGTTGGGTCATGTGCAAACTATCAAAGGCAGCAGCTCTCCACAGCGGGAATTCAGCTTTAAGGATGCAAAGTGATCTAACCTGGTGGGCCCTATGTTAAGGACTGCAATTGGCAGCTTCTTCTCCCGGGCAGCCAGAGCAAACCTGTAACCAGAGTACACCTGCAGGAGTACCAGAAGACAAAATGACTGACAGCTTAGGCAAACAAAGAATTACAGAAAGGAATAAAATAATTGTCATGGTAATGGGACAGTGTACATACATGCTGTGTTAGGCAGCTGCACTGAGCTCAGGTAGGAAATATCTTTGTTCAGGAGTGCACAGAATAGAACAGCTTTTAACCTCTGTCAGTGAAGGATTTGCAATTTCATAAAAACTGAAACTTCAGAGCAGATTGAAGGGAAATGTTCTTGTCTTTTAGTAAATCTCTGCAGCAGTTTTTATTAGTTATCACAGCTACTTATATGCTGCACTTTGATGATTCTTGCATGGCCCAGCTGAGGTAGTACAAGAACAAACCTAAGGCATTTCAATCATTCCATCATTCCTGTACAGAGGATTATAAGCTTAAGAAGGGCAAGCTCAAGGAATTTGTATCCAGTATCCTGAAGCCAAGAGAATAACAATGAGGCAGCCTTGGTTTTATCTCCTTCTGGGAGGTGTTAGAATAACGTTTTTTAATGTAAAAGAACTTGTTCCTGGAAGAATTTATCTTACACAAACACTGTTACAAAAGCTTCTTTGGGTTTAGAAACTCCTGTTGTTTAGCTACCTTACCTAATAGATAAGAGACTAGTGGAGAAAACACATCATGATACAAAGGACAATCTCAAGCAGCAGAGATATTTCAGCTCTCTTACTGATAACTTAATACGGAATGAGAGGTCCTAAAACCTGGTATTTTACACAGTGTGCCATGAGGCCTAAAAAGCTACCAAAGGCCAAAAATTTCAGGTAAAAAAAATGTGAGGACTGAATTGCGTCAGGTATCTTGCCTTTATGGACAATTGTGACCTGATGGAGGAGGCAGCAGAGAGGTCTGAATGGAGGTAGCATGAAGTAGACTGGCAAGAGAGTGACAGGGAAGCCCAAACAGGTCACCCAAGAAGCCACATTCCAACCACAGTAAAAATAAAACACAAAGAAGCTCTGCAAAGGCTGATCCATTGGTAGTCCTAAGCTGTGAGACCAAGGATTGTTGCAGGCAGAGTAGCAGAGAAGTAGGAATGCAGTTTGGGAGGCTGACCTACTTACCTGCATAGAGGATCCTGCTACCAGCATGGAGTCTGATTCTGCCAGGCGTTGGTGTACAAACCTGACTTTTTCCTGGCTCACTGTATCTCCAAAGAAGGTCACATCAGGCTTCAGGATTCCACCACATTTCCGGCAGGCTGGGACTTGGAAATTGCGCACCTGCTCATCTGTCAGGAAGACATCCCCATCTGGAGCCACATCAAGTGCCTCAGCTTTCCAAGTGGGATTCAGAGCTTCAAAGTGCTCCTGGAGCTCAGAACGCAAGATTCGGTCTCCACAGGCCAAGCAGAAAACCCTGAAATTCAGAGCAAAGTCTTAATGGAGCGTTTCATGTCAGCTGAAGATCTGGAGACTCTAACTTGTTCCTTAGGAGCCTCTCATGATTTTCCACATTTATTTACCAAATGGTACAGGTCAAGGAGATGTCTTTCTACTCTGTTGCTTTGTAGGAATGCTCTAGAGGAAGTGATTTCAACTCTGCCACACATCCTCTCTCCCAGTTCAGGCTGTACTTTTTCATCTAGAAATTTGGGGTGAGCCCAGCCAGGCTGAGATAGTCCTTCTCCAATACATGTATCCCATGCAATTCATCCTCATGATCCCCTTGTTCTCTTTACTAAGAGGACATTTGCTGTACCAAGGAAAGAGGAAGTGGATGCAGGCTTCAAGGAAAGTGGTCCAATTAATACTCAAAAAAAATGGAGCGGTGGTCATGTTTCTTAAATACTGTGCTGTGAACAGCACTGGGTTGTGATCTTTTTCTCCACCCCAGCCCAACACCACCTTTGTGCCTGTCATCTCCAGGAATGCAGCATGGACATTTTGCCTCCTTTCTCAGCAGCTGACACTGCAGCTGCCTGTCAGACAACCCCGCTGTGGCAGCAGCTGTACCTGTGTGTGCAGCCGTGCAGCTCCGTCATGCGCTGGCTCCCGGCTTTGGTGTGAAGGGCATCCACGTTCTGGGTCACCAGCCAGTGCAGCTTGCCCAGCTTTTCCCAGTCTCTCAGTACCAGGTGTGCCTTGTTTGGCTGGTGGGAGGAGAACTGGGGCCAGCCCACGAAGTTCCTTGCCCAGTAGCGCTGGCGGGCGCTGGCGCTGCGGATGAACTCGGCGTGCTGGACGGGCCGTCTGTCTGTCCTGGCATAGAGCCCAACGCCCTCAGAGCGGTAATCGGGGATCCCTGACTCCGTGGAGATTCCAGCCCCAGTCATTACAAACAGCCTCTTGGAGTTAGAAACAAAGTGCTGCAGCTCCTCCACTTCCATGGGATCCGGGGGAAGACAGGCTGGCACGAAAGTCAAGTTTGGAGAGGCTCTGGATACAGAATAGGATCTGAAATGATGCAGTCTGACAGCTCTGAAAACTCCAGAGCACTTCGTGGCAGAAAACATGTTCAGCTAAAAGGCAAGAACAGAACACATTGCAGGTAAAAGAAAGCAAAAAAGCGTGTCCTTAATGCCATTTGCTTGCGACTCTCTGGAAGATTACGCTGTAAAGTATTCTTTGCTCTCTTTTTAGTAAAGAAACAAATTATTTCGGAAACTAACTAAAGCCCACCATCCAAGGACAGAATGTTCTTTTGGAACAGGGGAACACTGATCACAAAGTTAACAGCTCTGACTTGCAGGGTTCCTGCTGTTCTACACAGGTGTGAAGGATGGCTGCCTAAGAGGACTTGTAAAGAGCCCAGAAAGACCTGTGCATGTAAAGTCTTTCCCAGGTACGTGCAGCAGGCCAGAGAGGAAATGGCAGGAAGGCCAAGCACCTCACCCCAGAGGCACTGGTTGGTTCCTCCCCAGAAGAGACCCTTGTTCTGCATTTTTAACATTCTGCTGCTCCAAATCAGTCTTTTATACTTACCCCATCCTTTACATATGTTGTAGGAAGGGAGAGAAAAACAACCTTGAAATGCTGTTTTTTTCCTGGCAAAGGCCTTGACTGGAGTTACTCCTGTTTGGTGTGTTTTGGTTGTTTATTTTTTTTTACAAAGGCTTGGTGCAGAACAGGCCTTGAAATGGGACTGAAGATGATTAGGGCATTGTCTAAATGCCTCTGGCACCTCCTCTTTT
Source organism: Sturnus vulgaris (assembly GCF_052056855.1). Classification (NCBI taxonomy): domain Eukaryota; kingdom Metazoa; phylum Chordata; class Aves; order Passeriformes; family Sturnidae; genus Sturnus; species Sturnus vulgaris. The sequence goes on along the minus strand of NC_142261.1, from coordinate 10,383,389 downwards.
GTGGGTCCCTCCTCCCCAGAGTCAGTGGGGAGCTGGAGGGGCACTGCTTTGCTTCTCCAGCAGACACAGGGGCATTCTGACAGAGGAGGTATCATCCAAAGTGTGTGGGGCAGAAGGAACTGCCTGGCAGGTAGGAATGGGAGGGACACCCTGCTTTAAGGGAGGAGTTCCACGCCCTGCTGAGGACAGGCAGGATGGCTTTGCTGATTAAGTAGCCTGGAATTGTGTGCAAGACCTGTTGAGACATGAGTGGATGGGTTTGGACTTTGATTTTGTTTGGGCTCTCCAGCAGTCTGCAGTTCTTTATTTCACTGTTTTAAAACTATTTTTTTCCTGGCCTCTCTATGGTTTTGCAACCAATGTACAAATAGCTTTGAAAGTAACAGTCCTGAGAATTCTGTCTGGTATTTCTGCCTCCTTAAATCTCCCTATGGAGGGGGACTTGTACAAGATGTGGAAGACAGAGGAAGAACTCTATTTAATGATAAAAGGGGATGATCTCCTGAACAGCTAAACTTCAGATGTATTTAAATATTGCTCCATTTACTGTAAGACCTAGTACTGGCAGGCAACTGAGGGCTTAGATGCATCTGAAGTCTAGGTGTTCAGCTCCAAGCATTGTGATAATAAATTGATACTAGCAGCAAAAGGTAGATTTGGCTCAGTTAGTCTTCAGTTCTCAAGGCTTTTTGTCATTATCAGTTGAAATGCAGGGAAGAATGGATAGACTCCACAGTCTGAATTGCTTTTTGTATCTAAGCAGTGACTCTGTTTGCAACGATTTTTGCTTTGTTTTGCTGTTTAGCAGGAGTCGTGTCAGGCATTCCCTCTGAAGAGGTTTAATTTCCCATATGAATTAATTAGAAGGGACAAAGTCTCCCAATAAACTAATTTGCTTTGAGAATAACTTGTGTCATGATGCTCCCCAAAGGCTGTTAAGCCAGTTTGATGGTAATTAAATTGCTTTAACTGATGGAAACTCTTCATTCCTGCCCCTTATCATCAAAAGATCTCTCAAAAGGAAATGTTCAGAGACAAAATGAAATAGAAATGTAATAGGGGTTGGCCCACAAGAGAGAGAAAGCAAAAATTACAGATCCATTTGAAAGCTGCTGTGAACCAAGTAAGGACTATGGAAGAGAAAAAGTTAAAGGATGCAGTATTTCTTGTCAAATACAAAGCTGCTTTTAAAATGGAAGTGCCCGGATTTAAAAAAAAATTACATGACAAGCGAAACTCTTTAAACCTAAGGAGATCTGAGGCTAGAGTTTGTTTTTAGCACACACCCAAGATGCTCCACAGGAAAAGATCAGGCAAGGTTAAGGTGAACGATAAACAGGTTCCTACAAACGGCTACGGGCCAGAAATCCGAAGGGACTCCCGCATCGTAGGGACTGCCACGTGTCTCTAGTGCTGTGACAGTGGCGGAGTGACACCGAACCGAACCGGTCTGATGCAATAGGAGCGATACGATAATAACGCCGAGCACTCACCTCTCATGGCGCTGCCGGAACGCGCCGGCCGCGGAAGGACAGGGCCGGCCTGCCGGACGGAGAGCCCTCTGGGAAATGTAGTTTATGGAAAAAAAAACAAACAACTCAAGCGCAAAGACTACAACTCCCATGTGTCAAAGGGAGCAGAGGGGGAGCGAAAGGTGTTCGCAACATCCCAACACCTGAGATCATTCCAAAACGCTGAGAGCTTCATAGCAGCCCTCAAGGAAACGTGTAAGGTTAAAATCCGAATTCATTTGATACAAATGCATGTGACAGCTTTGATAAAATGCATTATAGGTGCTTGTCCTTATAAAAGATGCATTTTCCTTTAACTGATACTAGTATGTTTCAGGCTTAAAATGTGGCTACATAAATAATGGAAGAAAAATCCACTGAGGGCTGTTAAAGACATCTGGCTTGGGAATTAGGGCAGTGCCAATCTGTCTGCTACAGACTCTGTGCACTCTGGCAGGAACCCATCGTGCCTCTCTGCTTGGTGCAGGTTTCAGTCTCAATAATCACCTGATAATTTGTAGTTTGCCTGGCAATAAGGCAGAAAACGTTTGCGTATGGGTGTGGGTTTTTGGTTTTTTCTTGGCTTTTCTTCAAATGAGAAATTTGTTCTGAGGAACAAATAATGAGGAAGGCCAGACTGCTGCATGGTAGCAGCCTGCTGCACTGGATGTCCAGCAGTTCTACAGACAATGGGCTCTTTCTAAAGATTGTAACTGCATTTCAAATGCATTCATCAAAGAGCTCTTGCTAAACAGTTCAAAACATTGTAGAAAGTTAGAAAGTTTTAATCAATATTTTTTGCCTCTTACAGTTATTTCAAAGGCCGAGCGACCGTGTAGCAGTGTGTTATTTTGTGATCACAAGGAAGAAGCGTATCCTGCTCGCTCGGTGTGGAGTGCCACCCTGCCTGTCCCTCTGTCCCTGGGCTTTGGTGTGGAGTGCAAGCGTCTTCTTGGCAGCGTCGTGAGTCTAAACGACTTTCAGTGATTTATACTTCAGGAGTTTAAACGTGTTTTAAACTGTTGGGTGATGACTTTGCTTAGGTGGTACCCGGCAGACGCCGTTTGTCCCTGGTGCTCCTCGAGAGTGTCCCCCTCCGCTCCGTGCGCTCCCTCCCGGCATGGAAAAAAGCGATTTTTGGCCAATGCCCCAGGCTCGAGCAGCGCCTTCCCGCATGCTCATTAACATAGTGCCCTCCCGGCAGCCTCCGCGGGTCCCGGTGGTGCCAGGGGCCCCCGCTCCATCCCTCCGTGGCCTCCCGGTCCATCCTCCGGGGCGGCAGCGCAGCGCGGGCCGCAGGCGGGACCGGTGCGCGGGGGGCAACGGGACCGGCCCCGAGCGGCCCCACTCGCCCTGACCGCGGCAGGGGCGCGGCGGGGCTGGGGCCGGGAGGGCGGGAATCACAAATCAGCTTTGCGCAGTGGCAGTATCGTAGCCAATGAGGTTAATCCGAGGCGCGATTATTGCTAATTGAAAACTTTTCCCAATACCCCGCCATGACGACTTGAAATATAGTCGGCATTGGCAATTTTTGAGAGCCTCTACGGAGGCGGATTTTGTGTGGTCAAAAAATAAGCTTGAACTGTACGAGAGGGGAATGTTTCTATTAGTTCTATCAGGAGTTCGGTCTGACAAGTGGTGGTGGCGTCTAGGTTTCGCTACTTCTTGCTTGACTGTTCCGTTCGTCCTTCAGCAGCTCTGAAAGGGACAGGAACAGAACTCTTTATCTGAAAGCACGCTCGGTTTATTAAACCCTGATCTTTTGCTGGAGCAGGTGACGGGGATGCTCGGGAAGAACTCGTGCTGGGATGAGATTCACCGGCGCTGTGGCCACCCGGGGCTGGCAGGGGCTCACGGCCCGGGGGTGCCCGGGCTCGGTACGGCGGGGATGCGCGGGGCCGGAGGGACCCGCCGCGTTCCGCGCGGGGCTGTCCGCAGTGACGTCACGCCAACTTTGCATATTCCGTCCCAGCAGCCTTCGCGGCTGTACCGGGGGCCCAGAACGGAGGGCAGAACGGGGCGCCCCGGTCCCGGCGGGGCGCGGGGAGCGTGGGCAGCGCGGGGGGCACTGCTGGGAGGGGTGCAGGCAGGAATGGGCGGGCAGAAGGACTCGCCCCGAGCTCGGCAGCAGCCCCGGGGCGAGTGGCGGCGGCGGCGGGGATGACGAGTCAGCTTTGCGCAGTGGCAGTATCGTAGCCAATGAGGTTAATCCGAGGCGCGATTATTGCTAATTGAAAACTTTTCCCAATACCCCGCCATGACGACTTGAAATATAGTCGGCATTGGCAATTTTTGACAGTCTCTACGGAGACTGAATATTCCAGTTAAAAACAGACCAAAAAATCTCTATTTTTAATCGAGTTTTTCCCGGAGCTGTCTGGCGGCTTTCTCATCTGAGGTTGCAGAGATTTATCTTTGGGAGATAGTAAGGGCTTTTCTTTCTGCAGCGCTGCCGGCGTTTGCCGTCGCTAGAAGCACAGTTTAATAAAATGAGGGCGCTCTTACCTAATAAAAAAAGCTCGTCTCTTTTTAGCGCGAAGTTGCTGAGAACGGAATCAGTCAGTGAAAATGGAAGTGGAGGGGCTTAGGTGCTGGAGAAAGGTTTCTGGAGTAGCTCTTGTTAAGCAGGATCCTTAGGAGAGCTCAGCCTCTCAACAGGCAGGGAGGAATCTGGGGGGACTGGAAGTCTGAATCGGGCTTCCCTAGCAGCAGAAGTCCTCTAAAAGCTATTAGGGAACACTTAGTGTAAAGTACTGTAAACTCCATTTTGTGTGCATTTCTTTATTGACATTGCTTGCTTTAAGAAAAAAAAAAAAAAAAGAAAAGACCAAAAGAAAAAGTCTCCTTATTGTCAAAGAAATCACAAACCTTTACTCAGGAAAAAACAGCTGCTGGTGTCAACTCCTATTATATAAGTAAACCCCATCCTTTCCTAATTTGTAGCAACTTAATAGCTAAGCAGCCCCTGCGGAGAGAGACTAATGACCACTGCACACCAGCTCTGCTGAGGCTCCCCTGCAGCTGGGAGCAGCTGCCCTCCGTCACTCTGTATGAGTGAGATGTTCCTTCTGCTGCTGACAGCTTGCCTCTGACGTTCTCTGGATGGGCACAGAATCAGATCCATGTGTGCCATCTGAATGCTCCTGCCCTGCTGGTTAGACCCTGAGCTGGGCAGCTACTTGAAACTTTGGTGGAGTAGAAAACTTAGTAGTGAACATTAGTGTTTCCTCTTAATATTTTTTAAAATTATAATTATTTTTAATAACATTCAGTCATGCTGGGGTATTATACACAACAGTGACCAAGAGTTACAGTGAAACCTCATAGATTGCCTTTGTCCCCTCATTTATTCCTATTGCCAGCAATATAAATTGAAATCAAACCCTGAAACATAGGGATGCCTTTACCCTTTGGCGGAATAATCCGAACTGATAAATAGCAAAGGCATATATAGTTTGCAGTGAGTCATATAATTCAGCTAATTTCTTGATTCTTATAAAATGTGTTGGTAAGTATTGGGTTTATTACTTGATTGTTTCTCATCTTTGCTGCCAGAATTGTCTGTGATGATGCCCTGGTGTGGTGCTTTCGATCTGCATTGCAAAGTCATATCCTACATCTTAGTCAGAAACCAAGTTTGTTCATTTTACTGTAATAGATCCTTTCAACAAGTGTGAAGTTGGACCTCAAATGTGGGAGTTGCATGTTGCCATTTACTGCTATTGCCTGAAGCCTAAAGCTCTGATTGATTTTTTTTTCCTGCATTCACCTGAAGAAAGAGATAAATCCCCTTGCTTGATGTTCGTGTGGCACAGCAAAGAAGGCTCACACTGCAATGAAGGCATTGTCATTGCTCTGCAGTTCCAAGTCACTCTCTGGAAAGTGCACAGGTAAGTTCTAAACATGCCTTACAAGCCAGCATAGCTTTATTTCTCTTCTCTGACATAGATTGCAAATAATGATGCTTTTCTTTGGTGGTATTATGAAATGATCTTGGATCACCTCTGTTTGGCAGCCAGTCTGAAATGACAGGGCAAGGTGGACAGTTAAACCCTCAACTCTGAGGGTCCTGTGTGTGGTCAGTGGGTTAGACTGTCCTTTGAGAGACTTGGTCTGTAACTGGTAAATGACTCTTTGATAAGAGGGAAAGATGCCTTGAGCAAGTACTCTGGACAGTGTGGAGTCAGGAATACTCTGAACACGGATTGTGTGGAGAAAGCCCTAAAGTTCAACCTTTTGTTGATGTTGACTCACTGTCTAACTTCATTTCCAGTTCCCAGCCCTGTTTCCCATCTGCAAATGAGGGTTGTAACTTCTTGTTACACCTTCTGTGAAAGACAAGGGTAAATCATGATGTGTCTCAGCCACAGGGCACAGCATCAGGGGGAGGCCTGTGTTTTTCTAGCAGCAAGCAGATGTTCATGAGTCAGGGAGAGTCCGAGGAAGAGAGCACGTAGATGATGAGGAAACAGGAGTTTAAGGCGTTGGGAAGGACAGGGTGAGCGTTGCTTGGGTGAGTATAGCTTGAACCCGTAGTGCTGAGAAGTTTTTGGCAGCTGGGGTTTTAACCTGCTCCTACTCCTTCAGCTCTCATGGAATGGTTAGAGACTGGCAATTTTAAGTAAGAAATGTGTGAAGAATTCGGTTATGAACAGCACCTGGCTATGAGCAGGTTAGTTTTAAAAGCAGTATGCCTAGAGGATAGTATCACTCATGGGACATCCCTGCCTTCCCACCTCACCAGCCCTTTCAAAGCAGTGCTGAAGGCAAAGCTTTAGAAGCAATGACTTTATTTTTTTTGTTTTTAACACCGAGCAGCACAACCCATTTCTTGTGGGTGCAACCCTAACTGGTACTATGACAGCTTAATTTCAGCCCTGAGACACAACAGAAACTGCTTCCTTGATTTACATTCACTTCCAGACTCCCAAAGGACACCGTAGGAAGCTGAAAATAAAAACTGCATACCAGGCTACAATATGAACAGAGTACAGTAAGCACTTTATTTATGCAGAGGTAAAAATACAACCCAAGTTGAGGCACATGCTTGTCACATGTCGCTGTTACAGACCCCAGGAAAGGACACGTTTCTAATGACCTTAGGTCTGCTCTGTGACCAGTCAGTGCTAGTGGTTTATGCTGCTCCATCTGGGGACATGTATCCTAAAGCTGTCACTGTACAGAGATCTTTGGCATGGATGATAAAGCATTCAATGAAAGTCTTTACTTATATATGTGTTGTATTAGATCTCATATTTTATTTTCTCTTATTTTCTCACAAGTTTTGGATTTGGAGTAAAAGCCGGAATAAATTTCTTGAAGGTTGTTGACTATTCGTAAGCATTGTCCGGAATGAGGGAGGAGATATTTCCCTGCTCCCTAGCAATAATTCCCAATAAGGCATGACTTAACACAGGAAATAATGATGTCCGACTTGTGCTAGCAGAGGAAACTGGGCATGTTTGTGCCTTGAGAGTGAAAAATACAGCGCTGGAGATTGCTCACAGCTGACCTCACGGTCTCTATTTTATGGAAACACTATTTTGTAATCTCAGCTCAACAACAGGACATGTGCTGTTCAGTTCTGGGAACATTCTCTGACTTGGTAGTAATTTTGTAAAAAAAGAGCTACTAGAGTCATGTTTCCTGGATCCTCAGCGGTTCCCACACTGATATTTTTTGGTGTATCTCTCATCAGATTAAGAGGTGAATATTTGGGCTGAGCAACTGCGTTTACTGCCATGTCAACTTGGCTGGAGCACAGTGGGAAACAGTAGCTCTGGTGAGGGCTGAGCTGTGCCGTGGCTCAGACAAAGCGAGGACTTTGCTGCCTTGGAGTGTTGTTTTATAGAGGTTTGAAAGGGAGAGCACGTGGGAAATGATGGTTCAAGATCATCACATGAGAAATCCAGGTGGGCTGTTATGGTTTTTGAGCACAGCAAAGGAGAAGTGGCTGGCTGGTGACTTTCCTTTATGGTGGCCACAGCTTGTGGAAAATTATTCAGGAAAGGTTTCTGCTGCCCAGCTTCTCTGGTAAATCAGCTGAGGCTCTGAAATGTTTGTTTGAAGGTTTTAGGGCACAGCCTTACCCAAGCCCAGCGCGGCTGCATCACTGCCCCGGGAGGACATTCCTCTGGGAAAGGGTCCTGCTCCTCCAGGGAACAGTGCTCGTGTCGCGTTCCTGCTCAGTCTGGGGCGCGCCTGGGGCCGCAGGCGAGCGGGACGGCTCCTCTGCGGCAGGACAGGCTCCGGCCCGGGGACAGAGCCCCGCGGGCGGGTGGCGGCTCTGGGCGCTGCTGCCTCGCCCGGCGTTTCCCGGGGCACTTTCCCGGAACGGGGCCGGGCACCGAGCCCGCGGCCGGGCTGGCGGCTCCCGCGGCGGCCGCCAGGGGGCGGCGCGGGGCGCGCGCGGCGGGGGCGCGCGGGCGGGCGCGCGCGGGGGCGGGCCGGGAAAGTTGCGGGCGCTGGGGCGGCGGCGGCACCGGCGGGGCGGGAGCGGCTCCGGGCACGGCGGCACCGGCACCGGGCACGGCGACACCATGGACGACTTGGGTGAGTTCCGAGCTGCGCGGGCTCCCCGCGGCGGACACCGTCGTCCCGCCGCGCCCCGGGCGGCGGCGGCCGCGGCCCGCCCGGCCACGCTGCGCCCCTCGGGGCCGCGGGGCTCGGGCCGCGCCTGCCGGCGCCCGGGGATTTGCTGCTCCCGGCTCCCCGCGCCGCCGCCCGCACCGGGGCCCGTCGGCTGGGCTGTCCCGGCGCCGCCGCCGCCCGCAGCCAGGGCAGGCGGTGGCTATCCCGGCCGGGAAGGGCGCCCTGCGCTCCTCCTGTGCCCCGAGCAGCGTGGAGCGGACTCGGGTTTCAGCAAACGCCTCCTCCCCTGCCCCGCCGCTGCCTCTCCAGCCTGTTCTCGGGCGAGATCCGAACTTCGCGCGGGTATGGAGTGGGGAGCCCTCGGGGGTGAGCGGAGCCCAGCCGGGCTCGGAGCTCATCCTTGTCCTCCCTCGGCTTCTCCCAGGTGTGCTGCATTATACGTTTTCCCGAAACTGTGTGAGAGAACCCTGGAGAAATGTCAGGGAACTGGTCTCAAGGGAAAGATCTAGAGAATTTGAGTTCCTTTGGTACCAAGCCGGAAAGGGTGTGGATCTGCCAAAATCCCTTGTGCTCTGGGAGGCATTAGGGCGACTGAGTTCCGCTTATGAAACTGATTAAATCAGACACTGGGGAGGGGCTGTGATCCGTTACTTGCATCCTACCTTTAATAGAAACCAGACATTCTGTTGACATATAGTCCAAGAAAATTCCGGGTTTATTCCTTGACCTGGAAGCTCACATTACGGTGCTGACATAAAGCTGGTAGTCACACCTTTAGAAAACAGGCTTTGAATTGGGCTAATGATAAAGCTTACAGGGCAAGGAGTCCATCTGCTGTGTGGCTTTCTGGTGAAAGGTCTGCCCACGAAGGATTCATGCTCGGGGAGTGAAACCCTCAGCTTGAATGAAGTAGCTATTGGTGGAAATAGAAGTAATTTCTACTGCAGCTTCTTCTCATGGTTATTTTTCCTTTAAGTGGAGACAGCTCTGTTTACCTTTTTTCATATCCCTCATTCTGGTTGTCTCTTGGAGATTTGGTGCAAGTTTCTAGCGTGTTCAGGAATGCAGTGCTAGTCGGAACAGGCTTCACCCAGTCCGTGCATTGACTTGATGAGTGGCCCTTCAAGGTGAGCACACAGGTCTGTGTAGGGCCAGTTTAGTGTCTCACCAACATGCTCTTTAGTAAACCACGGGAGCCTCACTGTGCCCACTGTGAGAGCTGCATTCCTGAACAGTAGTAGTGTGACTTCCCAGTTGTTGGAATAGGCTACTACAGTCCCTTAACATTTTTTCTTTCCTCTCTAGGAGAATTAGAGGTGAACTGCAAAGAAATTGTGAAAAAGATCTGAAATTGTGCCTGGTTTGTTCTTCTGAGCTCTAAATTGTATTAGGACAACCAAAAGTTAAAGTTGTGATGTGACTTGGAAAGTAGAACTTTTAGTCTGAGCAACTTGATTTCGTCAAGTCTTAATTACACTGCGTCTGTCTCAATTTTTGTGCAGCCTTTCAGACTGGACAAGATCTAATTAACAGTAATCGGCTGAACAAAAAAAGTGTGACCCTTTCTCTCTCTAAGCTTTTCTGTGGTGTACAGAATTCACGGAAAAGCACACCAGCTGTTTTCCCTCTGTGAATCATTGTTAGCCCCAAAATGGCTCGCTCGCTGCTCTAAAGCCATTCACCTTGGGATGCACACATAATGGAACAGTGCTGTGCTGATAGAACTCCCCTGAAATAAGTCAGACTTTTGAACTCAAGTGAGAGTTGTTTGTTTTTCTTTCCTCATTATCTATGGGTGGATTATCTGAGTTGTGGATTAACTGTGCCATGGATACAGTCTGCACTGGCTCTGTCCAGAGTCAAGCTGGTTAGGCAGGACTTGTTGGTTCAGGCATAGTGCCATGTGCACAAATCTGTTCTGCTTCCAGGGACAGTTTTGGCCCAAAAGGAGTTTGGTATTGATCTGGGACTTGCAGGTTCAGAGTTAATGTCAAGTCAAATCAGCTCAGATACTTTCACACCTCGCTTCTGAATCTGTGTGGTGCAGAAGTGAGCAGTGAGTGAAGGGCCTTGCTGGGCATGAGCCCCTCACAGAGACCATTGGTGTGCCTGTTCTTAACTCCCTGCCTTTATTGAAGATCTCCCTCTTCCTCGACCTGGAGGATTTAATCAGTGTGTACATGTCCACTGTAAAATGGAGGTCCAGAAGTATCTCAGTTGTGTGCTTGGACTGGAGAGGTTATGAAACATGAGAATGGATTTGTCTTGCTTTGGGGATTCATTTGGGGTTGAAAAAAAAATCTTCATTCCCTTTTTACCTCCTCCCCCAGTACTGAAGAAGTTCACACAGGAAACTTCCTGCAGGCTGGAGCTGTGCACGCTGTTCTGGGGGAGCCTCTGTGCACAGGACACACAGTGCTGGGGCTGGATGTAAACTAGAGCAGCCCGTGGTGGGAAGGGGGAGGGAGCAGCTGGCCAGGCTTGTCTGGATTGTCTCCCTCCAGTCTCTCTGAGGAAGTGCATTTTGAGGATGTGCTTGGAGTTGGACAGGAAGTTTGCTGAATGAGTTTGCCATTCTGCAGTGCTATAAATTGGCACAGAGTACCACTTTGTCCTAAAGAGTGAGAATCCTGACTTGGGGCTCTTGCCCCTTTCAGGGAATTGCCATAACACAGCCTGTGCTTCCAGCACACAGGTGACCATCCACACATACTTGCTTCAGACAATCTGAGACACTGAATGAGATGTTGAGTTACTAGTTCTGTGGTGCTGCCTTGTCTAAGTAGTATGAAGGAGCAGATCCATTAGGATCTGCTTATTGCAGAGGAAGAAGCCTAATTTGTATAATGTGTCATGTATTTATGGTGAGAGGAGTGGAAGAGAAACTTTACATTTGCTTTAGTCAGATACTGTTTGATTTTGACTCCAAAAGTTTTTTACAGCCTTTTTCTGAAAGGAGTTATTTGCAAATACTACTGGGAAACCTTTTGGTAACTCCATACAGAGATGGTGTGGCTTTTAGAAGCTTTCATTTGATAAAATTCTCACTTCTCTACTGTGTTTTTTTTTTTTTTTTTTTTTTGTTTGTTTGTTTATTTTTGTTGTGTTTTTGTTTTGTTTTTCCAAAGGCTTCAGGTATTTTTAAACTGTATTTTGCAATCAAAAACAAAACAGCATTCACTAGAGCTTGTAAAAAGTGTTTTGCAAAGAAGTTATGTCTGTTTAATGGGGACATACTTATGGCAGTGTTTTGGGTGTCTGTGTCAACTAGATTGTGAGCTGCTTTGTTTAGGTGTGCTTGCTCACTTCTAGAAGGATTTTTCTTTTGCCTAAGGCTCGTCTAGCAAGTTGGCTTCAAAATTCTGGGTGCATTGTTCAGGGGCACAAGAGATTTTGCTTTACTGGTTGTTTTTCCCTGTTTTAGGAACTCTAGTCCACCCTCTCTTCAGTGCTTAATCCTCTCAAGATTGACTTTAAAGGGAGCAATCTTGTCATTGATTTTTCATGGCAGTGTGGAGGGAGGTGCATGTGTTTCCATCTGTCATCTGTCCTAACATTTGGACGATTGCTGTGCTCTGCAGGGCGGTGCTGTCTGTCCCGCTCCAGAGGGGGATGCTTGCCTGTTTCTGGCTCAATTCCTTTAGTTTGGGAGTCATACGCTGTGGGTTTTGGGCTCACTTGACTAAAAGTTTGCTGTGAAATTGCTCATGGTCAGCTACGCCCAGGAAATGGTATTGGGGGGAAGCACTGGTAAAGTAATTTGGTGCCTTGGCTTTCTACTGGCTCAGATTCCTGAGTCCTTCCTGCCGCTGGGTGAGAAGGCTGTAAACAGAACTAATGCTCTGCACAATGGGGTTCTGACTTGTTTCAGCTCCTTAGCTGTTGTGACCCCTTGTAAAACAGGGACTTCATTGTCCTGAGCAGCCCAGACAGGGAGTCCTCTGCCTCAAGCAGTGTGTGATGCAGAGAGAGGCTTCTTTTCTTGTTGCTCTATTTCCACGGAAAGGCTGGACTCTGTGCTGTCTTTAGCTCCTTTGTCCCTCGCTGGGAGAGGTCAACTTCTCCCAAGTGTTCAGCTGCCCTCCTGGTTAAAACTGATCCTTCGACACCATCTCTGCCACTACGGAAACAAATGGGAAACTTCTCATACATCTTCAACTCTCTCTCCTTTTTCTTTCTTTCCTAGGGAATCACGATACTTCTGTTTCTCTGGACCCCTTTTTCCTCACCTCTTGCCCTTTGAAGTCTATCTATTATATGAAACAAGTTATGGAACTGTAGAAATGACAGCTAAAATTTTAAAAGTCTAGCAGCAGAACAAGCACTAATAATGCACTTTATTTAGATCAGAATTGGTTTTCTGATGTGCTGCTCAGACAGACAGATAAATCCCTTTTATTAAACCTCTGTAACTAGAAGGGGAAAAAAGCCTGTCCATGGCCACAAAACAAATCTGTTTGAATCGAACTGTTGTGTTAGTTGTGATATCCAGAATCTGATGCAGTTTTGGAGACAGCCAGAGCAGATTCTGAATACAGTTGTGTGTGCTAGTGGAAAAATCAGTGTGAGTGAATAGGATCTCTGGTCCCAGTTTCCTGCTCTGGTCTCAGCCTATGCTTCCCTCTTTGTGTACTGATCCCGCGTGTCTCTTTTTGTCTGATGCGGAAGCTGTTAATGAAGATGCTCTTCTGTTCCAGCTGCCTGAAAGTGAGACATTGTCTGTGGGAAGCTTTCTCACGCTGTGATAAGATGATGAGGTTTAGGCAATGAGTTCCTTGCTCACTTCAAGCCTGTCCTAACTAACTGAGGTTTAGTAACAAATCCTGGGAGTACAAGTTATCATGAGTGTTAGGATATTGCATTTTAAAATGGTAAGTAGGGAACTGTCTCATCTATGGCAGAATTACTACATCCAGCAGTGCAGAGTAGAAGCAAGAAGTGGCACCATTTCTTTCCACTTTGGTTGAAGTTGAATAGGTTAGAGAATAAGTTGTGATCTCAAACTGGTTTCAGTTGATTTAACTGTTGTCTGCTGAGATGTTCCCTGTGGCCAACTCCCTTGCTTGTGTCCACAATAACTGTTGGACAGTTAACTGGGTCGGTAAGCTGATTCTTCTCAAAGTCTTTTTGTTACGTGGACAGTGGACTGGGAAGTGAGGCCATCTCTTTCAGCTGTGGGTTATGTTTAATATAGCATAAGGTAACCATTTATCCACAGCCTCAAAAATGTACCCTAACTTAAGGCATGTTGTTTCTCTGTCTGTGAAACAGGGGTAATTACTCCTTACCTGCAAAGTGTGGTTATGTTGGTTGAGATCTTTGTGTTTCTGAAATAGCTTCCAGCTGAAAAGTTTCTTTCAAGCGTTTTTGGTCACCATTGCCTGAAAAGTTTACAGTTGCAAGTTTGAATTAGATTTACAAGTTTTTATTCCTTTCTCAGCCCTGTTGAATGTTCCCTCTCTGCCTTTCTGATTGCTCATCCTTTCTTCACCCCCATTATGACAGGCTGTGAGTAGGGAGAAAAGATTTCCTTTCCCTTCCAAGTTCCCCGCAGTAGTTCTACCCTGGTCTTTCCCTTTACCACAGAATGTCGTGAAGTCATTCAAAGAATGTTGTGTGCTAAAGATATACCATAAAAAAAGGGGATGGGTGATGACTTTCTCATATCAATCTTAGCTATTTTTTGCATTCATGCTCATTCTCTTTGCAAATGGTTCCAGAGCAGCAGCAACCAGCTAGCTGGGGACAGTCTCCCTTGGCTGATGGGTGTTAAAATCCACACTTTCTTTCCTGTGCATGTGTGTTTTTAAATCCCGATGAAGCAAACAAGCTGAAATGGCAACTGGAGTGCTGTGGGACAAGCTTGGTGTTGGTGTTCCGGTTACAGGAACTGGCTCCCTGAGGTTATGTGTTTGTGCTGTGTAGGAGTCTGGTAAACTCTTTTTCTGCTCACACAAATGCAGCTTTTTCTTTTAGCAGACAGTAACTATTTGGAATTTACATGGGAAATTTATCTAAGCAGTTTGAGACAACTGTAAACTGAGGAGCCAAGAGAACTTAGGGCAGGCCACAGGGGGAGGCAGCCTGCATTGTTAGTGCTTGGCTCCTTCTTCTGTGAGCTGGACTGTCTCTACACTGTGAACAAGTTCAGTTCAAGCTATTTAAATGATGATGAGATAGTCTGAAGTTGTCCAGTGCAGCTTGTCGTGCTACTTCTCACCGTGCTCTTACTATCATGTTCACATCTGTGTAGATGGCTCTGCTGGATGAGGTACTGAGTGGCTGGCTGGCAGCATGCAGAGGAGTGTAGCTTGATTTCTTGTGGTTTTTTACTGTTTATTGCATGTGTTTAAACCTCTAACATTTTGCAAATCATTTGAAGAACATCAAAAAAAGTAAATGGCGCTCCAGGGAATAAACCTTCTGAATGCTACTCTGCATGGGGAATTGTGCTTAAATGGCTCAGCTGTAAATCAGCCTGTATGGGGGCTCCAGGAATAAACCAGTCCCATGTTTTTGTCGCAGAACTGAGCTGGCAGACAGAATTAATCCTGTGTGTGCCTAGATGCCTCACAGGATCTTGCTTTATTTCCATTGCTGAAGAGGAAGGTGAACAGAGAATTTCACTTTGTGCTATGGGGAAGTTTGTAGTGGTTCAGGGACTGTGGTTAAGCCGAGTTTTATTAAGAGCAGGAGGTGGTAAAAGAAGCTAGAGGTAGAAAAGGTCATGGGCAAGAGGGCTGTAAATAATTTGCCGTGGATTAGGGATTTAGTATTCCCTTGTTTTATCCTCTTTCGTGGTTCTAAACCAGTTCAGAGCTTCTCTTTGAAAAGGTTTCTTTAGGGTTGAAGGCACTAATTTCAGCTGGGTCAGGCAAAAAAGCCCAAGGCTAACTGCATCTCACTTGAGGTTACTGGTGCCCCATGAGCTGGAATAAGATGATGGCTTGACTGGTCTCTGCTGCTCATCTTGTTTTACCATTAGTTACATCCATTGCGCCCTGTTCCTCAGCACCAGCAGCTGCCTTGGGACTAGATTTGGACTGTTTTTTGTTTTTTTCTGCTAGCAAATGACCCCTTTTGGGCAAAGGTGGTCTCCAAGAGTAGGGTGCCTAGAGTAGTACTTTTGGTTTGAAGCTCCTGTTCATTGTGGTTTTATATGGGAGACTTTTTTTGGGCTGTGTAGGCCTGGTCAGGCAGTGTGACACACAGCTGGAACTATTCTGCCTGGCTGTGAGCAGCTCCAGCAGTCAGACAGGATCCCTGCAGAGAGCTGGAGCTCTGGGGGAGGGAAAGAAATGCCATTTCATCCACGTCATGAAGTCTCTTATCAGTGGCCAACTCAGTGTTGTGAGTGGGTGAGCTGCATTGGCCTGAAGAAGCTGCCTTTTATTTCTCCTGTGAAAGATGAGGAGCTCAGCACCGTCAGTCAGGCTCAGAGCTGTGGAGTGGCTGTGTGGAGTTTGAGATGAATTTTTCAGTCAGGTTCTAATAACTTTAAGCTTGTAGTTTTCAATCTGTCCTGTTTGTGTTTAATCTGAGATTTGCTGCTTGGCTGTCCTGAGCAGTTTGCTTGGGCAGTGCCTCCCAGCTGCTCTGGCGTGCTGCTCCTGGTACTTCTTAACTGCTCAAATCCAGTGCCTCCAACACCTTCTGTTTTGGGGTCATGCTTAAAAGGCTTGCTGTGAGTAAGAGAGAAAATCTGTTAGGTTATCATTAATTTTTCTGCAAGGATTGGTTAAGGGCTTCATTTGCAGGATGCTATTTTCCCGTCAGATGCTGGGGTGAAATAGATCACCATGGTATGGTTGTGGTGATGTGAAACTGGGACCTTCTGGGTTGTCTGGATCTGCTGGAGCCCCCTGATTGTAGTGCTTGGGTCTGGAAAATGCTGCATGTGAGATGGGAGAGCCAGGGGGATGCAAGGAGTTTGGAGCAGTCTGTGGTGTGGTCCTGTCCTTGCAGGGTTAGGAGGCTGCTGGGGAGGAGGGGTTGAAGAAAGGGGTTGGGGGTGGTGCAGGGAGGAAGCTTTATGTAATTCTTGGCTGGCTTTTGAATAATTGTTTTAATGAAATGGAATGCAGTGTATTCAGTACTTGCTTGGCAGAAACATCTTTTTTTTTTTTTTTTTTTTTTTCTGTCTTTGGGTGGGGGGGAAGGAGTTGGAGTTGCTCTATTTTCCAGCTCTTTATACACTCTAGCCTTGGATTTGTCATGAAGATAGAAGTGGAGTATTGTTCTTGGTGAGGGGGCAGTTACACTGCTGTGCACGTGTGGGATGTTGTCTTTGTACACTGGATGTGTAAATGGCAGAGCCTGGTCCCTGGGTTTCTCTGAGGGCTGTGGATGCCAGTGTGGTTTGAGGTGAAGCAGGTTAATTTTAAAGTACCCAACAGTAACGGGATGAAAGTGATGTGAGGAAGTACATGTCCATATAAAATGTGTGTGCATCCAGGTACTTGATAGGAAAATTAATCTCTTCTTCTGTGCCCTAGTTCAGAGCATAGCAAGGAAGAATATGATGAGCTGAGACAAAGAAGTCAACTTAATTTTCAGCAAAGCAGAAATGTGGGCACTGGGAATCTTGACTTCTCTAGACTAGTGCAAAACAGTCTCCAGTTATCTCAGAGGATTGGTGACTTTTATCATAGGACTGTGGAGGGGCAATCAGAGATCATGCTGAAAACCCTTTTTTAGAAAGTAATTTGAAGAAGGATTTATTTCATGTACCTCTGGAAGGGAAGTTTATTCTCATGCTGCTTCTATTTCAGTATTGCTGCCATTTCCATTTTTGGTCAGTGCTGGAGATCGGTCCCTCTTACTCATCTCCACCTCTCAAAAATCTACTTTCTTTTTGGTCTTTGTAATTTTTTTTCTTACTTGTTCTTTTCTGCAGTCAGGAGTTCTCTTGTGAGTAACAGCCTTTGGTTGATAGAATAAAATTTTTCTTTATCAAATAACAACAACAACTTGCGTTCAGGGCACTGAGATGAAGAAGCTGTCGTGTTTAATTGCTTTATTAATACTGCTCTTAGTAAAATATCTTCACTATTTCTCTTGCTGCTGCTGAAACAAGCAAGAGACTTGTGAGTGGTACTTGTGTCTTGATGCCAGATGATAGGTACAATGATGGGTCATCTACCTTCTCACGTAGGAAGAGATAAGAAAGCCTTAAACTTTCTCCAGCTCTTCTCTATCCACTGGCTCCAATGTACTCCAGTTCTAAAAATGTAGATAGTCTAGATTTAACGATTTCCGTTCTTGTAATGGGCCAATGTCATGACATTGTGAAACTCTTGAGCCACATTCTTCTGGCAATACTAAAAAAAGCCAAAACTAAGTCAGAGCTCTGCAGCTGTAGAGTCATCAGCAGTCTCCACCGAATTGCCACCCACATCTCCCAAAGTGGACCAGGGGACCAGTTCCCACATTCATTTCTGAGACATTGTCGTCCTTTCGTTCCCAGAAGCTGCTTTTAAAGTGACAGCTGCTTTAACTGGATTTTTAACCGTGTGCTTCTTGGCCCCTTGTACTCTGTTGTCTTTCAAAGCTGTTGCTTGCCTGCTATCTGCAATAACTTGGGTTATTTTTAAGTTACAGTGTAGTGCTCATCAGACTGAAAGCTTCATTTTAAAACTTTCTACCTATTATAGTTATAAGTAGTACCAAGATCCACATGACTGAAAAATGTGAAATATTTTGTTGTCATTTCCCCCTGCCCTGTTCTGTGAGTTTACATTGTGCTTTTGGCAGTGCTTTGTGTAAAGTCAGTTGTTGATGATGGCTTACACTTTTTGGCTTACAAAGAGTTTGGTGGTGTTTCCAAGTCTGCTCCCACCCTGTTGCAGAGAACCCTTGCAGAAATGAGAACTTCTTAAAAGAAACATCCACCATTTTGAGAGTACTGCCTTAGTAATTGGATTTGTAACAAGCCAGTTAAACCACATATGATATTTGACACAAGTTCCCATTAAAAAAAAGGGAAACAACCCACTTCAGAGTGGCTGGCAGGTCAAGCCGGCAAGTCTTTATTTATATCTCAATATACGAACTTTTTATCTGGGTGAGATTTTATGGGACTGTATCTCCTTATTGACACAGGCTTTTAAAACTTGAGATAAAACTTTTTCAGGGTAGATTTGCATTTGTTGAATGTTCTTTGCATTTATGCTTTTGGGAGCTATGCTTGTTACTTACTGAATGGGAAGTTGCTGAAGCTAATGAAAAGTATACATTTCAAGGACTAAAATTTGTCCAGTCTGCATTCTGATATCCCATTTAAGAGCCTTCAGGACAGGAATGCCTCAATAAGACTGTACTAAATATGGGTATGATTACAGGATCTCTTTAGTGTCCCCATTCTTTATTACTAGAATCCTCTTTTTGCTGGTAGCCAGGGCACTCTACATCTCATTGGCAGAATTTGTGCTTCTAATGCTTTTAATGAATTGAGAATTCTTTTAATGAATTCAGAATTTACACTAGTATTTCAGTCCTTTATTTCATCATCTTTATGTGTGTCTCAAATTTTGTAACTGGCACTTTGCCTAGATGGGTCTATATTCAGATCTGTTTATGCTGCTTGGATAGGATTTCCACAGCTTAAAAGACACTATTTTTTCCCCTCAAGTTCCATGTCTATTATTGCATAACCATGCAAATCCTGTTCTTCCCTTTATTGGTAATAGGGTCCACATGCTTTCCTGTTTCTGCTACTTTTAAAAAGGCAGATAATTAAGTTGGAATGTGCAAGCTCTGAGAGTATTTTGTCTGCGACTGTGTCCAAACCCATTTTTACATAAGCAGATGGAGAGGATCACAGGGATCTTTAGCAATGTTGTTACTGACTCTGGTTACCTGTGTGCTGCTGGGGGGTCTGAGGTGGTGGTCCTGCTGCTGGTTGAGTCAATACAGGGGCTTGCTGCTGCTGAACAGGGAGATGGCTTAACTTTTACTTGTCCTTTCTCCTTCTGTGCTGTCTGGCTGTTTGGACATAGCCCTTCCTGCTGACTGCTCATCTCTTCCCTGACCCAAAAGAAGACAGTCAGCTTTTTTCTACTGGGTGTGTATTCTGTTGGACTGGTTCACAGAGGGGTCTTGTGAGAGCCAGAGCCTGCACAAGTAAGTGGCAGCAGCACATGTCTGGAAGAGGGAGTAAAACCTCTCCATTTTTGGCAGTGGTGAGCTGTTAATTCGCCTTTCTGCATCTTACGAAACTCTATCCTGCACTCCAGGGTGCTCAGTGTCCAGTGGAACTCCTGTGTTCTGATGCACTGTAAACCCTGATGTAACATGTTTTCCTTCCCTACGTGAGTTAGAATCAGCACTTACCAAATTATGATCTCCAAGCTGACAAGTGCTCTACAAGTGTTGTGTCCCCTTGAGAGATCAAACCCACACCCTCCTCATTTCCACCTGAGGGCTCTGGAGCACAAGCACACCAGGATTGCTGCTGCCCAGAGATTTGGAGATCACTGCTGTGTGTTCACAGTATTGTGATTTGCCACTGTTGATTTCACACTAAGCTGCTGCTTAGAAGCTGCTTGGAAGAGTGATCCAGTCTTGGATCAGCATGTATTGTAACCTCAGTGCTGTTTATAACAACTTTCAGTTGTACAAATCTCAACCAAATACCATTGCAGAGCTTAAAAATGTCCTTGTCTACCCTCTTCAGTGGGCACGTAGAGGGTTGCTTGTTGTAGTTGGGTGCTGCACACCTCTGCACTCAAGCCTTGAGCTTCTGTTATCAGAGCTGTGGTTTAAAATCCACAGTATCTCGTTTCCTGCTGGTTCTGTTCCCATCCTTGGACTCTTTTGTCTAGTGGAGATCTCCTTTGTACCAGATTTGTCAGATGTTTGTAGAATGGCAGCGCTGTGTTTTGACCTAGTGCTTGTGGAGTGGCTGAACACTGGTGTAGCAGGAAGGGTCTGGTTCCTCAGATAGCTGGCTTGGCTGAGCCCCTCTTCCTGTAGGACTACAAGGGAGTTGGTATTTTGTCCAGAGGCCTTGGCTCTGGAAATTTTCCCTGAGGGGTCAGTTCAGTGGTGACTTGTTTGGTGTTCATGAATTTTTTTCCTTTTTTTTTTTTTTTTTTTTTTTTTTTTTTTTTTTTTTTTTTTTGGCAGAGGAGAGCAGATTCTGCTGGACTTCTAGAAACTTTCAGAGGGAAGCTAGCAGCAAATGAAAATTCTTATTACATGCATGAGAAGGGTTAACTTAATATTTTGCATGCATAAGGATAAATAAAAGACTAAAAAAGACAATGTATTGGTTACTAGTGTTTTTGGGTTTATTAATTTTCTTTTCTCCATCTAGAATGTTGGTTAAAATCCAGCCCAGGTCAATAGTGAGGTGTTAACTGTTTAGTTATTTGTGTAAAATGTTTACACTCACTCCAGTCTGTTCCTTCCACTAAATTGGCTAGGATGCCATTTCATTCCTGTTTGTACAGAGCAATGTCCTCACTTTAGTCTGAGCCAGCTCTCCTCCCTCCCAGAGACAGTTGGGGCAGGATTGGCCATTTGCTACTGCCTTTGTCTGGGACTTCCTGGAAATGCCTGAGGATGTGTTTGCTGTCAGGCAGAGATCAGAAATAGATCTTGCATAAGAAGAGCCACTCCAGGAGAAGACTCAGAGGCTTTTCTTACCCTCCTTGGAGCCCAAAGCTGTTTCCAATTTCACAGCTGACACACAGGGAGAGAAATGGAAACTCTCTTACTTGTGCAGATAGTTGTTGTGATCTTTTACAGGGCTAGCTATAATTGCCTGTTGAACACCAGTCAATTTGCTCCCAAAAGGAGAGGATTCTGACAAAAGACTTGGTGGCAGGTGAAGCTCAGAGCAGACTGCGGATTCAGGCTGAGAAATTCCGACTTAAATATGTTTAGTAAAGGCCTGAGAGTCAGATTTGCTTTCTATTCTGATGTAATATGGACTTGCCATGTTATGTTGGGCTGTTCAGGGCTGCATCTCAGTTCTCCATTTCTGAAAGGTACATTTCTTCTGTGCTGTCAAGGAAAGTATGAATGTTAGGCTGAGGATTCTGATTTGTGGGCCTCATTGGGATTGAGATGCAGTGGCTGCAGACTTTACTGCCTGCAGTTGCTGCAGGCCACAGCCAGTTCTATCAATAGAAAATGGAATACGTGGAGATTTAGATATAGGGTGTGGAGCTGTGACAGCTATGACTGAAAAATGTGGCTGAAAAAGGCTTCCATGTGATCAGTAACTTGTGGGTGGGAACATCATCTGAGGAGAGTGGTACTTTAGTAATGGAGGTCAGGAACTGGAGTACTGGGTAAGGCTGAGTATGTTTTAGGTGTCACCTTGTGATCCTTCTCTTGTGCAATTTCCAACTTCTCTGTCCAGGGAAGCACAGCCCAGCTTTGTGCTCTTCAGCATTGTGCAAACGTTGAGGTCAGTTCAGCTTTTGCACGAGCTGTGTCATAGGATGTGCTGCAGCTGTGATGTACAAACTCTTGACAAACTTTTCCTCATTCTCCTGAAGACGTTCATGGAGCAGTGGAAGAAGTTTTTGTGCTTATCCAGCTTTGGAAATTATTTTCTGTTATTCAGGACTCAGACAGCCCAGTGAATCTAGGTAGAAAGGAATCACACAAAGGATTATTTTCTGTTTTAGCTTCACACAGCCATGAATCTCTGGAGGTATTGAAGGCTTGTGTAGCTGGGTCGGGCGTTCTCAGGAGCCTTTGGTAGCTGTGAAACTGAAAATGTTTGTTTCGTAAGGAACATAGAACATAGATTCAGTTTTTAGGCAGCCAGTCTTAGCATTAGGATTTTTTTTTTCTTGACGTGAGCTGTTTGCTGCTCTGCACTATAAACAGAAGGAAGTAAATATGAGATGTCTCTTTTCACTTCAGGTGTGGAGAAAACCATGCCATAAAAAAAGGAGATGCTGTATGTGGCAGGAAATAACCTTTCCCTCCCCTCCCACCCCCTGATCTAGCACTTCTGGAAACGAGAAATAAATTGGAGGACACACCTTTGGGAGGGAGCAGCCTCTGAAAGTAGCTGTCACAGCGTCACTCCTTAGTTCGAGTGCTCCTCTTGGAGGCAATAGGTGCAGAATACAACAGCCAGCCTTGCTGGGTTTGTATGGCCTTGCTTTCCTCTATGCTGTCCTGAAATCTTCAGTGCCAGTAAGAGTTTGTTCTTCCTGGTGTTTCTGTTGCCAGCTTTTGAATGTGGTAGGCAAGGCAGTGGAGTAGAGAGCTGAGGTGAATTTGAAGAACTTCAAAAGGCTACGCTTGGTTTTAGCAGCTTTTTGCCTGAAAACAAAACAAAGTATTCAAACCATATTTTCTTTCTCTGGAGCATTTTCCCTTCTGATGGAGAAGGGGCTTACAGTACAAATCACTTTCAGTGTGAGGATACTCAGTACACACTTGTGACATATTGAGGAATATTTATCTCTGACCACAAAAGCAGTTATGTACCTTGTGGTACTTCCATTATCTCAGCCATCTAATGAACTGTTCTGAGACAGTGGAAATGGGATCAAAGTTTTGATCAGGAAGTTGGAGAAAGCAGAATAACTACATATTTCTCTTTTGTAGGTAGTGGTTCGTTTCTCTTACCTAGATTGAGCTGGAGTCTGGTTTAGTGTTCAGAGAGCTAAGCGGAAAAATTCTGGTCCTACGGGAAAATCATTTGTGGTTCCTTCACACAACTTGGACTGTAGGCCAGGGAGTGCTGTGGATTTGTATTGTTTCATCCAGGAAACTGTGCTGACTCAATCTTTAAAGCACTTGTGGTGTCTGTCAGCCAGCATGCTGAGTTGGTGATCCCATGCCCTGTGGAACTAGTTAAGATTAGGTTACCTCCCTGCCAGCTTGGTGATGTGAATGGAGCCAGCAGCCAAAGGATTTCCCAGCCTGTTGCATCCAAGATGACAAGAGGTGGATCTGAGGTGCTCCCTCCAGGAATGGGGCTGTGACTCCCAGGGATTGCTGGTGTCAAGCTGCAAACTGGTCAGCTGGTTTTGCTACGGTGTCATTGTGCCCTTGAGAGCCTTGCAGCTGCTGGGCTGCACAGGAGCCTGCTGACTCCTCGTGATGCTGCCCAGTGCTCCAGCACCCTCAGCCTGCAGGCAGGTACACCACTGCAGGTCTGGGTGTCACAGAACTGTGGTCACTTGCAAGGAAATGGTTTGGGCAGGTCCAGAGTGGTGGCATTCATGTTTTTTCAGCACACGCACACACAAAGAGCCCTCCTGCCCATCAGAGGGTTCTGGTGGAAGGTCTGAGCTCACATGATGGCTTCTGTTAGATTTTTGTAGCATACAGAGTTGGCTTATCTTCAGTTTTATGGTCAGAAGTCTCTGTCAAAAGCTCACTCTTCAGCTCAGCAGCACAAATGAGAGCATGAGTGTGTGCAGCCCTGGGGACTGAGCCGTGTCACAATTCTGGGGCTGAATAGCCAAGATAAAATATCAGCATAGGCTCAGGTGAAAGAGGCAGGTAATGGTGAGGGATGTCTCCAGAATAAGGAGCATTTCAGTTTGAGCTGTCTGCTGATTGCATCTTTTCAGGCTGCCCTTTTATCTGGTCTGCATCTGAGCTGCACATGAATGATGGGAATCTGAAAGGAGGGTAGGTGATTTCTTTCAACTAATGGCAGGATGGGCTGGATTTACAATTTGTGTTCTGGCCTGAGTTTTGAAGGTGGAAATGTTCTATTTCCATTTAAAGCAGAAATTTTATTCACTTACTTGACCAAGAGCTCAATTCTGTCATTGGTTTTTTTAATACATTTTCTAAAAGCTGCTTAAGTCATAGAGTGGCTGAATCTGTATTTTCAAGAAACCTAACGAGTTTATCTTAAAAAACAAAACCAACACCTCAGCGAACTTTTATTGGATTAGTTTAGAAAGTGTCTGGTGATCAGCAGGGCAAGTTCCAGGAACAGCCTGGGTTTGCATGCTGGGGAAGGGAGGTTCCCTGGGCCTTTCCCTTACACTGGCAGTGTGTGATGGTGTCAGCTCTGCTGGAACTACAGCCAGAGCACTCCAGGGGTTTGGAATTCATCCCCAAATGTGCAGTGAGTAGTTACTGATAAACAGTTCCTGCAATTCCTTCACACAGGCTGTATTTGCACACTTTTACAACCCCAGGCTTGGGGTGGTAGTAGTGTCTGTTAGTTGTGACCAGTTAGTTGGCCACAAGCTCTGGAATAAACTCTGCAGCTTGGCTCTCAGTGGTTGGGAAAGGAAGCCACAGTCATTGCTGCAGCTGCTCATGCAGACCACATCTCACACTGCAGTGTCTTGTCTTTGTTTAGACATTTGCTGATAGTGGTCAGAGCTGGGTGCATGGGCTGCTGTACTGGGCCGGGCTCACTGGTTTGGCTGTCAGTACTCCAGTTATGGCACAGAAAGGATTCACGGTGGCTGCCACCACCACCTGGTTCTGACAGCAGTTCTGGCTGCCACGGGATGAATCCTTGCTCAGCTTGTCTCTGCAGCCTGGGGTAGCCAGGCAATAACTGCTGCTGGGAGGCTGCCCTTGTTGTTAAGCTTTTCAGGAGCACCCACTCAAGTTTGTAAATTGGTGCTACAAATGCAAAGTTTAGCTAATTTTAAGGGGCAATTTTGGTCTGAAAGGAGGGAGAAGCTTCAAAATTGTAATGGCTGTTGTCTTTACTGTAATTTACCATCTCACATATTGATATTAGTTTGGACATTCTTTTTGTTAAGTAGTGACACAAGGCAAAACTTGCACCAATACCTTGATTGTGAGGAAGCACAAGGCTTTGAACATTAGTACACTAAAGAAAGAGCTGAATGATTTTGCTGACCATGCAATCTGAACTTTATCTAGGCAGGTCTGGGCAATGTGAAGTAAAAATCCCAGTGGCTGCTCTATACTGATACTTCAGCAATTGTTGGGTCTGGAAAATGACTTATCTTTTGTGCCCTGAATTTTTTGTATCTTAAATAACAGTCTGCCCCTGCTTCATGAGAAAGCTGAGAGTTTTTATGTGTCCTGTGTTCTAACCATTTTCTTGACATATTGGTTAAATTTTGGAAAACTTTTAAATGTCATCTCCTCAAAATGCTTTACACAGTAAGCCAAGCTATTTTACATGCTTTCTATATATGTGAACTGGAGAACTTGAGGATTTTAAGAGAATCTAATTGCACTTTGAATTTTTAAGGTGTCATTTTGAATGTAGTCTTTGTATTTTATTGCTTTTGTAGTCTCTTATCTTTTTGAGTTTAAAAGCATTTATTAGAATATAATGCCTTAAGAACCTGTTAATAAATGTCTTTTACCTGGAAGTCAATGCCTACCTTTACCTGTTCATGATTTTCCTATTTCTGATAAGGCTCTTCCATTTTGCTGAGAAAAATCAATATGGAAATTCCTGCCATCAGTCTGGGGCTCCCCACACCTTCTGCAGTCAAACTCCAGGGCAGTGGGAAGTCTTAGCAAGGCTCCAGCAAGTCTTCTTCATGCAGATCTTGTAGAGCACTGCAAATATTTCTTTTGAAAGGCTCTTTAATAGGATAAATATACCCAGGCTCCCCATTCCTCTGCAGTTACTCACAACGTAAAACTGTCGTGCCAGGGATTGGGTTACTGCCTTGAGCTGTCTCCCTGTATGTGAGCTGGAGCTGCATTTACTCCTGGAGGTGGAGGGGGGAGAAGACTTATTTGAACCTAATGAGATTTTTAAGGTTTGCATTCAGGGATTTTGCAAAGAGGTGGCTCAGATGAGGCTTCAGTTCTGGAGATGCAATTCACTTCCCCTCATTCTCTTAGGGACAGCAAAAATCAAGGATTTGATTTCAGCATCTTGCAGGTATTAAGAAAGAAGAGCTGGAGAATGATGTGTGATTCTGCCAAGGAGAGGTCTGCAATTCATCTGATGCTGAGTGAGACATGATTAGCATGTAAAGTCCATGTCCTCACTGAGAGCTGCCCTTAGGGGTATCTTGATTTTTATTCTATTTGCCAGTCCTCTAGGAATCCTCTGCTGCCTAAACCAGGAAAACTTGCAACTGTTCTATTTATTTGGGTATATAGAGGCAGAGGGGAGAATAGAGATGGTGGAGATACCTGTTCTGTGCAGCTGCAGCAGAGGAAATTCTGTAGTTTGTGCTCAGACATCTCATCCTGATTCCCCTGTGTGCTGTCTGGGCTGTCAGGGACATGTGGCACCGGAGATGCTGGGGGAGATGGGACTGATTCTGTGGCTGAATGCATTTCTTCTGTGTGCTGGCTGGAAGAGGATTCCTGTCCCCAGTGCTACTCACTTTCCAGATGTCCCATACGAGAAGCAGAGCTACAGGCAGCTTGTGGTTTGATACATGTGCAGATGTGGCTTTCAGCTGTTGAAAATGAAAGGCTGATATCTGAGGCATTGCTTTAGTTATGCTTCCATTTCCTCCCCAGCAGTAGATGAGATGTGGAAGAAAATTGACCACCATCCTTTTGATCTACTCACTATACTGATAATGCTGTGATTTGCTGTGTCAGCATGGCTTAATAATCCTCAGTTGCTGAGAGAGATGAACTGCATATGGAAATCCTTTCTCCAGAGGAAAGCAAATTTAGATTTCTCTAAATCGCCTCATTTAAAGAAAGATAAATTCTAAACTGCTTATGAATTGTGGAAAATTATTTGCTGCTAGAGGAAAAATTAACATTGAATAGCTGCTTGATGTCAGTTGGCAAATGTGAATTTGTCTATGCCTTGTCATGTAGGTTTTTTCAGAACTAGTCCATGATGTGTTCTGCTTCACTGTGTCACCTTAATCCAAGAGCATTTTTGAGATGCACAGGAAAGAGAAGTGAACAGAATATGCTTTGATATGCATGGGAAGTATATATATAAATATATACTTTTGTTTTTAGTGACTTTACTCTGCCTATTTAAGGGGTTTGAGTGCAGCTCAAATTCCTAGAAAGGAGTGTTGATGTATGCACCGGTACAAAGGGGCCCCGGTGTTACCCGTTGCTGGTGCAGACTGTAGAGCAGTGCTGTGATCCTTAGGCTGGTGTTACTGCTCTGTCAGGCAGACCCGGGCTGTGGGAAGCTGAAGAATGTGCCCCTGGCTGCACAGAGGCCGATGGTGCTGCAGGATGCTGCTCTGCAGCCAGCGAGTGCTGACACGCAGCGATGCCGGAGGAGCTGCCTTGGAGCCCCTGGAATGCTGGAGCTGTGGGCTGGGGAGATAGCACAGGAATGTGCACCATAGAACTTGCTCTTTTCAGTGCAGCTTGAACTGGTAAATGGGGCTTAGCCTAAGAATTTGTCCTGCTCTTCCATCTTGCTACTTTGGTGGTAGAAGGGAAATTTTTGAGTGGTTTGATGCATTGGATGTCACTGTGAGAGTTCTTGGCCTGAGCTGTTGAAATGACCAGCAGAGCTTTGGCTTTTGCTGGGAATTACCTTGAAGCAATGCAGTTGGTATTAAAGGGCCGCTTTTACATGTCTAACTAATGTGCAGAGTGGTGTGGAGGATCTGTAGACCAGAATCCCAAGGACTTCTTAGTTAATGATCTTTGGCAAAATGGAAGAAAGAGAGAGAGAGGAGCAAACTAATGTCCCTGGACCTCCAGGTGTTTTGGAATGCTTTATAGTGGTAAAGGTGTCAAATGTGCTATCAACCTGTCCCTCCCTCCTCCACAGGAAAATCCGTGTAGAAAACCCATTTGAATGCAAACAGCAATGTCCTCCCATACTGGGGAGGATGTGGTTTGAGTAGCCCTCAGGCCTAAATGTGATTTCAATCGAGTGTGTAATTTTTGGGTTGCCCAGTGGAGGGGAGGAAGACTCTGTCCTTCTGTTTCACGTTTTCACACAGCTTTACCAGGTGGTTGGCCAGGTTTCCTGAGCCTGTGCAGGACCAGCACAAGCTGAGGTGCTCAGTGAGGTAGGGTTTTACTGGCTGTGTAACTGCTCCAGAGTAGCCATGATAAGCAGGAGTGTCTAGGTCGGTGATGTTTTAGCAGCTATCCCTTTTGCACCCTCCTGAGCAGCACCCTGCTAAAAGAGTGGAAGATACAGATTTCTACATGGACAGCCCATGCATAGCTGAGCCCTATCGAGTCTTTGGAAACTGGAGTGATTCTGTGCCATGCACATGTCTGTGAGTTGACATTGTGTCTATGGGTTGTGTTAGTTGCTTGTTGTAGTGCTGAGAGTGGAGAAAGGGGTGATCCTGGGGAGGAGAATAGTTTGAAGGTCCATTGTAACTTTGTCTGGTTTACTTTACTGCTACAAAATGGTTAAATCTATTCTCTAGGGATAACTAAATCTACGATCCTCATCCTTGGGAGGTTGTGCCTCCCGGAGCTGTGTCTGTGGCGTTCCAGAGAGTATTTGGGGCAGCGGTGAGGCTGTGGTGAGGTCAGTGTGTGTGGTTGTTTCCGGAGCACTGGGCGGTAGCTGCTGTGAAGATGCGCGGCTCCGTGGGGAGGGGCAGCACACGTGGCACCGCCGAGGGTTTCTGTGTGCCTGGAACAGGGACAGGTTCCCGGCTCTGTGAAGGCACTGCCAGGCTGGGCACTGCCGTGGGTTTCGTCGCTCTGTCCCTGTGAGGGTGTTGGTGGTGCCCTCTGATGGATGGTGCCGTGGGCACCGGCCCGAGTCACTGCCAGTGACCCACTCCAGCTGATTCCTACGGCTTGTGGGGAATAACCGGCTGATGCACACGTCCTGCAGCACTGTCCCTCAGGAGTCACCTTGGGCAGGAACACTTCATTACCCAGTAAATTGATAGAGACTTTAATATTTCTATTTAAGCATTTAATATTCCATTTAAGGAGTGGCCACTGTAGTGAACTCAGTGCTGTGACGAGAGGTGCAGCACTGCAGAAGGCACAGCATCCCTGTCACAGTGCATCAGGTTACAGATGCTGGTCTCTTTTGCAAAAGAGAGAGCGATGCATCTTTTTCCCTTTAAAAATCTGCCTTCTTTCCCTTCATCTCTTATCTCACATTGTCTTCTGGTAGTTGCACAAATCCTAAATGAATGCAGGGTTCATTGGGATCTCGTGGGATGAAGTGCTTCATGGAAAACAGAATGTTAATCCTTTTGGTTAATTTTTGGTTGAGTTTTGAATAATAACCTCAAGTCACGCTCTGGACTGTAGAACTCCTTGGGCTGACCTCCAAGGGAGGAACCTGCAGCCCGTGCCTGTGGACTGGGGAGTCGCTTCCCTCTGGCAGGGTGATGTCCGTGAGGTGGGACGGTGCCAGTGCCGCTCTCACCCTGCCCTCGCCGGGGACCTGCTGCTGCTGGGCCCTTTAAACGGGCGCAATTTCCCATTTCAGCAGAGTTTCAGGGAGCTGTGGTTGCTGATGGGTGGATCCGGGAACAGCCACGGGGAGGGACGCGAATGGGGAAACCTTCCCTCTGCGGTGGCTGTGAGCTTGGAGCGGCGGGGGCGCAGGGAAGGGAGGACAGGGGATTGCAGGACTTGGGGGCGAGCAAGCACAAGAAGTCCTTTCGCACCGGGAAACCGGGGTGCGAGCACCTTTCCTGTCCCGCCGGCTCGGGGTGGTGCCTTCGTGCAGCTGCTTCGATATCAGCTGTAAAGTTGGAGTTTAGTTTGAGTAACCGAGTGACTCCTCTCCTCCTTTTCTCCTCCCTCAGCTTTCCGTTCCTCGGCTCTGCCTTGTTTGCTCAAGTCAGGAAGGGGGAGGGTATGGGAGAGGTTAATCATTAATCTTAACTCCTTCACAGCCGTGAGGCTCAGTGCTCCTGGTATTTCCAGACGTCCCTTCTTCCGCAGGTCTGTAAAAGTAAAGCGGAGCGTGTAGCCGAGCTCAGTCTGTGTCATCGGCAAAAGGCCGTGGGTGTCTGTCCCATGGATCATCAGCACAGAGAGGAGCCGAGCAGGGCAGTTTCTGTGAGGACATGGTTACAGCTGCTGATCCTGTACTGAGGGCTGGAGGTGGAGGGTGGAAAAATGGTTTTCATCCCCTCTGCAGGGCCGTAGGAGCCCAACACCCTCACGGGATTTTCACTTCCTGGTGGAGTTTGATTTGCCTTTGTCATTGGAGGGGATAAGCAAAAACCACTCCTTCTCGGCAAGCCCTTCTCTGGGAGGTTGTGTGCGTGAAACCTCCAGTCATAGGACCTGCCTGACTGTAGGAATTGCGCTTCATCGGCAGTTCCCTGGAGGTATGTGCCTTTCACTCTGTGAAAACCACCAGCTGTTCTTTTGCCTGAAAAGAAGATTCAGTTAATTTTTCCCCAGCTGCAGAATACTTGTTTCCCTTCAGAGAATCTGCTTCTGGGATATTTTGCTCTCTTTAGGAAGATAAATCCTGTGACTTTAATGGTTTGGAGCATCTTTTTAACTAAATGAAAGATATATAGAAATAATTAAGCACACTATATAATTTGGTAATGGCTGTATTCTGCTCTCTGAGTGCAGGACTGCTTATTTTTTCTTTTGTGATGCTTTGGTTGTTTGAAAAGAGTAAATATAAAAGTGGCACCTTCCTCATCTTGTAATGCAATAATACTGTCCTCTCCTAATATATTTTCTTGAAGGCTTGCTAAGTGCATTGGAGTGTGCATTGCATGTGGAGTGCTGTGCTCAGGAAGTGGCTTAGGGTTGGCAGGTGCTGGCCGGGGAGCTGTGGGCAGCCATTAGTGCGAGCAGTTGCTCGCTTGCTATTCTGGTGCCACCAGACAGCTCCAGCTCCTTGTGACCCGGTGGGGGACACTGCAGGGTGGCCACGCTCAGGCTGAGCCCCTGTGCCCCAAAGCTGAGTGTCAAGTTCCTGCAGTGAGTGGGAGAAGGGGCCTGCTGTCCTCAAACAGTGCAGGGAGAAGGGAGATCCAGGGGTGTTCACAGTGTCCCCTCCTAATTCTGCTGAAGGTGAATTTCTGTTTTCTGGCTGAATTCCACATCTCCAGAGGGACCTACCAGGTCCTGGCACTGTTACATGCAGAGCACCGATGTCTCCAGTGAGCTGACTCCTGTCTGACAGCCTTGCAGAGGTGTGCACTGGTGCTGCTGCCCCAGTGGAAAGCGGGGCACGTGGCCAGGGAGGCTTTCTTTGGAAAGTGGGCACAGCACGGACCTGCAGGCGCTTGCTGGAGTTCCCCCCGCGGCGACTGCAGTGGGCTCTGCAGGGTGGGCACACGGGCTGGGAGGTCCAGCAGGTCAGGATTTGCCTTTGAGTCGCCCCAGAGGAGTGCAGGGTTGGCAATGGCCAGAGGATACATTTGCAGGGAGAAATCCAGAAAGCTGGGAATGCCTTTTTATGCCTAATCTCTGATGGGACTGTAAGATTTTTGAGAAGTGCGAACTGAGTGATGTGGGTCCTCTGCCTGCCATGAGTGACAGTGTTTCTTAGCTGGTGGAAGTTTTCCTTCTCTTGAGGAATTTGTGAGCAGTCTCCACCCATCTAGTTAAGAATTGTTTCCAGAAGAAATGGCGTTTACCTGGCAGCCGGTGGAAACTTGTTAACTGTTTGTATGATGTACTGAGAGGGATATTTGTTAGAGCTGAAATACATCCTCCTGCTGCACTGATGGACTGATCTGAACGTTTTATACTTCTTCAACTACCTTGGACTCTGGAGAAAACACCTCCTGTTTCCTGCAGAAAGCAGTGCCTGCGGCCACAGTAAATGACTCTGTGATGATGTGGGGCATGTAATTAGTCTGTGTCAATATCCTGTCGGAGTAGATCTCTGGACAGGCTTGCCTAGGTTGCACTTCTTCAGGGTGCAGTGAGACTATGGGTTCCTGCTGTTGGGTATTTTTCCAGTTAAGGCGAAAATCTGAGACTGACACAGCTTTTCTGGCTGCTTTGTTACATCTTGGTGTTTTCTTTGTAGTAGAAGGTTGATTAACTCGTTCATTCCTGAGCAGCAGTAATGTTTTTCAGGGTATTTGGTAGATTACCCTAGATGAAAATTCCTCCCAAAAAACTTTTGATACAGATACATTGAATGAGAAGAAAAAGACAAAGCTGTAGTCCGGACTTTTACCATTTTTGGGGGGTTTTTCTGCTTTCCTGCAGACGCCTTACTGGCAGACCTGGAATCCACCACCTCGCATATCTCCAAACGACCAGTATTTCTCACGGAGGAAACTCCTTACTCCTACCCAACTGGAAACCACACGTACCAGGAGATTGCTGTGCCACCCCCGGTGCCCCCGCCACCGTCCAACGAGGCCCTGAATGGCACCGTGATCGACCCCATTGACCAGTGGCAACCCAGCACACCCAGATACGGCCACCAGCAGGTGAGTGGATGGCTGCTTGTTTTGTGGGTGCAGGACCTCTCAGGAAAGGAGGAGGGAATAGGAAGAAGCGAGAATGAATTTGGCTATGAACAGAGCAGGGAAATGGGGGGGAGGCGGGAGTTTTTATTAGAACTAACTGATTGGAACAAATGGCAGAAAAGAATTTGAAAGCCATCGTCATTGTGCTGACAAAATGGTGGTCTGATGAGATTAGTGTTAGTCATCTGTCTTGAGCCTGTGGAAGGCAGACTGGGGGTTTCCAGCACAAAGCTGTGACTCACAAGCAGGCCTGAACTAAGGGGAAAACTGTTGTTCCTGGTGTAGCTCACCTGATAGGGACTGGCTTGACTAAAGAGCAAATCGGTTTTTTGTACTGCTGGGCTTTGTTTTGCCCTGTCACTACATGGGTTTGCAATGTGGTAATGTACTTATTTATTTTGTATTCTCTGTTTCCAATGCAAATCTTGTTTCCACAGCCTCAGTCCCAGTCTCCTATATACAGCTCTAGTGCCAAAAGCTCCAGTGCCTCCGTTCCTAGAGACGGGCTCAGCTCTCCTACTCCCCGTGCCAGTGAAGAGGAACACGTCTACAGGTATCCTGTCCCTTTCAAGAGATAAACCTGACTCACAACTTGAGCCTGCTTTCTATAAGTGGAAACAAACACTGCTCCCCATGTGTGTTACATTGCTTTGTGTCAGTTTTGATTGCCTCTTTTCTAACATACCAGTGTAACTTTCATACTCACTTCAAACTTTGACCTGGCCCTTCGGCTTGCTCAGCTGCAGGAGGTTAAGGATCAGACACAGCAGGATCTGGATTGTGTTGTGAAGGATATGATTCAGACACAAGTGACAAATCCACCCTCCTGTTAAACAGTACAAAAGTTCTTCAGGAGCTGGATGGCCTTTGGGTTATTTTTCCCTGGAAACTCAGTACTTGTGGCCTGGAGGGATGTGCAGAGGCTTAAGTTTTCATGTGAATTCAGACTTCTTAAAACATCTTGGTGGGTGATTGATAGATAACAAGTTTACACTTGCAAAGGCAGCTGCTCTCGCTCTGAGAGGTTGGAGGAGTAGCCTGCACAGTAGGACAGACCTTTCTGTTGACATAGGGATGAGTGATGCACAGGCTGTCAGAAATTCATCCTAGGCACCTTTTTACACTTTAGAGACTGGTGTTTCTTTGGAGTCCTAATCTAACCGTGCCAGCTCTTTCTGCTGAGCAGGAAGTTGTTTCCAACCAGAGCTAATTCTGGGTAGAGCTCAGCTCCTCTCTGGGCAGCCTAGCCAGAGGTGGCCCAGTGGATACAGTAATTGCAGTTTTTTCAGATGACTGCATGCAATTAGTATGAAATGAAGGTAATTAGAGCCATAAGTCCTCTTGAACAAGGGTCTGACATGGCTTAGTTCTGGTGTGAATTGTGGCTGGTGTGTTGGTTCGGTGTGAGTCTGTTCTCCTCAGATTGCAATTGTGGATTTTGTTTTTCAACCTGAAGAGAAAGATAACTTCCCTTATGGAATTCATAATTGTTACTGGTGTTACTGGTGTCAGAGTCCTTAGCCTGCTAGATACTAACTTTTTGAACATAACGCGGTCCTGTGCACAAGGCAGAAGTTGCCAATTTGGATTTGGAAAATAT
This sequence comes from Sturnus vulgaris, assembly GCF_052056855.1. Lineage (NCBI taxonomy): Eukaryota > Metazoa > Chordata > Aves > Passeriformes > Sturnidae > Sturnus > Sturnus vulgaris. Next base: position 10,349,406 of record NC_142261.1, on the reverse strand, counting down.
CTTTTTGATAAAATAAGAACCTCTAGAGCATTAAAAGTTATTTCTTCATTTGTAAAACCAGGAGAAAAAAATGTTACTGCCAGTGACAATGGAAAGACTGTTACTACAGTGTAACTGATATAAAAATCATTGCATTGATATGAAGTTCTGCTTTGGAACAGTTTGCAATTCTGTGTGGTGAATGATATCACCCATATAAGACTGACAGTAATTACAGCCAGTGCTTTATACATGCATGTGTATTTAACACAGTAGAAAATAGTATCAAGTTACTTTCTTACAAATTGATTAGAGGTCCCCAAATTAAAGGTGTGAGGACCTGGAGAGACCTTGAGTGTTGCAAGAGGTTATGACGTATCCTACTGCTTCTCATGTTTCTCTACTAACCCGAGGTTTGTGCTTTGCCTCTCTCTCCGGTCTGTGCTAGCCCTGCATTCCCTTGCTCAGGGAGGAGCATGGTGCTGCTTGGTGTTGTGTCAGCAGAAACAAGTCATTTTCCCATATGTGAGCTAATGGTTTTGCTGCTGTTCTGTGCATTTTGGATCTACAGACAGTTAACTCTTTCCTACAGGGCTGGGCAGCACATAGTCCTAAAATCAGAGGCCCTGTCCATCAATGCTATTTTTGTAATTTATAAGAATAGCAGTGGCTGTGTTTAGTCGTGTCACAAAGCACGTGTCTTCTTTACCTCCAGAGCTAAAAGCATCACCCTGAAAAGACCACAGCACATGTGTAAATTTTGGGAACCTAATGAGTTTCCCTCCATTCTTCTGCTGTATCTCGATGCAGAACTTTCACATTTCTCTTTTATCTTCAGTTTCCCAAACAAGCAGAAGTCTGCAGAACCATCTCCCACAATGACCAGCTCCTCTCTGGGCAGCAACCTCTCCGAACTGGACAGACTCCTTCTGGAACTGAATGCTGTCCAACATACTCCTGCCAGTGGCTTCACAGCAGGTAAGGAATAGGAAGATATTTGGAATGAGTGGAAAATTTTATTCTCAGAATAGTAGCTTGCTTTTTCTTTCCAACATCCGTAGTGAGGGAGACCCCTCCAGCCCTTAATCAAAGATTCATTTAGTAGAGGTGGGATCTCTTGAGGCCTGAGCTGCAGCACCCTGCTCAAAGCAAGGCCAACTTCAAAACTGTCTCTTACTAAAGTTTCAAAGTTAGTTTAGGTTGCTCAGGGCCTTGCACTGTTCAGTTTTTCATATCCTCAAGATGGATGTTCCACAAGATGTCTGGACAATGTTTTGTACTTACCTGCAATTAGTGTGTGTGTGTGTGTGTGTGTGTAACGGGGCTCTGAATTGTTCTTTTCTGCTCCCCTTTCTTCAGACGAGGCTGGCAGGAGCCCATCACTGCCCAATGTGGCTGGCCCTCACTATGTTGTCCCAGAGAACAGCAGCTCAGGGGGAGGGAAGGCTGCACCCCCGACCAAAGAAAAGCCAAAGCGAAATGGTGCCCGTGGGATCGAAGATGTGCGTCCCAGTGTGGAGAGCCTGCTGGATGAGCTGGAGAGCTCCGTGCCAAGCCCAGTGTGAGTAATGGTTTGGTGGTTGCAGGCTTGGGTGGGGTGGGATGGGCTCCTGGGGGAATGGTGACTGTAGTGTAGGGGCAGCTGCTGCAGGAGAGTGACGGATGGAAGATGGGCTTTGTCTAAAGGGTCAGAAGTCAGGCGGGTGCATGAAGATGCTGGTGCTTTTTAATCTACTTCTGGATGGAAAAATGCATACATAAGTCATCCACAAGAGGTGGACTGTTCAAGCTCAGATTTACAGCTGACCACAAATATTCCTGTCTGACAAAATGATTGTTCAGGCATCATCTGTTTCTCAGCGGATGGGATGTGTGTGCACATGTGAGGCAGGGTCTGCACATGCTGGGGGAACTGGGCCAGTTTACTTGTGGGAACAATGGGACTTCCAGTCTAGGAAACTCCCAGGTTTAAACACACTCTTTTTAAAATTGTATTTTATTTTTTCCCCCTGGCCAGGCCTGCAATCACTGTGAGCCAGGGTGAGGTGAGCAGCCCTCAGCGTGTCACCGCCAGTCAGCAGCAGACCCGAATTTCTGCTTCTTCAGCTACACGAGAATTGGATGAGCTGATGGCATCTCTCTCTGACTTTAAGGTACTCTGTCATGACAACTCAATGCTTCATCTTGTCCCTACCCAGTCTCTCTTGCTTGTTAACCACATTTGCTGACCTTGGTTGGTCTCCAGAATGCCTCCTTTGCCTCTCACATTTGCTCTGATAAACTTCCTGTGGTGTATTTGTGCTTTCTGAGTGGTGCTGTAGGTGTCCTTGACTGCTGTAAATTCTCATCAGTGGCAGGATAAGGCAGTTCTAGGATCTGTTTTTCCTTCAGTTCTGCAGTTTGTCTGTTTGCCATAGATAATGAGCTTTGTTACTGCTCAGTACAGAGTGAATTATTTTGCTGTGCTACAACTTAATGAGAAGGAGAGAGGCATGAGACACCACTGCTTACTGACAGAGACCAGGCCCTTCTGTTCTGTGGGATGACTCTCCTCTCTGGAGTGTTTTTTTACCTTGATCTGCTTTCCCTGAGGAGAGTGGATATTCCAGGCATGTGGTGTGAGCTCTGAAGCGTTTACATCAGAGAGAAGGAGATTTTGAAGTTTTTATCTTAAAACAAAATCTCTTATTCACCTCAAAATGGGATTTAAGCTTGAGCTTCTTGTGGGGGCAGAGGATAGCAAATACTATTCAGAGTCAGCATATGTACTCATGGGTATGTTACAATTCCTAGATGATGAACTGTGGAGGTTCTTTTCATGAGATTTCATTTACCAATAGTCATAGCAAAATGAAAAATATTTTCTCACCTTCTACTTTCAGCTGCTTTGCTTGTAGTCTTACTGAACTATTGACTTGGATTTGTTCTGAGAGTGGAGAAAGCAATATACTGGATAACCTCTTTTTTAGGTTTGCCTTTTTTACATACATGTTTGCTTTCTAATCCTGAATGAGTTCCTAACTCTCTGTTTTATCCCTGTATGGAAGATTCTGCTGGATGCTTAAGATTTCTTGTTTGTGCTGAACTCCATTCCCTTCTAGCTGATGTTAGGTGGGGCACCCAGAGCTGAGCGATGACTTGTGAGGAGAGGTGCAGAACATGCAGTGACAGCTTTACTGTTTGCTGTTCTTTCTGTACCTGGTGGGTCCCACGGAGATCAGTACAATACCCAGAGTTGTGCCAAGTGTGTGAGTTCAGAACCCAGCACTGAGCATACGTGTTCTGAGAAGTATCACTTACCTTGTGCTTGCTGGAATGGAATTCAGTCTGCCATTCCTGGCACGTGCATGTACAACGGTGAGAATCTGGGAGTTTCCTCAGTGTTTTCTCTAGACTTAGTATAGTGTGTGTTTAGTCAGTTGCAGCTATTGACACCTTAGTGTTGCCTTTTTTCTCCTTCTGAGGTGCTAGGGTGTGGTACAGGATAGCCACAAGCTCTGTTCAGCCTGGTTGAAACACTGCAGTGTTGTGAAGCTGGAGAGAGCTCCCACTTGTGCTTCTGGCATTCCCTGCCCTGCTCCTTCCATATTCTGTGGGAGCTGAGCACTGGCCTTGCATCCCTGCTGCTTTTATCGGGAAACAAGCTCAGGGTGTGGTCCACCCTTTGCTCCCAGGTGAGCTCTTGGCAACTGAGAATGACCTTGCCCGGCACAGGTTTCTTTGGCAAGATATGGGGAGAGAACATTTTAAAGTATGGCTGTTCCAGTACTTTGCACTCCCGAGAAGAAGCTTTGGAATCTCCAGTAAAACCTTCATGACAGAGATATGCTGCTGTGACTAATACACCACCTGCTTTCCTGGCTTAGTTTTCAGTGGACCTGAGAGACCAAATTGAAATGCAGCACGATTTTAAGATTTGGGCTTTATTAAGCACAGCATTGGTATTTTTGTGAGTCATTGAGCTCATCTGTCCCTAAATGTTCTTCCTGGAGCACGAAGAACATGGCTTCTGTGATCATTTCCCTTTTGTTAATGATATCATTGAGTGTTTTTAAGTTACTTTCCCTTTTTCCTGTTCTCCAGGTTGCTTCATTTTCCCTTCAGTCTTTTTTGTTTGGTTTTGCCTCTTCTGTTTGTGCCAGCTGAGGGTGTTAACTTGGCTGTAAAAATGTATTCCAGTCTGTACCAGTGTCAGAATATAAGGGAGACAAGGGGAGTCCTTGCAAAGGTGGAATATGAAAGGCTGCTGTTTGAATATCAGACCTGTGTATGACTGCAGGAAATAGGATAAAAAACTCAAATATGATACATATTTAGCTGGAGTTGGTAGAATTTGCAATGGATGGGAATGGCAGGAGTGGAGGACACTGGTGCTTGATTTGCCTTGTACCCCGGAGTAAAAGGTGATGATACATTACCCTTTTATTGTATTTTGCTCACCCTAATTTGTTGCCCCCTCTTTTTGCTTACAGAATCCATTTGATTTTGGTTATCTGGTTCATCGGTCATCAGGCACTGAGATTGCTTAATGCACTTGTTTTTTTACCTTCTGCCATTTCTGTGTAATGTGATGCTTGCTTACTGCATAGATAGATGCTTGTAGGTAACTGTTCTGTTACTGTTAAGTGCTTACCCATTGCTCTTATTTTGGAATTAGTATGGTTTCAGTATGTTGAAAATACTGACGTTTGAGCAAAACGTTACTCTTGCTTTGAAAATGACTGATTTCATTTTAGGAAGTCTGGAAACCAAGTGTGAAGCACAGCATCAAACCAGGTTACTTTTACAGGTGTACTCAGCTTAGGCAAAACACAGGGAGGGGGCACTACTGAGAAATTCCCTCATTTTAATATACTTGCTAGTCATTTTCCTCTCAGCTGTGACTGTGGTCACAGTAGCCTGGCTGTGCTACTCGAGGGGAAGAGCAATCTGTAATGAAATTTGGTCTCTTATTGCTCTTTCCTTTCTGAGAACAGTCTCCTTGTAGCACTACTGGTGTGACTTTGCAAGTGTGTGTGTGTGTGTGTGTGTGCCAGCTGCTGGCCCCTCAGCATGGCAGGAGCTCAGGTCAGCTGAAGGTTAGTATTCTTCCATTTACTGACAGTTTTGTGCGTGTTCTGGTTAATTACCTCGTTTTTTTCATGGTAAGTGTCTCAGAAAGGTAAGTGGAGACTGAGGTAGCATACGTGGGGCTTAGGAAGTTCTGTGCCTCTCCACCTCAGAGCATAGACATCTGTGTTCTTTAGGCTTCTCTGGAAAATATAACTACGAGTCAGAGCAGGTCTTGATAGCCCTTGGATTTGGAAATCCTTTGTGGATACATTTTTAAAACTGAGAAGCACAGTTTTGGTCTTAGGTTGATTTGCTGAGTGAGCTTGACTGCTCTGTCTCCTTTCTAAGAAAGAGGAGTATTAGCACTTTGTTTCCTAGAGTTTAGTCAGGAACCACTGGAAGCAGGGAAAGAAGGACCAATGAACTTTTGTTTTCAAAAGACCTCATAAGTCAAGGAAAACCAAAACCTCTGTATTAGTTACTCTTTTTAGAATGTTTTTTGTATCAAAATTAATACTGATTTTATTACAATGTCAATGTGGAGACTTTGGCCTAAGGGGAAGAGGCTAATCTGCCACCTAAGCAATGCTCACAAAGGCATGGAATGACTGACAGGCTTGTATAGATTCAGTGTGTGTCACTTCCAAGGTGAGATTAGTGATGTGAATAGAACAAAGCCCGTGTCATCTGCTCTTGCTGTGGATGCCCTGAAGCTTTGTTTTCACTGCCATGAACTCAGCCAACTGGAGCATTTTATTAGTGTATCAAGAAGAAAATGTCATGCTTTGTTCTATTCATTGATTGAATTTTTTGCAGCTTTGGAATATAAAATTTACATGTCTGACTGTGAGCAAGTTAAAGTGACCTTTATTCACAGTCAAGACACTCCTGTGTTTGGAGCTGGCTTCCCAGCAGTGGCAGTGGCCATGCCATGCCCCCATCACAGCTGCAGGTACACAGTGAGCTGTCACTGAGGAGGAGGACACAGGAAAAGGATCCCAGTGGCTGTAGAACTCGTGAAGATCTGTGCAATGTCATACTGGTTCTGCTCTTTGGTGTTTCATCAACATGGCTTTTTGATTTGGAAGTCATATAAATATATTCTTATTAAAGCTTCTTATGATGCTTAATTCTGTGCCTTTTTTTCCTTCTCCTTATCTCTGTCATTATCTTTTTCTCTCCTTATTCCTTCTGTCTCTTTTTTTGCAGACTAGTTCCACTATGTCTCTGATTTCTGAATCTTCCCTAGAGCCGGTTCCCAGTTCAGCAAGTGCAGACTCCAGCAACACTCCTCACAGTTTAACAGTGCTGTCCCATTCCAAATACCCTTCTGCAAGTCACAGTGGAGACTTGACAGTGCCAACATTTGTCCCCTCAGCAGACCCCTGCATTGAGGAAGGCAGTGGCACTGCAGCACTGCCTTTGTCAGGGCATCCTACTGCCCCTCCACCTGTGCCCCCACCACGGAGCTCCTCTAGTTATGCTACTCGTGGGGAGCAGGTGGCCTCTGCAAGCTTAGTTCAGCTGAACAGAAAGCCTGACTCTTCCAGAAATACTTCCCAGGCTGTGCCAGCTTCCAGTGTGGAGCTTCTCGGTAGATCTGCTAATGTGGAGGCACGAGGCTTAGGGTATGACATGGCAAAAGAGACTGAGAAGAAGGAGCAGAGAACTGACCCCAAAATCCCAAATGTACCCATTTCAAATACTTTGAAGGGTCAGATACCCAAAGAGCTGCATCAGCAGGGAGCACTCAGGGACAGCTCAACTCTTTCCTCCCAGGGCAGATGTGTGGAAACAGCTTTAGATGAGCTGTGGGCCCTGGAGCTGCCTGCACCTGTGCCAGAGGTGCATGCAAAGAATGGCAATGTTTTGGATTCTGTTAATGAACCTTCTGTTGTTGCCCTGGATCGACGGGATGTCTTCCCAGACACTAAAAACCAGTTGGGCTTTGTAGTGGAGGAGGGACAGGAGCTAAAGGCTGAAGTGCCACATGAAGCCAAGGTACATCACTGTCCTGATCTGGGCAAGAAGAGGCAGGGCAGAGACAGAACTCTCAGGAAGGCAGGTACTGCTAACATGAACAAGGCCAAAGGAGACCAGGAAAATGAGCAGTTCAGAAGCTCTGCAGTCACTCCGGAATCTGCTGAAAACTTTGGGAAGGCTGAATGGGATCTGCCATGTGTCTCCAAACCACCCATTGAGAGGATTTCTGCATCAGGCCAGGCAGGCACTGAGTGAATGTAGGAGTAGGGCGAGTCCTAGCCAGGACTGTTCTGCCAGCACACTAACAGTGTGTGTGTGCAGTGAGTGTGCCCAGGCTCACCCCACTAACAGCACAAGCTCTGAGTGGTGTCACTGACAGCTGCATGTCACGGGGCTTCACAACCCCTGGCTTTATCTTCTGGTCTCTCCTGCATGCAGTCCAGCAGCACAGAACATGGCAGTTTGTAGGGACTTCCTTGTGAAATGGACTTTTATTCCCTAACAGAGGTAAGGCTCTGTGGACTGAGACCTCCAAAAAGCTGAAAGGGCTGTTTCATGCTACTGATTGGGATGGCAGCTCCTCTGCTCTGCTTACCTTTTTAGGTCTCATTAGTGAAGCTGTTAGTGTTCCTTTCTGTGCTGGAAGTACACTTTGTGCACCAGATATCTCTGGCCAAGAGCCTTGTGCCTGTCAAGGGCAAACACAGGGAGGCAGCTCTGTGTCCTTGTGATGCTGAGGTTTCTGTAATGCTCAGTGGAGTGCTCATGCTGCACCTCCTATCTTGGCTTCCCGCTGGTTAATCTTTCCCTTCCTTTTCTAGACAGTTATTTTTGGCTGCTGTGATTATCCTTACGGGGTTTTTCCTTGCACTGAGTCACTGTTCTGGGCTGTGCCAAGAGGAATTTTGGCATTGTGGAATAAATGCCATCACTCTTCCTGCTCACAATTGTCACTAATGTCTTTGAGTTTGTGCTGTTGCATCTTGGGGCTTACTCTGACATTGCTCTTCTCTGCTGATACTATTGCCTTTGTCATTTAGATTAAATCTTTAATCAAGAGGACAAAAGAGACTGCGAATGTGCATCCAATGTCTCGGGACCTCTCTCCAAGGCGTAAACTAGGTCCTGCCATATTCCACAAGACTGAGTCCCAAGATCACTTGATTGAGGAGCTTCAGGACAAACTGGGCATCGATACCCAGGAGCAGGAAGAATGGCAAAGCCAGGATGCCTGGCTTACAGAGGGGGTCATTGTCACTGCCAGACCCCAGGGGGAAGAGCAGAGTGGTGAACAGCAAGTAGAGAAGGTAGAAAGCAGGGTCACATGCACTGGGAAATTCCAGCGTGTCCCTCTGTCCAGACAGCATTGTGTGGAGGTCCAGATTGAGTTTTTGAGCATCCTAAACGACACAAAATGAAGAACTAACTCTTTCTATTCACCCTTGTCTGGCCTGAGAGGGAAAGCAGCATAGGGTCCTAGTTCTGGATACTTAAGAACTGGAGTGGGATCTGAGGGGGCTGCTGATGTTACCTGTTGATGCAGTCTGCTGCTATCACATCTCAAATGTTCATGTGGGGATTATTTTTAAAACCGCACTGGGAAGCCTGACATAGAGGTGTGCTCTATTTTGCCCAGTGCTGTACCTGTGCAGGGCTTTCTGGGGATGACTAAGATGGTGCTCTTCCTTAAGCTACAGTGAACAGCACCTTTTCTAGTTCCCTTCTCTTTCTTGCTGCTTTTTCCCCTTAGATAAACATACTGGTAGCAGCCAGCCTTCCTGTTAAAGGAAGTGCTTGTTGGTTCCTCTTTGGATTTATTCACCTTTCTTCTTCCTCCGTGTCTTTCTAGGTGATTTTTCCTCCAGAATCTCCACTCCTCCCCAGGAGGACAATCTCTGTTCCAGCCTCTTCTCAGCTCCAGCCTTCCAAAGAAGCTGCAAAGATAGTCCCTGCTAATGCTGCTCCTTCTCCTGCCTCTGGCCCTGCACCTCTTCTCTCACTCCCACCTCAGCCTTCCCATGTGTCATCTATCCCAGCTCCTAGTCCAGTCTCTTCCTCTTCCTTCAGCTTGGCTCCCCAGCCTCTTTTCCAGTGGGAAGCTTCTGATAATGATTATCATGAGGTTTCTGTTGTGGGCACCCCTCCTAATGAAGATCCCAAACATTCCTGTTCTCCCCAGACCTGGACCCCTAGCACCAAGGCAGTTGTCTCTGTTGGCTGTCAGACTGAAGATGAAGCTTTCTTCCCAGAAATGCAGGCAGGCTTCTCTGTTCTGGTTTTTGTTTTTAGCACTATTTTCCAGTCTGACCACTGCTTGTAATTTGACAGCTCAATAGATACAGTGTTCAGGTAAAGGCTGGTAGGAACTGCTGGATGGGAGAGAGGAATCATGGACAATATCTAATCCCAGCTGTAGCACTGCACAGTACATGTCTGTGCAATAACTTGCTGAGATATGTGGGTCCTGTGTGTCCTGACAGTCACTTTGTGCAGCAGGGACTCTTATTTCCCTCTCAGATTAAGAAGGTGACTGAAACACAGCCTGCAGCTCTCCCTGCCACAATCTCTGAAGTGGGGGAAGTAAAAGATGGCAGAGCATGCATCCTGGAAGGAGCAACTCAGCAATCCTTCCTGTGTTTGCCCTTTTAGGCAGGTGTCCACTGTAGAAGTAGATTTGGGGGAGGAGATAGATGGTCAAGACCTGAGTTCTGCATCTCCTGCCAGGGAAGGGCTGTAGCTCCAGGGTGGTGGCGAGTCTTAACATGTATGTGCAGTGTTAGTGTACAGGCAGCTGTCAAGCACTGAGCAAGGAAACATCTCTGTATCTTGACCTGTTGTACTTTCCAGGTGACCTCTGCTCCTCCCCTCGTCCGCAGTGCCAGTCTGTTGGCTGCTCCTGCACCCCGGGGCCCCACAGCCCCTGATAAGGCAGGATCCCCTTTCTGTTTCCTCAGCATGGTGTGTGCTCTTCTGGTTGATGAGTGTGCTGGGATCTGCTCCTGGAGCTCCCAGTACTGTTAATGTGGATAATATCCTGTATTGCATGGTTTGCTACTCATAGAGCTCCTTTCTGAACTTGAGTGATGGCAAATCTCATGGGTGAGGGGTGGGAATTTGAAGGGCCTTTGCATGATCAGTTTATGATGATGTGCTGAGTGTCCCCTACAAACAGCATGCATTATGTACAGGAGGTGGAAACAAACCTCTTTCAGATGGGGGCTCATTTGTGAGCTCTCAAGAGGGCTGGATTGGCCGGGCCAGTTAGAAATGGAGGTGTGCACAGGTATTTGTGCCTGCTCTGGGGGTCAGCTGTGACTGGCAGGAGTGTGTGGTCCCTCCAGGTCACTACAAGAGTGAAGTGCTCTGTTGCTATGTGTTGAATTCATCTCATCTCCTTTCTTCCTGGATGGTATTTATCACCTGTGTGTGGCATCTCTGCCTGTCCTGCGTGGCCATAACCCCTGGCCATAGCAAGAGAAGCTGTGATTTTTCCCACACAGTGCAGCCCTTTTCCTCCTGTTGTGCCATGCAGGAAGCCTGGGCTTTGCCCTGGAGCTCTGGACAGGTTTTTTCTCCAAAGATCTGTTTCCCTCTGTGAGAGTATCCTTGCAGCTGTGTGTGTGCTTTGGAGACAGTCACTTTAGCAGTTTTTGGTAGCAAAGGTGTGTTGTGTGGTGAAGGGTTTATTTTAGGCTGAGGACACTGGGCTATAATGGAGCTGCTCTGTGCTGGTGGACTAGGAGATGTTCCAAGTTATGGGAGGAGAGAGGAGGGGAAAAACTGTGTTAGGATCCATTGGGAGTCATGCTGTGTGTGAGGCAAGGCTGGGGAGTGGATGTGTGTTTAAAAGCAGCTAAATTCATGTATGTCATGAGAATGTTTATACAAATGAGCAGAAACCAGGATTTGTCATTGAGTAAACTGGTCAACTGCAAGGACAAGCAGCTGCAGGACAGGGAATAGAGCTCCTCCTCTGGCTGGAAGGGCAGGGTCTGCCAAGGCTTGGAGCACTTCAACATGTCTCTGCTCCTTTGGCTATGCTGGCAGCAGGCTGGTGGGTTGTTCATAGGCATAGATTTTGTCTGGTTTAATTTACTCTCTTAGTAAAAGAAAATGTGCTCTAAACCCTATTTGTTTGTGTGTCCCTAAACCTGACAGTAGCTATGGCAGTGCCAAGTCAGCTAAAATAATCTTTATTTCCTTGCTGGGGTTTGTCTGCAGAGGGGGCCGTGGTAGCCAAGGAGAACATATGCTTTGTTTATAAGTTACCTCAGTAAAACATTTCTCCCCTCCTCTGGGAAGCCTTTCCAAGCCGTATATGCTCTGTGTGAGTATATGGTGGTGTGAGTTTCAGAAACGGCCTCTGAGACAAGTATCCAAATCCCCTTCCCCCCATCGGTGCATTTCCAACTACAATACACGTGGCAGCCCTGTCTGCTGGGGATGCACTGCCCTCTCTGTAGGTAAACAGCAGCCAGCTGGGAGGGCCTTCCTTCCTTCCTGCTTCCAGTAGCTTAGCTCAGTCCTGGGGTGAGAACCACCTGAGAGTGAGAGAGACTTGACACACAGATGTGCAGAAGGTGGTGCAAAGGGAGAAGATTTGCTAGCTGAAAGGGAGGTAAGATGAGGAAGAAAAGAGCATCTCTGTCAGAGAGGAAAGACAACTGAGAGCAAGAGCAAAGGAATGGAGAGAGGTCAAGGAGAAGGGCCCCTCTGGATGGCGTCTGCTTTGTCAGCTGGCCAGGAACTGATGAGGTAAAGGGAGATTTTTGGCAGAGGCTTAGAGAGCACTCTACTGAGTGCCTGAGATGTGCTGGTGACTTCTGCTGTATGTGCAGTGAAAGAAAATCAAATCCACAGTTCTGCTGTTACACATCTTAGTTCTCTGCATGTCCCTGCATGTGTATACTTGATCCTGGCTCTTAGCAGCTTCTTCAGAGAGCATAGCTGACTCCTGTCTGTCTCTGCAGTGGAGTCACTGGCAGCAACAGCAGGCATTTCTCTGATAAGCATGGCAGCATTCACCTTACGGTATCTCTTTCCTCTTACCTGCAGTTCATGGCACAGGGAAAAGCCGGGAGCAGCTCCCCTCCATCCACAGCCTCCAAGCCTGGCAGTCAGCTGGATACCATGCTGGGAAGTCTTCAGTCTGACCTGAATAAACTGGGTGTAGCTACAGTTGCCAAAGGTGTCTGTGGAGCCTGCAAGAAACCGATTGCTGGGCAGGTGAGTTGAAGGTGCTGCCTCGTTGCTGAACCTTGGGCTGCAGCTGGGCGTTAACGGGAGGGCTGTTTCGTGAGGCTGGAGAGACTGGAGATGCTGGAGAAACTGAAGTACTCTATTTATCCACTGGCTAGGTACGCTGTAAGCTCCTCCAGTGACCTCTACCCTGCCCCTGAGGGACTGCCCTCTCCTGAGATGATAGGTAATTCAGTTTTCATGCTACCCCAGTCCAGGGCTCACTTGAGTAGTAGAACTTGTCATTCTTGCTGACCTCCAGCTGGTATCTTGTCATGTGGTCTAGGGCAGGGAGAGATAGAGTTGTTCTCCATAATCTGTCTTCCCAACAGGTAGTTACAGCCATGGGGAAGACCTGGCACCCCGAGCACTTCGTCTGCACCCACTGCCAGGAGGAGATCGGGTCTCGGAACTTCTTTGAGCGGGATGGGCAGCCCTACTGCGAGAAGGACTATCACAACCTCTTCTCTCCTCGCTGCTACTACTGCAATGGGCCCATCCTTGATGTGAGTTCCTTGGGAGAGTCATGGTGCTGGCAAGTTGCTGCAGGCCTAGGTGTTAAAATTCCACTTCACCCATGTATCCTGGGTGGAAGATTTTGTTCAGGGATTTCTGTATTTGTTTTGTCCTTCCTTTGAAAAGAGAAACAACTTGGCACAGTCAAATTCTTACACTAGTGAATGGAGTTGGTCCCTCTTACCTTTGCTGAAGTTCCTTCAGAACCCCACATTGCTCCATCATTCTGGTAATGATTCCAGCTTTTGTTATTGGTAGCCTGTGGTAACAGGCACCAGTGCCGGTCCTGAGGACTGGATGGGGCCCTGTGTAAGGGAGGAAGCAGTGCCTAAGATCCTTTTAGGGTAAAAAAAGTGTGCAGTGGGAAAGTCTGAACAAGCCAGAGGCAGGGTGAATTGACTCTGCTCTCTAAAGGACAGTCTACTTTAATGCTTGCTCTTGTCAGCACCAACATTCATGTGTTCTCCCCTTTCTTCAGCCCCCCTTACTCACCTCCAAGCTGAAGCCATCATTTACATGACCTGCACTTTGTATTTTCTTCTGAACAGAAAGTGGTGACGGCTTTGGACAGGACATGGCACCCTGAACACTTCTTCTGTGCTCAGTGTGGAGCTTTCTTTGGACCTGAAGGTATTGCTGGCTTATGCAAGGGGAAAGCAGTCTCCCCCCTGAACTGCAGATGAGGGAGTGAGGCAGAGCTGCTGCTGGGGTACAGCCTGAGGAATCACGGGGGAACTGCTGGAGTTCAAGGGAGCTGTTTATGGGGGAAGGATGATGCCAGTAATCGTGGCTTCTCCCTGGGGAAGAAGAACATGCCTTTGCTGGGATGGGAAGGGAACAGAACAAGGAACAGCTCTAGCTGCTGTGTGTGTTAGCAGGGGGAAGGATGATCCTACCCACACGGGTTACCCTGCACAGGTTGTGTGGCCACAGGTGAAGATGGGGAGCTGATCCCTTTGCCTCTCCTCTCCTTTGGCAGGATTTCACGAGAAGGATGGCAAAGCCTATTGCCGCAAGGACTACTTTGATATGTTTGCTCCCAAGTGTGGAGGCTGTGCCCGGGCTATCCTGGAAAACTACATCTCTGCCTTGAACACCCTGTGGCACCCCGAGTGCTTTGTCTGTCGGGTAAGAAACCCAAGGTCCTTTGCTGCTGCTGTATGACCCCTCTTGTTTCCACTCTGAGGCATCTGGTCCCACATCAGGGAAAGGTGTCTGTGGGGTAGTGAAGGGCAGCCAGCCCCACAACATAAAAACATGCCAGCAACCAAACACCTTCTTGTTCTCCGTCTGTATATAGTAAACTTCTGAGTTGCTTTGCTCTTCCTGTTCCCAGCTGCAATTATGGGCTTCTGCAGCAGCTCACAGATAAAGAGAGATATTTTCTGTGACCTTTAAGTAATTATAAGCTAAGCTTCTCTCTGAGCATTTGCCTCAGCAATCAGATTTTGAAGCTCTTCCTCCCATGCCCCATCTGACAATGTAAACTAATGAAAGTGACCTTGTTCAGACAAACATGCAAGTCAGTGAAATAGTGGCAGGCTCCATACGACAGGCATAATAAACAGGAATACTGCAGATTAAATGCTTGGCACTCTTTCAGAGAGTATTGCAAATATTAACTCTTACCGTCCCCAAGAGATCAGCCAAATCAGCCACTGTTTCCTAGAGTGGGAGAGAAGGCAGAAATCAGATCAAGCAGCCAGAACCACAAGCTGCTGATTCCTGTTGTAATGCTCAGGGCAGATGGTCACCAGCCTGTTGGGACTGTCTGTGGCTCCTGCAGTGGTGTGCAGAGTGAGGCAGAACTGTGCCTGAGTGGGGCTGGGGGGGCTGTGCCTTCCCGTGCAGAGATTGAGACTTTATCAAGCAGTTCTGTTTTCCTTTCCCCCTGCTGTGGCCTGAATTAGTGAGGCCAGCACGGATTTCTTCCAGGCCACAAGATGTGATTCTCTTCCTGTTTCTGCAAAAGCAGAGCAAACTTTTCAACTGTCCTGCTGACTGAGGGAAGAGACTGTTTACTGAAGTAACTGTCTGCATTGGTAAAGTCTTGGACTCGCTGCAGGCAAACTGCATTCTCCTGGTATTGCAATTGTTCAGCTGTCTATGGCTCTGCATGCTGTTTGCTGGACTCTTGTCCACATGCAGGGAGCCAGCCGTGTGTGATACTCAGTGTCCTCCCTGGGCAAGAGGACAGCAAAAGCAGGATTCAGGAAACTGGCTCCTCTGGGTCTTGCTGCTGATGTATTTGGTAAATCTGGCAGTGTCCTCAACTCTTTCCCTTACTCTGCTGCCTCAGTTTCTGACTTTTACAAGGAGAGGAGTGTCCCCAGTCTGGTGGCATGGATGGTCAGTGCTTCTGTTGCAAGTTCTGCAGTGAAGTGTCCTCAGCTGCCTGGCACTGAGGGGGAGGGAGCAGCTCTGGACACTTATTGGCACATAGCTGGTGTGAACTCTTCCCCTTATCTTTTCAGCATCATTAGCACTATAGAACAGTTTCTCCCAGCAGTGACCTATGTATCTAGTGGAAATGTTTCAGGCTGGACAATCCTTTGCAGAGTGTACCTGCCTAATGCCAGCCATTCTGGATAGGTCACTCATAAAGATTAATTGTGCCTGATTTTCTCAGCTGGAACCAGTCCCATACTCATAAGGATTCTGCTGCATTAAAGTCTTTGTTGGTCCTTTATTCTGCTTGCCCTTGTGAGGAAGCTAGAGTGAGAAAAAAAAAACAAAACAGGGAAAGGTGCTGCAGTGTTTCCCATCTCAGGGTAGGAATGTTCTGTTTTTTTCCTGGCTGGACACATTCGATAGCTCATCCATAGTATTTTCGTTGTAGAAGTGAAGCCAGCTGAGAAAAGGAGCTGGTTAATTCCCATGCTTGTGTCTGTATCTGTCCATTTCTCAGTCTTTTTTTGGAAACTTGTGATGGACAGAGTTTGGCTCTGGATAACAGGACAGTCCTGAAAGGCAGCAGTTGCCTACCCATAGCACAGCTGGGCTGTGCCATAGAACAGAAATGCTTGTAGTGCTGCCCCTCTCCACCACCCCAGCTTCTCATACAACCTCTATCCTTTGCTTTGTCCTGCTGCAGGAATGTTTCACGCCGTTTGTCAACGGCAGCTTCTTCGAGCACGACGGGCAGCCCTACTGCGAGGTGCATTACCACGAGCGCCGCGGCTCGCTCTGCTCCGGCTGCCAGAAGCCCATCACAGGACGCTGCATCACTGCTATGGGCAAGAAATTCCACCCAGAACACTTTGTCTGTGCCTTCTGTCTCAAGCAGCTCAACAAAGGAACCTTCAAAGAGCAGAACGACAAGCCCTACTGCCAGAACTGCTTCCTCAAGCTCTTCTGTTAGAGGCACCATAGATGGTCGCTAAAGCATCTTTCTGCCACCCCCTTGGCAGTTCTGTCTCTCTGAACATTACTGTGATTTAGGAACCTTACCAGGCAGGGGAGGAGGGGGGTGGGGGGTGGGAAATGCTGCTATGGAGAGGCAGTAGATCCAGAGATGAGATGGACCATTAAACTGGAAACGCCCTTGCTGTGTCTCAGAAGAGAGAGGCTGAGATCCCTCATTAGGTGTGTGTGTCTGTGTGTGTGACTGACAGCTGAGCTTAGCTCGAGGGCTCTAACAGGGAGATTTTCCCAGCCCCCTCCTGGCAGCAGGAGGCTTTGCCAGTACATTTCAGCCTGTGTCAGCTCTCTGAGCAAATGGTGACACTTGCAGACAACACAACCCTCTGCTTTGACACCTCGTTCTCAGGCTCTTGCCTGCACGTGTGCAGGGTGAGGGACAGCACAGAGAGGCCGCCTTGTGATCTCAGTGCCACCTTGGCTCTGCTCACAGTTACACGGTGTGTGTGATTTGCTGAGACTAGAACATCAGCACAGGAAGCCAAGACCCTGCAAGGGTCTCTCCAGTTCCATTACACTGTAAGGAGATAATACCACTTACTCTTTTTCTAATTAAGAGGAATCAAGATATTACTGTGTGGGGTGTTTTTCTTCTTTTCCCTAGTTTGTTACACCCTTTCTCAATGCCTTTTCTCAGCACACTGGAGCAGGAGGTGGGGTAAGCCCCAACCATCCCTCAGCACTGTTGTGTTCTCCTGTGGGGACATGCTGTGCCAGGCAGCTCCATAGGCACCAGGCCAGCTCAGGGACTCTGCTCCCCTCACCTGCTGCTCCTGGGAGAGAGGAAGAGGCACCACCCCTTCTTTAAACGCAGGTGCAGAGAGGTTAGAGCAGCCTTTTTCATCCATCCCTGTCATGAGCGAATGTGACGTGCATGTGTTTATCTGGCCTCAAACTCTCTCATCTGTCAGGGCCTAAATCTGTCACAAGCGTGGGGAGAAGGAAGGGTTTAAGAAGCCAGGAAAAAAAAAAATCCTAAATTTATATCCTTTCTTCTTCCAGTTTGCTAATGAGACCTATCAGCCCCTTGGTGTTTCCCTTTTCTGTGCTCTTGTTAAAAATGTTCTACTGAGAGATGCTACAGCAATAACCTTTTATATTGACTGTTACTGGTATAACAAGTCCTGGGGGTCAGGTGTGCGTGACACACTTCGAATTTTACTATCAAAATGAATACTGTATCCTGTCTTTGATAAGAACTGTAGATTTCTACACTGATTTTGAATTCATATCTAATTTACTTTTAATCCTCTTATACAGAAATTGGTTTTGAAGTGATTTTAAGAAAGCAACTTTTATATCAAGCTGTGCTGTTCTAGGCAGTGTGCCAGTTGTGCTGGCTTACTGCATCTGTAATCTCAACGCTTTATTAAGCCAAACTAACATTCAATATTTCCTTTTTGTTGCGGGTTGGGAGGGGATGGAATCTATGGGCAAAGGAACGTGACTTGTATTTTTTTTCCCTAGCACAGGCAGGTGAACTGTGAATAGGTTTGTTTTTTTTTTTTCCTTCTCTGAGTCACCTAAAAGTGTAATTTTGGTTTTTATTGTAACCTGTAAACTGCTGTATTTGAATCACCTGCCATTCTCCCAAAGCCCAGCTTCCAGGATGTTAAAAGTGAGTCTTAATATGATGCTGTGGGGGAAGGAGCTCAGATCTTTGCCCTCGTTTTCTCTTCTTCAGCTGCCTGAAACTAAAACAGGGTTAACGGGGGAAGGGGCTCCTTTCTTTCTGTGGAAGAAGGGTCTTGTGACTGAGGAGAAGAAACCAGGAGATAGGCTGTTCCTGACTAGCTGTGCAGCTTTGGGCCAGTCACTAAATCTTACTGTGCCTCAGTTTCCCCTTCTGTAAAATGGGGGCAGTTTAGCCTGGATTTGTGAGGTAATTGTGAGGCCTAGTTCATGTTTGGTAAAGCACTTTTAGGTCTGGCTGGAGGGTGCTATGGAGAGGGAAGTATGGAGCTGAAATTCCCGGTGGCGTTCTGCGGTACCAGCCCAGGGAGCAGTGTTTGGAATTGCTGCTCCAGAGAGCTGCAGCTCTGGCACCATTGGCATCCAGTCGTGTTTTGCAGCTCGGCAGGTGCATTATAGGGGTCCAGGGACAGCTATGTCAGAAACCAGCCCTGAGAGCCATGGGTAACCTGGTAACATGGTCCCATGTAACCTCATCACGGTGCTGCACTGCCCTGCTCAGGTCATTGCCATTGTCCCACTGATTTCCCCGACAAACAAACCTCAGTTTGGAGGTGTGGGTGTGAGGCCAGAGGGAGCTGTGGGAGCACTGGAGCTGTGTCAGCTGGGCTGAGCACAGCTATGGGAAATTTTTGAGGCAAGAGTCCTTATGCATTTGCCTTTTCATCTTGTAAGTCTATTTGACTTGAAATGGATGTTCCAAAGCTGCCTGTGTTTACCTCGCTGGAAAGGTCAACTTCCTTGGTGCCACTGAGGGGACACACAGCTGTTGTGTGGAAGTGCTGGAGAGGAGTGAGATGTTTCTGGCACTGCCACTTTGTGTGACACCTGCAAACCGTGTAATCCTGTGCCTCAGTTTCCCTGTCTGGGGAGTCTTTAACCTACCTCACTGCTAGCTGAGGCTTTGTCAGTGACACTTGTGGCACACCTGGGTGCAGGGTGCTGAGAGGAGGCTCCTCTGGCCTTAGTGCTTAACCGAGATGATGTAACACTCACCTTCTGCCTTCATCTGGTGTCTGGTATGCTGGGATGCCACACTTATGCTACTCTGCCAAATAATGCCTGGTGGCGGCTGCCGCTGCTGTGGGTGTCCAAAATGCCTGTTGGTTCAGTGCAGGTGCAGTTTTAGGGTAACGCAGCCGCTGTTGGGATGTGGGGGGCGTGGGCTCGGGGTGCTCCTGGAGGGTCTGCTCCCTCCCCGGGCCAGGCGCAACCCCTGGGGAAGGCCTTTCACATCACCTCCGGGCTGGGCTGGGGAAGCTCCGCTGGGTCGACAACTATTTGATTCTTTCCTCCCTTGTAAACTTCTAACTCCGCTTTTTTTTTTTTTTCAACATTTAAAATTCTTTCAGTTAAAAGCCAATAAAATTTTTACCATGATAGTCACGCCTGTGTCGTGGTTGTTTCCCGCCCCGGAGCTTGTGAGGGAGCGGAGCCCGGGCGGGCCCCTCAGGGAGGGAGGAGGAGGGAGGGAGGGGCAATGCGCTCCTCCCGCCGCCAGGGGGCGACGCGCTCCCCGCCGCGCGCGCTCCCCCGCGCCCTTCGCGCCTTCCGCTGGCGTCACGCGCTTCCCACAGAGCGGTGAATGATTGACACGGAGGACAGCCAATGGGCTGAGGGACGGCAGCGCCGCGGCGCTCTGCGATTGGTCATCAGCCGCAGTATAAAAGGAGACGGGCCCGCCCTGCGGCCCTTCTTTCCCGGAGCCCTCGTGGAGGTGCGGGCGCAGCGCGGCAGCTCCGGGGCCCGGGCGGAACTGGGGCTGGGCGGCCGCGCTGAGGGGAGCGGACCGGGACCAGGAGTGGGGTTCTGGGCCGCGGCCGGGCTGTGGGGTTGGGAGCGCTGGGTCCCAGGGCGGAGAGAAGGGAAGGGTGGAGACCCACCTGAGCCGCTCTTCTTCCTGGCAGGTCCCAGCTCGTCTTTAAACCCACCGGGCGATCCTTGGAGCACCGCCGAGATGCCCAGGGAAGACAGGGCTACGTGGAAGTCCAACTATTTTATGAAAATCATCGTGAGTGTCGACGCGGGGCCCTCGTGGGGCGCTGCTGGGGCAGGCTCGGGGCAGCGGGAGCCGGGCGGGCCGGGCTCTGGGGGGCTTTTAAGAGAGACACGTGAGTGCTATGGGTGTCTGAACGAGTTCCTGGCACTAGGAAGAGATTTGAGATAGTCCAGATCAGGCATCCTGAGAATTTGCCGTGGCGCTTGCAGACTTGTTCGGGGATGTGACTAGATGGGAAAGATGCAGCCTTTGCCACATCCACCGTCACTTGGAGCCCATAATTTTCAAACTTCTGGCAGACTTTTTTTACGTTTCAACGTGTTGAGGTTTTAATGGTGTTCCGCGCACTGCTCCGAATTTCTTTGTATAGTTACAGTGCTTCTTTCGCTATAGCAACTCCTGGATGATTACCCAAAATGTTTCATTGTGGGAGCAGACAACGTGGGATCCAAGCAGATGCAGCAGATCCGTATGTCCCTGCGTGGAAAAGCTGTTGTGCTGATGGGGAAGAACACAATGATGCGCAAAGCTATTCGTGGTCACCTGGAGAATAACCCTGCACTAGAAAAGTGGGTAATGCTGCCTGAGGGCACTTCTGGGTCCTCTGTCTTGGGGGAGAGGAGGTTGCCTTAAGGAGTAAAACTGAAGGTTGTCGTCTTCCCTTCAGGCTGCTGCCTCACATCCGTGGGAATGTGGGCTTTGTCTTCACTAAGGAGGATCTGACTGAGATCCGGGACATGCTGCTGGCTAACAAGGTAAGGGAGGTCAGCCCTCACTGCATGTTTAGGCTGAGATGGAATGCAAAATAAAACTGAGTCTTCACGGTGGACACCTGCTTAGTAGGAGTCCTTAAGGGTTGTGAATTGGCCCCTGCAGTGTAAGCCAAACTGCTTAAGTTCAGCTGCCTCTCTTGTGTGTGCCTGGGTGCTGTCTGTCCTGGAGGAGCATTCAGGGAGGAGGCGATCCCACAAGATCTGAGGTGAGCATTCTTGCAGCTTCTCATCTCCCCCCTCTCAGGTGCCAGCTGCTGCCCGTGCCGGTGCTATCGCTCCTTGTGATGTGACTGTGCCAGCTCAGAACACGGGCCTTGGACCCGAGAAGACCTCCTTTTTCCAGGCCTTGGGCATCACCACGAAGATTTCCAGAGGGACCATTGAAATTCTGGTCAGTGAGCTGCAGATGTTCCTTGACTTGGAGGCCTTGATTGTGGCAGCTGAGGGAGCTGTGAAGGCCAAAGCTCTCCTTAGTGCTAAGATACCGTATGAGCAATGTGATTATTGCACTTTGGGAACTTTGGGATCTGGAGGAGGGTGTCTGGCTTGGCTTCAGTGTGCAGCATGGGGGGATTGAAGTTTTCCATCATTTCCAGGGGTGGGCTCTGTCAGAGGAAAGTGCAGGTGAGCTACCCATAGGTAATGCAGGAAAGGTGCTGCCTTTCTCCTGGCTGACGTGGACTTGTTTCTCTGCTTGTGGAGCTGAATGTGGAGCATGTTGGTTGTGCTCATTTGCTCCTCCAGTTCCACTGTCTGTGTTCCTGTTCCACTGCTTTGACGTGCTGGACTTTTTTGATGTGTATTCATTCCTTTTCCCTGATCTCCTCAGAGCGATGTGCAGCTTATCAAGACTGGAGACAAAGTGGGTGCCAGCGAAGCCACCCTGCTCAACATGCTGAACATCTCCCCATTCTCCTTTGGGCTGGTGATCCAGCAGGTCTTTGATAATGGCAGCATTTACAACCCTGAAGTGCTAGACATCACCGAGGAGACCTTGCACAAGCGCTTTCTGGAGGTGAGTGCCACAGCCCTGTCCCTCGTGTTCTGCCTCGCTGCTCTGGGAGCCAGCACTACCCCAGAATAAAGGGTCCTGTATTGGTGTTTTCCACGAGGTCCTGCAGAGCTAGGAGCTCTCCCTGCTTCCCTACAGGAACTGTGTCAGGGAGTACCTTCCTGTAGGATTCTTCATCTGAAGCTACTTCAGCAATCACTTAAGGCAAATTAAAATCATGGAATATCCTGAGTTGGAAGGGCCCCACAAGGATCATCAAGTCCAACTCCTGGCCTGCACAGGACACCCCAGCAATCCTACCCTATACCTCAGACATTGTCCAAATGCTTCTCGGGCTCTGGATGCCTTGGGGCCATGACCATTCCATGGGGAGCCTGTTCAGTGCCTGACCACCCTCTGGGGGAAGAACCTTTTCTTATTCCACTTAAAACTCCCCTGACACAGCTTCATGCCTTTCTCTCAGGTCTTGTCACTGGTCACCAGAGAGCAGAGATCAGTGACGTTTAAATCTTGATGTCTTGATTTCACTGGAGCTGTTACCTGTGTGCATTGCATGCTTTCCATTTTGTTGGCAGTGTAAATAGTTGTCATCAGGCCATCCTCTGCTGTGATTTCTAGTCCAGGTTATTTCTCAGACCTCAGAAACACGAGTCTGTCTCTTCACAGGGTGTTCGTAATGTTGCCAGCATCTGTCTGCAAATTGGGTACCCGACCATTGCGTCCGTGCCCCACTCCATCATCAATGGCTACAAGCGTGTCCTGGCCGTGGCTGTGGAGACTGACTACACCTTCCCACTGGCTGAAAAGGTAATGGCTGGCTTTGAGCTCTGCAGAGAGGCATGTTAGAAACACAGCCAGGCACATTCACAGGATGTCCTCTGGACTGGGACACGTCTGTGTGCGGGATATGTCTGAAGGGGCACTTACTTCCAGATGTTGAGTACAAATGGCAAGAGAAAGCTGATTTACCTGGTGTTTCTTCTTTGGTGCTGTTACACTCAGCATAGCTGAAATGTCTTTGGTTCTTCATGTCTGCTAGTGATAAGTGGCCCTGTTCAGATTCTGGCAAACTGCTAGTGCTGCCTTTATCATTGCAAAGGTTCAGCCCTGCAAAATGTGTTGTTCCTTGTGAATTTACATTTTTTTCCCCCACTTTGCAGGTGAAGGCCTTCCTGGCAGACCCCTCAGCTTTTGTGGCAGCCATGCCTGTGGTAGCTGAAGCAGCTGCACCTGCTGCTGCCGCTGCTGCTGCTCCAGCGAAGGAGGCACCGAAGGAGGAGTCGGAGGAGTCTGACGAGGACATGGGATTTGGTCTCTTTGACTAATAGCAGCTACTCTCTGCCTCTGTCAGTTGGCTGATGGGAGAAATAAAAAGCTATTTTACACCTTCATGTGTGCCTGCATCGATGATGTAGTCTCTATATCGGCTGGGGTTTGGGAAAGGTATAAGCCGACGGGCCCTGCTCTGCAGGGCAACGGTTCTCCGGCCGGGGTACGGTAGGGGAGCGGTTGTGCCCCGGTCGCGGATGCTGCAGGGGAACGCTTGTTCTGGGGTCCGCAGCACAGCTCCCCCCGGCCGGGCAGAGCACAGGCCTTGCCCGCAGCAGGTCTGGGCGGTGCAGCCGCCGCCCGTACCGGCCCGGCCCGTCCCGTTCCGTTTCCCAGCGCGGCGGGGCCGGGGCTCTCGGGACAGGAGGGCAGCGCCCATCGCCGTGGCGCCGGGCCCGCCCCGGAAGCCGCTACCGGTTCCGGGGTCGCGGCGGAGCGATGGCGGCCGACACGCAGGTGAGTGCGGGACGGGCCGCGCAGGGTCCGGCCCGGGCGGAGAGACCGGCGGGGGCTGTGCCCGGGGCCGCGCCTCGCCCCGCTCTCGCCCCCCGCGCCCTCGGCCCGGCTGCGGGGCCCGGCCCGGTGCCCGAAGCCACCAGGGGACGTGGCAGCCGGGACGGGCCCCGCCGAGCCGCCCGCACCGCGCCGTGCCCGGCCCGCGGGAAGGGAAGGAGCCCCGGGGATCCCGGGCGGAGCGGGGGGCGGCGGGGCCCGGCCCGATCGAGGCCCGTCCCGAGCCGCGTCCCGGCCGGCGGCGGCGCCGCGTGCCGCTGTGCCCGGTTCGCACCGCCTGCGGTGTGACCGCTCCCTGGGACCGCCGGCTTCACTCTGAGCGGCTTGGGATGTTCCCGGCATCAGGTCCTTGCTTGTATAAATACTGCCTTTGTCCTCTGTTCGCAGCAGCATTGTCCGTATGCTGGCTGTGTGATGTGTACATAAGCATCCTAAAAAATAAAAATAAAAAGCAAACTGGTGAAGCCTGTCCCAGTGGCTTTTCCGTGGAGACTCGGTGGGTAGTCCAGGTTTTGCAGTTTGTCTAAGTCACTGAGATGCTGGTGAAGTCCTTACATAATTTATATTTTTAATTTCTGGACTCAGGATAATTTTAACACGTTTTCACGTCTGCACATCTTCCTGTTCGTCATTAAGTAGCATGAGTAAGTGCGGCTTGGTTTGAGTTTGCATATGATGAACTCATGTAATTGAAAGCTTTGAGAAGAGAGCAGGTCCTGCAGCAGCTGAAGCACCTGGTTCTTTTGGTTCTGCTGTCAGTGACATTGTTGGTCATCCTTTGCAGCTCAAGCCAGCCTTACTGTTCAGAGGTGCAGCACTGCTTCCAGACAGTTTTTAAGGGGACTTGTGGGTGTGAAATGATCACAGTCTCAGGGAAGTGTGGATGGACTTTAAAGGCCAGGAAGCCACTGTGCAGGATTAGCATTCCAGCATGTCAGCAAAAAGCTTCACTGAAAGCAGCTTTGAGGAGCTCTTTGAAAAAGACTGAAAAGGGAAAGAACAGTTTTCAATGAGTTTCTAAAGACATGCTCATTCGCTGCCTTTCAGAAAGATGATATAAAATTGCTCAGTTTAAAAGCTGAATTTCAAAAGCCTTTCCTGCAGAGCCGTGCTTTGGTTTATGTAAATGCAGAAAACCTGGGTGTGTAGGTCTCCCTGGGTTGTCTGCAGTTCGAGTGCCCCTTCAGGACTACCTGGACTTCAGGAGATAACAGTGGAGAAGCTCCTTTGAATTCTGGAAGTCACTATTTTTTGCTTTGAAAGGTCCTAGCTAGGTCCAGATTATGGGTCCTAGCTTTTTCTCTTGTTACTTTTAGAGGAGTGAGTGTCTCTTACAGAGCACGAGAGCACAGATAATTGGAGAGGAGTTTCACAGTGTGTGAAGCACAGTGACCCTTCCTTGGTGGATGCTCACATTTGGGCACTGAGAGGTCATGTGGCAGCAAGTGACATGTTCTGCTTGCCCTGGTTTGTGTTCTGTGGATTGATATCAAAGACAGTCTGATGTTTTTTCTGCTTTGTGGTTTTAGATTTCTGACACACTGAAGCGGTTTGCAGTGAAAGTGACTACAGCCAGCGTAAAGGAGCGGAGAGAGATCCTCAGTGAGCTGGGAAAATGCATTTCTGGGAAAGGTAAAAGCCTGGGAGCACTGCTCTGTTTACCTGAGTGGAGGAGAATGTTAAAATGTCTTATTTCAAAAAGCTAAGGGTTATTTATTTGAGGGAAGAGGCTGGCAGCGTTTGGAGCCAGTGCTCCATCACTGGGTTAATTCCAAGCATGAGGTTTGTGGGTAGCACAGAACTCCAGAAACTTCATATTAGATGTTACTAAGTTCTCTTCACAGGGCAGTTGGACAAAGCAATTCCTTCCCTAGGTAGAGAATCAAGGGCACCCGGTATCCAAAAATCATAAATAACAGCGAGGGAAAGGGGGCACGCCAGGGGGCTGAGACTTCATGGCCTGGAGCTGTGGTTGGACAATTGACCCCAATGTGTGGAAGAACCAAAACTTATAAAAGTGTAAAACTCGTGACCAGGATCCATCTTGGATTTGATTTGGGTGTAGCCCTGGCCAGGCTCTTGCACTGCCCAAGGTGGATCCTTTCAATAAATATCTATTTTATCCCTTTTGCTCTGTCTAGTCTCTGTTCCAGGTCAGCCTTTCCAGACATCAGTTGTAGCACTGTGTATGTTAGTTCTTCATTAGTGTATCAGCTGAGTTTTTTTCATGACTCTTGGCTTGTTCACTTAGTACTCATGGAATATTTGGATACACACATGTATAGAGGTGAGGAGTGTGGAAGATTACAGATGGTCTTAATAAAACAGCTGAAGCTGTTTTAATAAGTTCAAATTAATAAGTTCAAATTTTTTGAACTTATTTCTCTCATTTTCTGAAGATGACCGTGTTTCATGTGTTCCAGTTTTACCATTATTCTTAAAAATATGCATAAAATGTATAAAAAGAGCAAACTTTTACTGTGATTCTCGCCATCAATTTCGTAGATGTGAGGAGTTTACTGATTTCAGTCATGAAGTGAATCGTGTTTGTGTTAAGGATTAAGATCTCAGTGATTGATGAAGTATTTTGAAATACATTGTTACAGATCTCCCAGAAGGTGCAGTGAAAGGCCTTTGCAAACTCTTCTGCCTTACTCTGCATCGATACCGGTGAGTAAATTGATGTGGAAAGGCTGTATTATGTAATCTATCAGTATTTGGTAGTTAAATTGGTCTGGAGCATCTGGAAATGTTAGCTTGCAGTGTCACAGAGATGTATATGACACCGAAGAATGTCATCTTGTAATTACATTCTCAGGGGAGGATTGACATTAAAAAGTTTTACAATATTTGCCTTGCGTTTCACCTTTAATTTTGAAATTTAAACTTAAATCCTGTGGTTCAGTTTGCAAGAATGAACACCCATCTCCTTGTGAAGCAAGACTGAGGTCTCTTACAGATGCCTTTTCGACAATTTTGGGTGGGATTAAATTGTGGTCTGTTGTAGAGGAGCTGTTTAGAACCCGTTTTCTTCTACAATCTGCCAGAGGGCCTCCACATAAGTGCTGTCACTTGAGGAAGGGAATGGAGATTTCTGCCAGAAACGTCTCCACTTTGCAGAACAGCAAGGATAAAACAGTTATCAGCTTGACTGCTGAAATGAGAAAGCAAAGCCCTTGGTGTGGTGCAGGGGTGGTACCGGTGCAGTGTGGCAGGTTTAGGATGTTCATGATCCTGTTTGTCACAGGGATGCAGCGTCCCGCAGAGCCCTGCAGTTGGCCCTTCAGCAGCTCGCAGAATCCCAGCCTGAGGCCACGGCAAAAAACCTGCTGCACTCACTCCAGTCTTCAGGGATCGGCGGCAAGGCTGGGGTGCCCAGGTGAGTCACTGTGTGTGGAAGCAGTTCCGAGTTGCTGGTAGTTCCTCCTGGTCAGAATGCTGCTTGGCAGAGGTGTTAAAAGCCTTTAGAGACAAAACTGTTAATGTTATTCAGGTGTTCCTCTCTTACCTCTTCCATGCCGTCTGGGAAAGCAGAGGGAATATCCTGGTATAACTGTTGGTTGATTGGGGCTGAGTTACGGTTTAGTCTTTGTTAAACTTCAGGTCTGGGGAGATGAGAAAAAACTCTTTCAAAAGAACACTCTTCAAAATTTTTAGGAAAGGGAACTTCATCACCTATCAAATGTTCAGCTGATTATTGTGCCATTTGGAAGCTTTGAGTGTCAAACCAGAGCTGAAACAAACAGCTTCTGAGGGCTGATTATTTCCTTTAAAAACAAAGGCTTTAGCTGCATCTTTGTGTGATGAAATTGCCTGTCAGTCATGTGCTGTTCTAACTTGGTCTAGTAGGTGTAAGTTATGTCCTGGGAAGTGTAGATTTACCTCCCTCTCCTGTTTGTACAACAGTAAGAGCAGTGGATCTGCAGCTCTGCTGGCACTCTCCTGGACATGCCTCCTTGTACGCACAGTCTTTCCAACACCTGACAAGAGACAGGGAGAAACATGGAAAAAACTGGTAGGTTCTTTAAGGTTTGCAGAAATATCCTGTCACAGATATTTCTAACATGTTTAAGTTGCTGCAATGTTGCAAACAGTTCTGAATGTAACTGAAAACACCAAATCAGAATCCAGGTTTAGAGGGGGATTTGGTGTATTGTGATCTCTCTTCTTGCCCTGGAGAAAGCAGGAGGTGTATAAAACATGAGTGGGGCAGTCTTGCACCTGTGCAGTTACTCTGCATACAGAGATGGCTGCTGGTGCCTCTGAGGGACATCTGCAGTGTGGTATAAAGTCCTTGTGCCTCGCTTGAAATATCTCTGTATGATACTCTGTCATACAGTGTCAGGGAGCTTTTGCCTTCCTTTCACTTCCTTTACACAAACCTGCCACTGTGCTCATAACACACTGGGATGTAGTTGGGACAGATTTTAAGAAGAGATGTAATCTGTTTTCAGTGTTTCCAAAACTGTTAGGCATGGTTCTGCTCACAGGTGTAGGATGAAACCAAAGGCAGCTTGTTGGTCAAACTTAGATGATCTAAAGACTTAAGCAGACCCAGCTAATCATTGACAATTATTGACATTTGGCATGTCTTGCTTGATACAAGCTCTCTGAGAAGCAGGTGCACAAAGGGTTTTTTGGCTGTTGCCTTTGGCAGGTGGAGGTTCAGTGTTTGCTCCTTTTGGAAGTCCTGGGAGGCTCTCACAAGCAGGCAGTGGATGGGGCTGTGAAGAAATTGAACAGGCTGTGGAAAGAGGTGATGTATACATTTTGTGCCGTATTCTACAGCTCTTCTGTTCTGTGGTGTTAACGTGCCTTGCTTTTCTTTCTCTTAAGAACCAGGATCTGGTGGATCAGTACCTATCTGTCATTCTTGGGCTTGAACCAAACCAGAGTTATGCTGCAATGCTGGGACTTGTGGTGCAGTTTTGCACAGCCCAGAAGGAGATGGATGTTATTAAACGATACAAGGTAAATCTGTTGTACAGCTTTTTTGGGGGAGAATAAGAAGCATCATTTGTTTTAATGAAGAAGGGACTGAACAGATATCTTAGTGAGGCTGGTACTTTGCATCTGCCCTGGTTTCACTGTCTGTCAATTCAGTAGTCCTGCACTTCTGACTGAAGCAGCTGTGGTGTGTTTATACAGGAGGTGCAGATATGTGACTGTTTGGTGTTGCCTGTGCATTTCTGTGGATGTCCAACATACAGCTTCCTGCCTTGTCCCTGTTGTGGGAATGAAAGGCAACATGTAGCTCTCAGTTGGTTTGAGTGTTGGGCTCAGGGGTAGAGCAGGGAGCACTGATACCTGCTTGACTGGCTCATATGAGGGTGGAAGGAAAGCTTTTAGATGAGGAAGAGGAGGAGGTGGGGTGTCCAGCTTGGCATCTGATGGTGTGCTGGGAGCTGTGTACAGGTTTAGATGTGCCTGTAATCTGATGTTTCTGCTTGTTTAGAGTGCTCTCCTGGATTTCTACTTGAAGACCATCCTTATGAGCAAGACAAAGCCTCAGAAGCATGTACTGGTGAGACAGTGCTTAGAGCTGCTTGTGATGTTGTCCCACAGGCAGCACTGCCCTGTGCTGAGTGCCCTGTCCCCTTTGCAGGACAGCTGTTCTCCACTGCTTCGCTACATGTCCCACTCTGAATTCAAGGACTCTGTTTTGCCAACTCTGCAGAAATCCCTGCTGCGGAGCCCTGAGAACGTAATTGAAAGTGAGTCTGTCATCTCTGCATTGCTCTGTCAAAGAGCCTAAATCCTTAGTGCTCTGGAGCTGTTGGGACAGTGTCACTCTGGGCTATGCTTTTGGTCCCTGAGTGCAGGCAGGATTGTCTGGCTTCCAAGGGTTAGATGTGGAGAAGCAACATTTGTGGTGTGATCCCAAGTGTCAGGGTATGTGATATGTACTGTTTGCACCGAGGACAGGATTTCACAGCTGAGTGCTAAGAATAATCCTGAATTATTCTGTTCACTGGGCATCAATTTCAGTAGGTTTTTTTATTCCTACTCCTTACTACCCTGTCTGCTCTTGATGTGAACTGTGGGGAAGAGTGTATTAAAATGCTAATGGCATATCCCATTTTGTTAACTAACTGTTTTTATCTCTTATGTTGTCAGCTATCTCTTGCTTGCTCGTATCTGTGAACCTGGATCTTAGTCAGTATGCTCTAGACATTGTGAAAGGACTGGCCAGTAAGTACTCTCACTTCTGGTGGGAATTATGAATTCAGAATAAAGCTTTCTGCAACTTTGTGGCTGTACCTACAACAGCTTGATTGCTGGTTTTAGGTGGGAGGGAGGATGATGCTGTAAATTGGAACTAGAATTGTTCACATGATGGTTCCAGAAGCTGCATTAAGCCACATGTAAAGATAATCCTTACTTGCTGATTTTATGCAGTTTGTTGTAAGGATCTCTTAGCTTGTGTGTTACTATTTTCTAGGTCATCTGAAATCCAACAGTGTGCAGCTGATGGATGAAGCAGTTGTGGCATTAAAGAACTTGGCTCGGCAGTGCA
Organism: Sturnus vulgaris; assembly: GCF_052056855.1. Taxonomy (NCBI): domain Eukaryota; kingdom Metazoa; phylum Chordata; class Aves; order Passeriformes; family Sturnidae; genus Sturnus; species Sturnus vulgaris. The sequence goes on along the minus strand of NC_142261.1, from coordinate 10,319,383 downwards.
GTGATCCTTCAGCTGTGGAGTCGCTGGGCAGGCACCTTTTTGCCATCTTAGGGGGTGAGTAAGTTGTAGATAAGCAGGATAATTGGGGATGAATCAGGGTTTGACAGCCTCAAGGAATTTTGTGTATTGTATTTTCTGTTCTCTTTACTGCCTATATGGAAGGAGTGGCCTGGATCAGGGATAATGGGGCAAGCTTTGGTGTTTTGGAGGAGATTCTTGATGTAACACAGAGCTGTCCCCTTTGTGTTTCTTGTTGGCAGGCTCAGAGGGGAAGCTGACAGTTGTTGCTCAGAAGATGAGTGTCCTTTCAGGTGAGCATCCTAGAAGAAAGCTGCTTCTCTGGTGAAAGAAATTGAGCAGAAGGCTGAATGGAAGGGATTTGTACCTCAGCCTTAGAATTTCCTGCCTGTCACTCTAAATTGGCTATAGTTGAAGCCATAGGTGCTAGATACCACATACCAGCTCCTGACTTCATATTCAGAGAAAATAATTGGAGGCCAAAAATTTTATTCAAAGAAGATAACTTGTACCCAGAGTGCAAATGAAGACAGTGATCTGGTGGTGTGGTACATGGTGGATGTGATATCCAGATGTAGTGACAAGAAAAAAAGATGTCTGTGCAAGGATTGAAGTGTGAAGGGTCATTCGTGATTGGTTTTAGATATTGTGCTGGTAGTTTGGGAACTACTGAGAGAATTCTGTCCTTTCAGGGATTGGCAGCCTTAGTCACCATGTGGTTTCTGGACCCTCCAGCCAAGCTCTGAGTGCAACTGTGGCTGAGCTTTTCATCCCTTTCCTGCAACAAGAAGGTGAGACCTCTTGCCTTTGTTCTGGGTTTGCTAAGCTGCGTTCATCTTGAGCAGAGTTTTCACATGGTTATTCAAGACTAATCTAGATTCTTGCCTGCTGTTACAGAATCTGTTGCCCTGCTTTGATGAGCAGCCCCATGGAGGCTGTGCTGTGTCAGGAGCACGTGTTCTTTTCCTGCATCCTGGTGGTGTTACCTGCTTTCTGTTTTATGTTCTGTGCTTTCTGCAATTGCTGAACTGATGTGAGCTCTGTGTTTCTCCCCAGTCCATGAAGGCACATTGGTTCATGCAGTCTCTGTCCTGGCTCTTTGGTGTGCTCGGTTCACCACAGAAGTTCCTAAAAAGCTGGTAGAATGGCTAAAGAAAGCCTTCAGCCTTAAAACCTCGACTTCAGCAGTGAGACATGCCTACCTGCAGTGCATGCTAGCCTCCTTCAAAGGTAAAACTGGGCAGCTGTTAATAACTCTTGGCTGTGGGGCTTACGAGGAGAGTTATCAACCTTTGTACTTCCTGATGTAGAGAGCTGTGCAGATTAAGAAAGATTTTGTAAGGGAATATCTTTTTACAGACCTTCCTATTTCTCCTTAAACTCTCTTTTGCCTTCAAGTTTATAAAGATGGTTTGTTGCCTTGTGTAACTAAAATCATTGCCCATCATGCTGTCTTTCATATATCTCAAAGTAATTTTTAATTGCTTTATTTTTGTCTTACAACTAAATTACAAGGTTTCTAGCCCAGGGGCCATACTTTTGTTTTATATAGCACCCAGCACAGTGGGATCTTGGTCTCTGGGTTTGACTCTTGGAAACTTTAAAAAAACCCAACTTTGTTTGAAATGAAGAACTCGAGAAATTATTCTCTTTTGGTGATCCTCTTGGGATTTACATCTGTTGGTCCTGCCCCCTTTGACTGCAGCATTTCATCCATATTTGTAGACCTCTGGGATTTCTTAACTTCTGAATGTTTGAAGTGAAACAGATGGTCATGGCTTGCCAGGAATTTGCTTTCCCTCTCTCAGGGAAACATTAATCTTTGAAGTCAGACTTCCTGTGATTTGAAGTAAATCCTTTAATGTAACTGAATTAGCATTTTATTTTGCATCCCATGAACAGAAACTTAATATATTGAGATGGGACTGTTCTGTCTGTGAGGAAAGGACTGAAGTGGTTGCCATTGAGCTTTTCATTGTTGCAGTTTAATGATAGTGATTGGCAAATACTCTGGGAGATTCAATCTTCCCAGTGTGTGTCTGACTCCTCTCCTTGGCAAGAAAAAAACATTGATACTGGGTTGTAAAGTGAGGACCCTGCTGTTTTGTAATGTGTCTCTTTTGTCCCCTCAGGTGACACATTATTGCAGGGGATGGAGTTGCTGCCCATGCTGATCCAGATAGTAGAAAAAGCAGCATCTCAGAGTACTCAGGTTCCCATGGTAACTGAAGGAGTTGCTGCAGCTTTGTTGATCTGCAGGATATCTGTAATTGAGGGACAAACTGGTAAGGTCAGAAAACAGCTGGCAGAATCCAATATAAACAGGTTCTGAGGGTTAACACTTCTTGACAGGAGATTCTATTTCTTAATCTGTGTAGGTTTCTACACAGAGAATCTGGTCTTCTATAAACCAGGGGAAGATCAATTCCCATCTCATTTATGTCAGTGAAGAGTTCTTACTCTACCATGGCTTTGCAAATTCCAGCTTCCATTCATATATATATATTCCTCTTTATTCTGACAGGAGATATTCACTGACCTTACATGGTAGGATTTTACTGATACATTAGAAGTATTACTTGATTGTTATTTGGGTAGTGTTTTTACAGACCTTTGGAAAGCATGGGACTGGAATTCTGTCTCCCATCAGAGGATATTTCAAGAGCTCTCTGAGCTCATACATCTGCCAGGATATAAAATCAGATGTATTCTACCAAAAGCAACACACCACTTCCCTCCTCTTTACTTCTGGGAAGGTTTTCCTTATGAAAGGTTAAGGTGAATCAGACTTTACATTTCACACATGCAAGTCAAAGAAAGGTATTTTTGTCAGCTGGTGTTTTTTGGGCATGATAATAGTTCTGAATGAGAGAAATGAGAGGCTTTAGAATTGAAGATGAGTAAGGCTAGAAGTAACTTGAGGGATTTCAGGGGAGAGAATTTGACTGTATTTTATGTGCACTGATGAGTTCTGACTTATTTTGAAACGTCCTTGATGGATATCTGTTCTTTTCCTGTCAGAGTCTAAGCTGAGTGGTTTCTGGCAGCTGATTTTGGATGAGAAAAAACAAATTTTTACATCTGAGAAGTTTTTGCAGTCTGCGTCAGAGGAAGGTAAATTGGCAGTTACTGTATATCCAGTTGCTGTTTAACTCTGCTTCTTAGTACTTGTCAAGAACTAATGTTGTTAGCCCTGTTCTATGATCCTTAGAGGATACAGTTTCAGATACAAATGAGCTGTGTACTCCTCAGAAGTACATCTACACTAGCTGTAGTCTAACCTTGAAAATTAATTAATTAATTTCTTGATGAACCTGGGTTATCACTCATTTATTATTCCAAATGATAAAGCAGTGGAAGGGCCTTGTGACAGCTGACACTCAGTACCCATTTCATTGCCACTGAAGCTGTTTTGGCAGGGCTCAGGAATTAACAGAACTGAAGCACTGAGCGTGGTGTTTATAATTTGCTTTGCTCTGTCAACTTAGACCAAAATAGGTCACACACAATGGCCAGGAAAATTGTCCTGGGATCCAGCTAACAACATTTCAATGAAATCATGGTTCAGTTCCCAGTCTTGGCAGATCTGAGTTGGATTTGTCTCTAGCTTCAGTGAGAAGATTATGCAGAGGCTCAGCTTGGAGAGCTATTTTAATGTGTCCTGCTTGCTGTTCATTTGTTTTCAGGTAAAAAAAAATCTGTTTCCTTACAAAGTCTCATGCTGTTTTAAACCTTTATCTTTTCCCCCAGCCATGTGTACAGTGCTGCAGCTGACAGAGCGCCTGCTCTTGGATCATGCACAGCGGCTGCCGGAAAGCAAAGTCCAGTACGTACGGTGCACTCGCTGTCCCCGATCCCTGTCTGACCCCAGAGTGCTCCTGTGGGCACTGGGTGGGGGTGGGTTTGGGGCTGTGCACAGAATGTTGAACTCTGGGTGCCTTTGTGTCCCCTTGGCTGCAGAGCTGCCTCCCTGGCTAACCCCGTGTGTGTGTGTGTGTTTGCAGGCAGTACCACCGTGCCCTGGTGGCTGTGCTGCTGAGCCGCACCTGGCACGTCCGCAGGCAGGCCCACCAAACAGTGAAGAAGCTCCTGTCCTCTCTGGGAGGGTACAAGCTGGCCTATGGCCTCTTGGAGGAGCTCAAAGTGGTTCTGAGTTCTCATAAGGTGAGTGGCCAGCGAGTGTCTGCTCGGACAGATGGCTGAGTGGTGCCAGTCACCTCCCTGCCCTAGGTTTGCTGTTAGCATTGGCATACAGGCTGATGTGAACAGGATTCAGCTCCAATGATCTCCTGGAATGCCACTTGTTACTGGATTACTGCATATTACAGTATCAATGTCTAGGGTATGCCTAGTCTTCCTATATACCTAGAAAAGACATATTCAAAATGTTTTGGCGAGGAAGCTGTAGTTTTCCATATATTTTTATTATTTTAATGCAAATTTAATCTCTGCTGAAAGACCAAGTGTTTAATTCCTTTTTTTGTATCTTGGTTCTTTGGCCCTGGTTTATACACTGAAGAAGTTGGGCACACTGTTCCCAGCTGGCTCAACCTTTGCCAGAGTCTTTGCCAGAAGTGATCATTTTAGTTTTATTTTACCCTAGTTTGCCAAATCCAGCATAGTCCACCATTCTTAATCTTCTTGTCACTGTCATCCCCGTGCTTTGGTTTTGCTGTTATCCTGTATCCCCTTCTTTCCTTTGAAAACTTCAGTTGTTTGGTATTGACAGGGAGATGGCATTCAGCCTGCTGTTACTGTGGGGAAGTGTGCTCAGGTCTCAGGGAGGTTTGGTGTTGTCTATTCAGATTCTGCCTCATGACGTGCTGGTGACAGAGGCGGGAGAGCTGTCGGAGCTGGGAAGGACATACATTCCCCCTCGTGTGCTGCATGAGGCCCTCTGTGTCATCTCCAGTGTGGCAGGGCTTGATGTGGACTCCTTTGAGCCAGAGAAGCTGGCCCTGGAGATGCTGCTGGTGAGCCATCATCCATCTGTAGGTAAGTGCAGGGATAAGACTCTCATAGCCAATGTATGAGTTTTTATTGTACCTTTTTGTTTCGTTGTGCCAGCAACCTGCTTCTTGTTAATTATGCTCATTTATTCATTTCTAGTGGCAGTTCAGCCAGGACTTTGGCCAGCCCTCCTCATCAAGATGAAGATAGATCCTAAAGACTTCATTACCAAACACCTGAATGACATCTTACCCAGGATCACCACCTACACTCCAGAGAACCAGGTGATAATCTGCTTTCCTTGTGTTTGTTTTGTGAGATATCTTGGAGGAGTTCAGTACTAGCTAGTCTATAAGGAAGGAGAGCTGTCTAAAAGGTGGGGAAGGGGGAAGTTGAAAGAGAATGTCTCTGGGGAAAAGAAGCTGGCATTTAAGAGGGAAAGAATGTACCAGCAAGCGAGTAGAATTTTAGATAAGACTCAAATACCCACTGAACAATGTATTGGGGATTGGAATGTAATGGAGGCTGTCTCAGCAGGGCATACTTCTTGGAGACAATTTTAAGCAAGATTGATTATGTTATTTCCTTCGTGTTCCTGACAGTCATCTATGAATGCAGTGGGGTCTCTATCCCTGCTTTCACCTGGCAGAGTGCTCCCACAGCTCATCAGCACTATCTCAGCATCAATGGAGAATCCAGCTCTGTGCCAGGTTACTCGAGAGGAATTTGCCATCATGAAGACACCCGAGGGAGAACTGTATGACAAATCTATAATACAGAGGTAAGTCTTTATAATTTCTTTCTGCATCTGGGGATTGATCACTGCTGATATTCTTGCCAGTGGGTGACTGAGTGTGTCAGATACTCTTTCTGCACGGAAGTTCTTGGATTTTTATGCCTGGTCCTTAATCCAAAGCAGTGCTGATTCTTTCTCTACTTTTCCTTCTCAGTGCTCAACAGGATAGTATGAAAAAGGCTAACATGAAGAGGGAGAACAAAGCTTACTCATTCAAGGAACAAATCATTGAGCTGGAGCTGAAGGAGGTGAGTTGATGGTAAAAGGAATGCCAGGCTGGTCAGAGTCTTCACTGCAAGTCGTGTGTTGTTCCATGGCCCTTCTGGCACATGTGTGTGTGCTGGTGGGAAAGATTCTCTGAACTACTTGGAATGCTTCTATATGTATGTATCCCGTTTTTTAAACAAAGGTTGACTTCTCTTAGCTCTGGCGAGGGTGACATACCATCCCCTGTAAATAACTGGACAGCACTTTTTAATGATTACAAATAATTTGTGAGTAATGTGGAGAAATTTACATTACACTGCTAAAGGGACACCTAAGTGTTGTTAACCTGCTGATTTCCATTTTATGTCTTTACTCAAGAGGGATATACTTGGAAGGATATTTTGATACTGTTTTAAAAATAAATTGCAAAAAACCCTGTTTCCAACTTGCTTCTCTGACTAATTGAAGGGGTGGTGTTTGTAGTGCCCTGGTAATGATGACCATGGCTCTCTTGCAGGAGATAAAAAAGAAGAAGGGAATAAAGGATGAGGTGCAGCTGACAAGCAAGCAGAAGGAGCTGATGCACGCACAGCTGGAAAGGGAGGCTCAGATAAGGAAACGGCTGAAGGAGGTGAGTTTTGGTTGTATTTTTTGCCAGCTCTGAATCCACCATGTGATCCCAATCACTTTGATAGACAGAAAATGATGCAGCAATCACGTGTTTGTTTCTCTTATTGGAAATGAAATATAACAACCCAATTTTTCCCCCCCTCCAGTGGACCTTTTTTTATGGTGATCTCTTGAATTGTTTCTCTTACAGCTTGATAATGAGCTGGAAACAGCTCTAGGACTCCTGGACACTGTTATAAAGAAAAAGCCTCCCGGTCTCACTCAGTACATCCCTGGTCTCATCAGTTCCTTCTTGCCACTTTTTCGATCTCCTTTGGCTGCTCCAAGGATTAAGAAGCCTTTTCTTTCCTTAGCTTCCTGTGTCATGCCTGCTCGACTGAAAACCTTTGGTGAGTATTTGCAATTGCTGTTTAAGGGCAGGGTGTGTCATTTTGATGGTGGTGAAAATTCTTGCTCTTACACACTGTGGATCATGACCGTGTACCACAGAAAGCCAAGAGGAAAAACCACCTGGAACAGTTCTTAGGGAGATGGCTCTGATTTCCCAGAGATCCTACTGCTGGGTAGGACTGGGACCAAAGACAAGGACTTGTCTGGTCAGTGACCTGCTCTGAAGAGCAGCTGGTCACTGTGGGACCATCTTTCCTGTGCAGAGCTTGGAGGGTGTGAGTGTAACTCACAAATGGTGTGAAGAAATCTGTCTCCTGACAGCCTTGGGCTGGGCTTCCTGCTCTGAACCTCTTTGGAGTCTGGGCTCTTACCCAGAGCTTTGTTACAATTCTTGAGTCTCTGTTCCTGGAGCTTTTTCTCTCGAGAAATCTTTTGGTTAGCCCTCTCATGGATTCCTTATTCTTCCATTGCAGGTACTCTAGTAAGCCATGTGACCTTGCGCCTGATGAAACCCGAGTGTGAATTAGATGAATCGTGGTGTCAGGAAGAGCTGCCTGTTGCTCTGAACAGAGTGGTCAGTTTGCTGCATGCCCACACCATTCCCAGCCGAAGCAGCAAGGGAGAGCCAGGTAGGAAGTACGGTAGATATGACACTGCCCCCACCTCCCATAACTATGAACTGTTTCAGTTTTCAGGGTTTGTATTATATTTTGCAAGCAAAACTTCACTTTCTCTTTTTTAATTGGATAGCTGTTCAGAGATATGAAATACCTTAAGGGTTTTTTCTTCTGGAAGTAGTAGAAGTGATGTTGCAACTGCAGTTAAGTGTAGAAATGAAATAACAGTATTTTTTCTTAAAATGGTTCATACAGAAATAATAGCAGTGAAATTAAGACTCATTTTTGCCAAGGACAGCTCCTGCCTTTCAACACCACTTAGAATAAGGGAATCAGTGAGACTAAGTGGAGAGACAAAATAATTGCTTGTTATCTGTGATCACAGCAGTGAAATGCCCACGGCCTCTGCTTGTTTGCTGTGTAGTGCTGCAGTTCATGAATATTTTATATTGGCATGATTGTAAAAAGAGCAGTTCTCTCCACTCTGTAACATGAAGGCAAGCAATATTTTCACAGTGCAAGGTAATGATTTGAGTTAAAGTAAACCTTTTTTCTTGATTTAAAAAAAAAATAATTATTTCCCAGAGTTAGTTTTAATTTAGGTTGCTTCCAAACTCTTCTTCACAGTGCACTTGTACACTGTACACTTGTACTTCACAAGTACTTGTGCCACTCCACCGAAGATAACAGTGCAGAAGAGGGGGGTTGGTGTGGGTCCTTGGCTGTCTCAGGGTGTACTCCAGGGTGGTTCACTTCACCCAGGCTTTGGAGCTGTTCATCAAATAACCCAGTCAAAAGCTGCTCTGGTAGATGGTGGATATTTTTAAGGGAAATATGGGATTCAGTTTGGTCCCTTAGCCCCACAGTTCAGTTCTCTTGCTGTTCAGTGGTGTGACTGTGTCACACCTCACTGTCACAGCTGACCAGTGGCCACTGGCCATGTTGATCACCACTTCAGTGCTGAACATCTCAGTGATAATTTGGTGTCTCCACTGAGCAATTTTTTGGCATAGTAGGTACACATTAATTATATTTAAATTCTTTTTCAGGCTTATTTCCAGAAAATAGTGGAAGTATTTTTCAGTCCTTCAAGATTTCCTATATTGCTTAATTAAATTAATATCTAATTATTTTTTCCACTTTTGCAAGAGAAGGGCAGTAGTTTCCACAGAACTTTCCTGGACACATCATACTATATTCCCAAAAGATTTTTCCTCATTTCCAAAGTTCTTTGGAATGTACTTGTGTAATATGGTTTAGTAGAGATTAATTTCTTAGGTTACTGTGAGACCTAAGAGACACCATACCTCCTTGTAATGTGCATGATAAAATTTATTATTCATTGCTGAAATGCCAGGATACATCCTATAATCTTTCTTGTGTTGGTCAATATCACCAACTGTGTAAATAGAACATTTTTCTTCTCCAGTAAAGCTTTCTTCTTCCTGCTGTGTATAGAGGGACACTGGTTTAAGACTAAAAATATCCAGCCAATAATTAAAAAAAGAAAAGTGTAAAAGCAAACAGATACTGAGCAAACAGAGAGAAAAATCCCACATGAGAAATAGAGAGGGTTTTACTGAAGCTGTTCATGTTAAATAGGAGTTCAGAATGTGTTTGGGATTTAATATTTCTCCCTTGAACCACTTTTGCAGTATTTTTGCCCTACATAAGCTGACTAATACTGCAGTATTGTATCTGCAATGCTCTTCATCTGCATTTAGAAATTGCAACTTGGGTATTCTCTGTCAGCACAGATAGGATATAGAAAGGAAATGTTTTCCATAGACACCTGATACTTGAATAATAACTGGACTAATGAAGGACTGGAAGGAACATTTGTTATATGCTATTGCCAAGGCCCTGTAGAAAGGAAGGAGCAAAATCTTCTAACAACAAGAATAGAAAAGCTTTAATTTTTCAAGGAGGGGAGGGGAGTTGAAGCTTGCACCAGAATTAGAAGGACTTAATTCTCAAGGATCCAGCTGAAGGCTGGAATGACAGCTGGTTAGCTAGGTCGGTAGGAAGTGTTTAGAGGAAATGCAGCTGGCTAACAGGGCCTTGCTTGGGGACAAATGAACTTTATAAGTGACTGTCTAATTCACGGAATTGTTTAAATTCCATTTACAGTATGTATTTCTATACTCTTGAGGCATTGTAATTTGGAATCCTAATGTGACTTTGATTGAAGCCACGTAGAATCCCAGAATCATTTTGGTTGGAAAAGACCCTTAAGATCATCAAGTCCTACCCTTAACCTAACACTGAAATGCCAAAATTCACTGTTGGAGCTGCACTGTTGCTGCTGTTAAGTGGCAAATATGTAGGGTTACTCAGCATCTTTGTGTGTGAGGCTAAGCTTGGCCATATCTATTATGAGCTACTCAAGTGTACATTTTATACCAGCCAATACTATCAACCAAGTCATGGGAGGATCAGCTGTGTTCAAAGGATGTTTTTTTCTTTTCACAGGTGCTGCCCCATTATCAGCTCCAGCATTTTCCTTAGTCTTTCCTCTCCTGAAGACTGTTATGATTGAGACGCCCCATAACAGTGAAGACAAGGAGGAGTTCCTGGTCAAGATTCTGCAGATTCTTACAGTCCATGCTCAGCTGAGATCATCAGGAAATGGCCAGTCTTTGTTGGTGGATGAGGTGAGAGCTGTGGGGTCAGATGAGCCATGGGATAAAACAGCTGATGTGGAAACTGGACAAAGCAGATGAATTCTCCAAGTTAGTTAACTGTAGAGGATTGTTTTCTGCCATGGGTTTTGGTACCTGCCCAGCCTTAGGTTTTGACTGGGATTTTTTAAGGAGTGTCATACATAGGCAAGGCACTTAGAAATCAGAAGATAAAAGTCTTTTTCCTTTCCCCTGCCCTTTTCTCCCCTCAACTTTTCAGAATGGCCCAGAGTTGCTGCCCCGCAGGGACATGCTGGTTCTGCTGACTCGAGTGATAGGAACAGGTTCTCCACGGTTACAGGTGAGTGCTCAACTTCATAACCACAGTCAGAATTCTCCCTAAGTTTCATCAGCATCTAAATGAGGGAAATGTACCAACTGGTTTAAGTCTCTGATGCTGGTGGTTGATACATTCCCAATTTTCTTCTGTGTTTATGGTATTCTTGGATTAAAATGTCTGCATCTTTTTTTCTGCGGGTTTTATTGCAACAAATATATTCTCCAGTTTTCCAGAGGTGGCATTTTTTTTCTCTAAGGCCTTGCTCTGCCAGCTAAGCTCAGTAGTCTCTCCTCTGAGTGTTTGTTGTAAGGGATGGGGTAGGAAAGGTCAATAATAAAAAGCAAAGAGTTGGGCTGAACTTGTCACGTCTCAGTTTTGTGACTGTTCTTTGGGAATTGTGCTGTGACAGCACTCAGTGCTCGCTTTGTCAGCAGTTGAAGGTGTAATGGATGTGTGACATTGGTGCTGTTGTAGGTGCTGGCCTCGGAGGCGCTGACGGCGCTGTGTGCCAGCAGCAGCGGTGAGGACGGCTGTGCCTACGCCGAGCAGGAGGAGATCGATGTGCTCCTGCAGGCCCTGCAATCTCCCTGCATGAACGTTCGAGATGCAGCTCTCAGGGTAGGTGGGAATCATTCAGGGTCACACCAAATTCCTTAAGTTTTTGGGAGGTGGATATTCCCTTACACTGATGCAGAGAGGCTTCAGCTGCCAGGCTTTGGGCAGTGTGTCAGAGGCAGTCTGAACAATAATGCTCCAAGTTATGCTCTTTGTGCTGGATTTATTTGTAAAAAGGAGTACTCTGGGCTTATCCACACCTTTGTTTCCTTAAAAGAGATATAATTAGGACTACTTAACACCTTCTATTTACAATTGGATAGAGCTTAGGCTTAAAGATAGAAGCTGTGAATAAATTCCTGTCTGTGCTAGGCCTTGTTATTGGAAAGCTTCAGGCTTAGTCACTTCTGAGAACAGAAAGAAAAACTTCAAGGGTGCTTGGTGTTCTTTACCATGAAACAAATTCCAGTTTAGCCCTTCTGAGCTGTCTGGTTTGTACTTAGAAGTAGAACAGACTAGTCACCAGAGCCTCTGTAACCTGCCTGTGGAGTTGAATTCACTGTTCTTGAGTCCCACCCACTAGGAATAGGAAGTCTTTGATCACTATGGGCAGTGTAAGGCACAACCAAACATGAATTTTGACACTTCCAACCACTGAGAGCTTGACTTGCCAAAAGTCTTAAGTGTTTTAAAGCATCTGTTTCTAAAAATCAGATCCTTGCACTGATTTTCCTGTGAACTAATTCAGGGACTGATGGAGCTCCAAATGGTTCTACCAACCCCAGACAGTGATGAGAAGAATGGACTGAACCTGTTGCGTCGCCTCTGGGTAGTAAAGTTTGACGTTGAAGATGAGATTCAGAAGCTGGCAGAGAGGTAAGGGTTCTTCTTTGTAGATTGGGTTTTAGGGGACCTCTTCTCTGCCCACAGCATGGAGCTGCACTCAAGGGCTTTGCCCCACAGCTGGAGGGCAGCTCTAGGTCACTCCAGTTGTACATGTGGCAATGGCTTCTTTGCTGAAGGGTGACCCATCCCCTCTGTGTGCTGCAGGCTGTGGGAGTCCATGGGTCTGGAGCTGCAGCCTGACCTGTGTTCCCTGCTGATCAAAGATGTCATCTACCATGAAGAGGCAGTGCGACAGGCAGGGGCTGAGGCTCTTTCCAGAGCTGTAGCTCAGTACCGAAAGCAGGCAGCAGAGGTCATGAGCAAGCTCACAGAGATCTACCAGGAGAAGCTCTATGTAAGTACTCTTGCCCTGAGGGGTTGACAGGCATGAGCTGCTGCCTTGCTTTCTGTTAGTCACTTTTCCTTTTGTCTGTCTTGAAGATGTGCATTGAATCTACTATTGTCTTGTTTGAGCTCAGCAAAGACATCAGTGTCTTGAACTTCATGTTATCAGCCACTAATGGCACCATTGGACAGGTGGGAGGGGTGCCTTAGATGATACAGAAAGGCTGTGGTAGGGCAGTGTCAGCTGAAGTAATTTTGACCCCAAACTTGCTTTCTGCTTGTTTCTTAACCTTGCTCTTCTGCTACCTGCATTGCAAGTATGGTTGACAAATTCTCTGCATGCCTATCCTTGGAAAAGGCATTTTAATGAAATCTTTTCTCCTTCCAGAGGCCACCTCCAGTTTTGGATGCTTTGGGACGAGTGATATCTGAATCACCGCCTGACCAGTGGGAAGCAAGGTACAGTCATATTCAGACTGATCTCATCACTTTCTGTGCATCCAAATTAAATCTTTTTATTTAGAAGAACAAATTACGTGCAGCTGTATTGACTTGCTGTTTTCATGTGTTCTTCTGGTAAAGAATATTTGTGCCCCTCAAGCTAACTGGGGACAGGCAGAACTCCATGAAAATATTGGATGCTGTCATCTCTATGTCCTGATAAAAACCAGAATCTTTCCCTCTGACTGACTGATTTTTGTCTTAGCTTTCTGCGTTCCCAGCTCTGTATGGGCCATTGATTGTTTCAAGAGCAGCAGTTCAAGCCTTAATGAACTGGCCAAATTCCAGTTTGGCTAATTACTTTCTGTTTACTTCTATGTTCTGTACAGGTTTAATTGGAGATCATCTTGTTTGCTACTTTGTCTTGAGCTAATCTGTCCTTTAATGCTGATGTACCTTGTTGTAAAGCTATTGCATTTCAGCAGTAGTTGAAGTGATCCTGATGTCTAAGTTGGCTCAAGTATCCCTAAAGCTTAATTTGAGATAAAAGCTATTATATGGCTGAGAGATTATTATCCTTGCAGGAGATTGAGGCATGGAGTTATGTAATGAAATGCACAGAGGCATTTTGTTTCCATACTGGTTCTTGCTCTCAGTTTCTGTAATTGCTGCTGATAACAAATGTGATTGTGAGCTCTCAATTCTGTGAGAAGTCAGTAAGCTAACAGGCTCATCACCTTCTTCACAGGTGTGGCATAGCACTGGCCCTTAACAAGCTCTCAGAGCATCTGGACAGTTCTCAGGTGAAGCCCCTCTTTCAGTTTTTTGTGCCGGATGCTCTGAATGATCGCAGTCCTGAGGTCAGGAAGTGCATGTTGGATGCAGCTCTTTCAACACTCAACACTCATGGCAAAGTAAGTCTGAATGTTTCTGTCTCTATCAGTGGAAAAAGATGTAATGGATATGTAGGTACTGTGTTGGAGCCCATAGATTAAAAAAAAAAAAAAAAAAAAAGTCTTAGAGGTTGCTGTTACTTGTAACAGCTGAAAACTTTCATTTAGAAATTTTTGTGTTCAGAGTTGTTCTGTTAAGTGTCTAGTGTTGACTAAGTGTGGTTCATCCCTGTCATTGCTATAAAATATAATATTCCTGGATCAGCTGGAGTTAAAATGGTATAAAACTAGAGTAACAAAAGCAAAATCAGACCATAGATCTTTTAATCCTGTGAAGATGAGAATTCCTTTTCAGACTTCATGCAAAGCAAAACATGAAATCTTGCTGATGTTGGCTTAGTTAAACTTAAATCATAGAGGAATGGAGGACCATTCTTTTCCCTGTTAGCTCTTCCCCAGCAGTGTCAGATGGGGAAGGTGTGCAGGGTGTGAATTGCTCAGCTTGATTTCCTCCTATGTGCCAGTCACCTCTGGACAAATGCCTTTATTCTTTAGTTTAGCCCAAGACAGTTGGGGTATTTTCATATTATTCATTCTTTCATTGTGTTTATTAGAAAAACAGTGTGAAGTTTGTTTGATGTTTCTGCTCTCCCTTGGCAAATGGTGCAAGCAAAGGAGCGGGCACTGATGTTCAGGCCTGGGAGCTTGTGTTTTTTCTGGCAGAACATCATGCTGGTAGGCTTGGGGATTCTAATTTTAAAGAGCTAATTTCTCTCTAGCAGGAAATATTTGTTGCCTGTCGGGATGGTACAAGGTTTTATGTGATGTGACACATGAAATGAACTGTAAATACAGTGTGATTGTTCAGTTGTTGGCTCAGAGAAGAACAAACAAGTCCACTGAGCATAGCAAATCTCATTCTGAGTGGACTCTAGTGGCAAGTTCTGTGGTTTTGTTTTTCAGGACAATGTTAACTCTCTCTTGCCAGTGTTTGAAGAATTCCTGAAAAATGCTCCTAATGATGCCAGTTATGATGCTGTCAGGCAAAGCGTGGTCATTTTGATGGGGTCACTGGCAAAACATCTGGACAAGAGTGACCCTAAAGTGAAACCAATTGTTGGCAAATTGATAGCAGCCTTGTCCACCCCATCTCAGCAGGTAGGTGCCTTTAGGAGGAGTTATCAGGTTCCACACAGAGGCAGGTTAACACCAGGATACTGTTAGGGATGGCAGAGAGATGAAAAATGGTGACAGAAGGGTTTCACTTGGGGTGCATTCTAGGGGGAATTTATGTTAGCAAAGACTGTTTTGTGATCTGGTGGCTGGTGGATTGTTTTACAGGTTCAAGAGTCAGTGGCAAGCTGTTTACCACCTCTAGTGCCTGCAATTAAGGAGGATGCAGGAGGAATGATCCAGAAGCTGATGCAGCTGCTGTTGGAGTCTGATAAGTACGCTGAACGCAAAGGTGCAGCCTATGGTCTGGCAGGCCTGGTGAAAGGCCTGGGCATCCTCTCTCTCAAGCAGCAGGAGATGATGACCACGCTGACCGATGCTATCCAGGACAAGAAGAACTTCCGGCGGCGGGAGGGTAAGGGACAGGAGCTTCTCCTTCCAGACACTTAGCATTTCTCTTCTGCCTACTACCATTGTGGTCAGGTGATGTTCCTGCTCCCCTGTGTTTGGTTTTGCTACTTTATTTTACTAAAGTTTGGCAAGAAAGAAATGGGAAGTATCTCTTGTGAGGCAGTTGGTTGTGTAGAGTGGCTCAGAATTGCTTGATTCACATCGTGGTGCAAGCTGGATTTCTAGTCCTAGACCATATAGATGTTCCCCCTTCTCCTGCTTCCAAAGGCAGGTGTTGCTGGGGGAGAGCTCCTTTTCTGAGGCCACAAATCCCTACTACAGCACAAGCCACAAGGGCAAGAAAGCAACAGACTTGCAGCTGTGAGATTTGAGTGCTTTTGGAACAGTATTTGGCAAATTGTATCTTCTTTTCCCATCCTCCTTAAATGAAGTTGTATTTTCCTCTGACTGCCTTTTTTTGGTTTTTAGGGGCTCTGTTTGCCTTTGAGATGCTGTGCAGCATGCTTGGGAAGCTGTTTGAGCCCTATGTGGTTCATGTGTTGCCTCACCTGCTGCTTTGTTTTGGAGATGGGAACCAGTACGTGCGAGAGGTAAGGTGCCTTAAATTTCTGCTATCACAGAGTGTTAAAAAACCCAGATGGAATGGATATGGATGTGAATCCTGTTTGTAACGGGGCAATTAGAGAAGGTGACCTATCCCTTGACATACCACTAATAACAATTTGATCTTCTTAGTAACTGAAAGCATCTGATTTCATTGGCCATTGAAAGGGAGCTACTTAGCCAGCTGCATCATTGTATACTGAGACACTATTTACATGAAGGCTTTGTTCCCAGAGAGTCTCAGAGGAAAGAAAGCAGTGTTGTGTCACCGTTTGTAAGTGTTCTCTTCTCCTTGGAGGCTGCAGATGACTGTGCCAAAGCTGTAATGAGCAATCTGAGTACTCATGGAGTGAAGCTGGTTTTGCCATCACTTCTTGCGGCACTAGAAGAGGAATCTTGGAGAACTAAAGCTGGTATGGACCACTATGTGCCTGACATGACTGAGTAACCCACAGTTCCCTTTGCTGTCATCCCCCTTGTGTATTCCTTCATCCCTACAGATGGCCTAGATGGTTTATTGTCTTATAAGGGACTGTGAGACTTGTCCAGCTTTTTACAGCTGAGTTCCCTTACACATTTGAGTAACCTTTTTTCCCCTGGCATATTCAAGGGACAGTTTGTATCCAATCTCTATAGTTGTACTTCAGAACGTGGAATTTTCTTAACATATTCCTTTTCCCTTGTACAAAAGAAAAGTATTTTTTGGTGTCTTTAAGTGGCACAGAGCAACTTAATGCATTTCAGCCATTCTTTGTGTTCTCTGACTGGTAGATTTGAGTTTGAAGTAAATGTGATCATCTCATGTCAGTTCTTAATACTGTGTTTTTTCTTTTCTGTTGTCTTTTCTTTCTTGGTTTACTTTGTTCACAGGGTCAGTGGAACTGCTGGGGGCTATGGCATACTGTGCTCCCAAACAACTCTCTTCCTGTTTACCCAACATCGTGCCCAAACTCACTGAAGTGCTGACAGATTCCCATGTGAAGGTGCAGAATGCAGGGCAGCAGGCTCTCAGGCAGATTGGGTCTGTCATCAGGAATCCAGAGATCCTGGGTAAGACCTGTCTGTGCATCTCTAATGTCCTGATGTGACTGTGGTTTATAAAAGCAAGGTTTTGGTTCACGGTATTTAGGATTAAATGTAAATTTGTATAGAAAGGAAACTAATCCTACAGAAGTATAACATTAAAGCTCAACAGCAGCTGTCTGCTTCCAGGCATTTTAAATGTTCCTGTCCATTTTTTCAGCTGATGTTAATAGAGTTTCCCCTCTCTTTGTTCTGATTGTTGCTTTAGAAGGACCTAAAACATCCCATGAGAGCACACCAGCTCATCCTGACACGTTTTTGGTTTATGTACAAATAAAGTCTTTTCTTGCCTTTTTAAAAATATTCAGCAATTGCTCCAGTTCTGTTGGATGCTCTCACTGACCCCTCCAGGAAGACTCAGAAGTGTTTGCAGACTCTACTGGATACCAAGTTTGTCCATTTCATTGATGCTCCATCCTTAGCACTGATCATGCCAATTGTTCAGAGAGCTTTCCAGGATCGTTCCACAGACACCAGAAAAATGGCTGCCCAGATCATTGGGAATATGTACTCCCTGACTGACCAGAAGGTACAGTGCTCAAATGCCCTCTAACTGTATTCTAACTGATTACTGTGACAAGCACTAGAAGGAATTTATTTGGCTTGGAGATTTTGCTCTTAAGGTAGAAAATACTAGCATCCATGCAGCTTCTTAATTAAATGTATGTAAATGAGCAGATGACTATAAGGATAGTGACAGTTCTCAGGTCCTTAAGAGCATCAGCTTTGGTCATCTAGTTATTACCAGTTTATCCCTGCAAAAAGGTCTTGTAATTTTTACCACATAAGAAATGTCTTGCCAAACAAACAAGTGAAACACAGATCAGCTGCTAACAAATGGATCCAGGGTTTGTTTGAAAAGTATTTGTAGGACCTGACTGTAAGCTAAAGATCTGTGTTTAATTTTTGTGCTGTTAATCTCTACATTTAAACCTTGTGTAAATGTTAAGAGTGTTGGATTTTCCTTAGACACAAACTCCTGGGTTGTGAGCAAGCATTAAAAAGGTTTTGATTGATCTGCACAGAACTGATGTTTCTTGGACTTCAGAATAATTCACTATGCTTGTCTGCAGTGTTGTGAGAGCACCTAATTAAACTCTCAGGCTGTTAAGGACGTTTGCTGATTCTAAGGGGTGAACATCCTTTACATGAAGGTGACTTTGTTTTCTCTCATTTTGAATCTGGTTCTGACTTTTTGAGCTCTTTGTTTTAGGATCTGGCTCCGTACCTACCCAGTGTGACACCCGGACTGAAGGCCTCTCTGTTGGATCCTGTACCTGAAGTAAGTCTTTTGTACAAGCACAGTTTGTCTTTCAGTGCATTAGGTTAAACATTGTCCTAACCAGTGTGGCACATCTGTAGCACCTTTGACTGGACATTTTGCAGATCTCTCTTTCTCTTGGCTGTTAGGTGCGCACAGTGTCTGCAAAGGCCCTGGGGGCCATGGTGAAGGGTATGGGAGAGTCCTGCTTTGAGGATTTGTTGCCATGGCTGATGGAGACCCTGACATATGAGCAGAGCTCAGTGGATCGCTCTGGTGCTGCTCAAGGTGGGGACAGCTGTGTGTGAGCCCTGAGCTCAGGTTTTTTCATATTAAATCAGATAAGCTGCTTGTTTCTTGTGTGTATCAGCTCTGTTCCCTGCTTTTTTCCCCCAGGTCTGGCTGAAGTTATGGCTGGTTTGGGGGTAGAAAAGCTGGAGAAACTTATGCCAGAGATTGTAGCAACTGCCAGTAAAGTGGATATTGCTCCACATGTACGAGATGGTTATATCATGATGTTCAACTACCTGCCAATTACCTTTGGAGACAAGTTCACTCCCTATGTTGGTCCCATCATTCCTTGTATCCTTAAGGTATGTAACAAAACTGAAGAATTTTATTTATCGGAGAATAAAAAGAAGCCTCCAGAATATTCGTAAGTATCATTTTCAATAATGGTGGGATGTGCAGAGACTTGTCCAGCTTGGCTGGACTACTAGAAAAAAAGAAAGGAAATTTAAATTATAAATGATTTCTTCTAAGTTATTGGCTTGCTGTCTTTTACTTATGGTCACTAGTCATTTTTTGAAGTCATCTTTGTGCATTCACAACTCTATAGTTCATTCGGTTTTCATGGTGGAGAGAGAAAACACTGGTTTGTTTTCCTCCTGTTGCTTGTGCGTGTATTGTGCTGAAAGGCCGAGTTTTCAGAGCCCTTTTTGTGGCTGTGTGCAGGCCCTGGCAGACGAGAACGAGTTTGTGCGGGACACGGCGCTGCGCGCGGGGCAGCGAATCATCAGCATGTACGCCGAGACTGCCATTGCTCTGCTGCTGCCACAGCTCGAGGATGGGCTCTTTGATGATCTCTGGAGGATAAGGTAAGGCAGAACCAGCTTAGCCACAAACGTTTCCTTTCCATTCTTGAAAAACTGGTGTGATGTAGACTCTGTGTTGCTCCTCAAAAAAATGCAGATACCTCCTGTGAAGCAAAAACAATTGTGTCTTTTTGCTTGTTGATTTCAATATGATGCCTTACAGCACTTGAGTCTGCAAAGCTCTGCCAGGCAGGATGAGGTTTCCTACTACCTGCAGAGCATTCATGCTGGATTATTAATTCTAGCAGTGACTCTGAAATGCACTTCCAAGGCAGTCGATGTGGCAATATTTAGCCCTTGTGTACTGTTTTTCATTTCTCCAAATGCTGAGCAAGTTATTGTGCTCCTGTGTATGAAAATGTGCAGTGGAGCACTCACAGCCAATAGCAGTTGCTCAAAAATTAGCTGCACTAAATGATTTGTGCCAGCTGAGTGCTACTAAGTACTCCTACCCTAGGTGAATGTTGTTTGGGTTAGACAGATGCAGGCAATGTCTTGTTCCTTTTTAGAGTCGAAGCTATTCTCGGATTCATTGCTTTGATTTAAAAATCCTCTCAGCCCTTCCAGTTTGGAATTCACTCCATCCCTTTCTATTCATCATGCTGCTTTCAGCCATGTCGGCAGACTGATGTTACACATCAGCCCATGCAGCATTTCAGTGCAGACCCAGCTGTGCTTCACATTTGGCTCTGGTCTGTAGCTGACATCCTGTCAGGATTGGACAGGTACTGCCTGAGGGCCCTGTTCTTAACACTTGACTTGCTCCTGTTACCAGGTTTAGCTCAGTTCAGCTCCTTGGAGATCTTCTATTCCATATCTCTGGAGTCACTGGAAAAATGACCACAGAAACTGCCTCAGAGGATGACAACTTTGGAACAGCCCAGTCAAACAAGGTAAAGCTCTTCTTGCCTGCTGTGCCTTTATTTTTTTCAAATTCTCCTATTTTAAATCAGCATGGACACAGGCTGCTGGAAAGACATCTTGAATAATCATGTATTCTGTGCTATTTCTTTCCAGGCTATCATCAATGCTCTGGGAGTGGAGAGGAGGAACAGGGTGCTGGCAGGGCTGTACATGGGTCGCTCAGACACACAGCTGGTGGTGCGCCAGGCCTCCTTACACGTCTGGAAAATCGTTGTCTCAAACACTCCTCGCACGCTGCGGGAAATCCTGCCAACACTCTTTGGGCTTCTGCTGAAATTCCTGGCCAGTACTTGTGCAGATAAGCGAACGGTGAGGAATTAAGTTGTCCCTTCTTGATGCTGCAGGTGACTGTAGAAAATAACTCCTGAGAAAACCAGGATAATTCTTCTCTCTAAAACACTCCGAAGCTGTCATCAGTTTAACTGTTCTGAGCATGAGCATGTCTGAGTTGTTTGCTGAAGGCAACTGTGATTGTGATGACAGTAAAACTATTTTTTGATGGTTATTTGTAATAATTTCCATTCCTACTTCTCTATCTACACTATGAACAGTGGTGTATAGTCAAAAATGAACATTTGTTCACAGTTCACCTTCTAAAGTTTTATAAAAAAGGAAAATAATTATTATGTTTTTGGAGACAGGTTGCAGCACGGACATTAGGAGACCTTGTCCGAAAGTTAGGGGAGAAGATCCTTCCTGAAATCATTCCTATCCTGGAAGATGGACTGAGATCAGACAAGAGTGATGAGAGGCAGGGAGTCTGCATTGGTTTGAGCGAGATCATGAAATCAACCAGCAGGGATGCGGTGAGTCACATGTGCCAGGTGAAATTCCTGTTTTCCCAGGTATTGATGTTATGGTGCAGGTATTGCACTTGAGACAGAAAAATGCAGCTAGTGCTGGACTTGTTCTATGGTCTGAAGTCAGGGCCTTGTAACTAACACTGAGTTGCTGCTCAGGCAAATTTATGAATTTATATCAGTTGGTAAATTTAAACATTGCATATGAGATATAATTCTAGAAATTTTCCACTAGGTAGCCTTAGAGCACTGCAACTCTTTGTGCTGATGGATCCTGCTTTTCTTCCAATACTATTCCAAGCAAACAGCAGTTTAGTTTCAGCTGGGCAAATTCTGAATTCTTCGCTACTTTACTGAGATACGCGTGTCTGTTGTACTTTAGGTGTTCTGAAATTTTATCTGTTCATCTACAGGTACTGCTTTTCTCTGAGTCTCTGGTTCCTACAGTGAGAAAAGCACTGTGTGACCCTCTGGAAGAAGTTCGAGAGGCTGCAGCCAAAACATTTGAACAGCTGCACTCAACAATTGGCCATCAGGCTCTTGAAGACATCCTGCCTTTCTTGCTGAAGCAGCTGGTGAGCATTGCTCAGCATTAGTCAACAACCTGATTAATGATGCTGTGGGACAAGTTTTGAATAATTAACCCAAAGGAGGAGGAGGATTGCAGTGGCAGACCTTCCAGGGAATGGCAGCAGTATTTTGTCTCCTCCTGGAGTCATCCTAGCCAGTGGTAGGGAAGATCTTGTGGCTTAAGCTTAGGCCTAAGAATTGCTACACCTGTCTCTGTGATGGAATTGCCACTGTCACCTGATGAAGTTGCTTGGCCACTATGCCTGGAATGGAAAACCTTTCTGATACGACAGAAGAGCTTGGTTTGGGTTCTTCTAGTTACTATAAGAATATGAGAACATTTTTAAATAGAAGAAGGATTTGGTTTGTTTTTAAGATCACATGGAAAACTGTCCCTTGAAGCAACTTGGTGTGTCACAGATCATTTCTCAGGTTTGTCTCTTTCTCTTTCCCTGTAGGATAATGAAGAGACAGCTGATTTTGCTGTGGATGGTCTTAAACAAGTTATGGCTGTCAAGAGCCGTGTGGTGCTGCCTTATTTGGTGCCAAAGGTACAAATGGAAATAAATGTTAAACTTTGTATCTGTGCTGTTTCCTCTGCTTGGTGCCAGTTTTCTTTGGACCAATATGGCAAAAGAGAAAGCATAGTCTGAAATTTTCTTTTGATTTTGTGCTCAAAACATTGTCATTTGGCTTGTGGTACGTAAATATTTCATGTTGTAGAGAGAGTGAGAATCCTTCATAAAAAACTTCCTGCTTGTCTCAATTTTTGATGTTATTTTTTATTTTTGTAGCTGACTACACCCCCAGTGAACACCCGGGTGCTGGCTTTCCTCTCCTCAGTGGCAGGGGACGCTCTGACACGGCACTTGAGTGTCATCCTGCCTGCCATGATGTCTGCACTCAAAGAGAAGCTGGGCACCAGCGAAGAGCAATTGGCAAGTAGCACAGCTCAGCTCTTTGTTGTGACAGGTTGCCTGAAGATAGTGCACCAGGTTTACTTCCCAGCCCAGAATGTGTTCTCTAGATTCACAGATTGCATGTTTAATTCAGTCCATTAGCTTCTCCAGGATGAGTCTTTTTGCCTGGTGGCATATTGTGAGTCGAAAAACGTATGCTTTCCAGATCTATTTGTATCCATTTAAAAGTCTCCTTGGCCTGCTACAAGATACAATTCTCAGTTTACTTATTCCTGGAGAACTGCCAGAAAGTCTAGTTAACTTTGTATTTATTCTTGGTGTAGAAGACTGAGAGATTAAAGGGCTGCAGGGAGGAAATCTCCTATTTTGCATGCTGCACTCTTCCCGTACTGCTTTCCAAAACATCTGGTGTTTGGACTCCAGAGAACATCCTGGAGTTGTGACTGTGGACAGACATTTTCATAATCAGTTGGTGAATTAGGAATGAGTGACAGAGTCCTGTTTTCTTTCTGTTGTGGATACGTATTAGATCAGCTTCTAGCCCCAAGTCTGCCTGGAGATCTCTAATATACCATAGACGTGCTTGTAATTAGTGCTGTGACGCACAGCATTAAACTACCTAAATCAGAAGAATGTTATCTGACTAGACTCACAGTCTCTAATGGGTGAGTAAGATGGAGAGACTGAGCCACTCTAATTTTTGTAAATTCGCCCTCCTGCAGCTGCTGCAGCGATCAATTCAGCAGTTTGGTCACCTGTTAAATTTTAAGAATCAGTCGTACCTGTGTCTTCACCACGACTGAGTCAAGCCTTTAATGGTGATGTGATCAGCTCTTTAATGAGAAACAATTAGCAAGTGGGGTGTGTTGTAGTATTTATCTAGAGACAATGCTGGGGATAACATGGAGAAACCTGGGGCTAAATTTGGCTTTGTTCTGTTTGAAAGCTAATGGAAAGTTAATTTGGACTCTTCAGGAGATGGCAAACTGCCAGTCTGTGATCCTGTCTGTGGAAGATGATGTTGGACAAAGAATTATAACTGAAGATTTGCTAGAAGCTACCCGCAGCCCTGAGCTGGGCATGAGACAGGCAGCAGCTGTCATGCTGAACATCTACTGCTCCAAGACAAAAGCAGACTACACTGGGCATCTCAGGAGCTTGGTTTCAGGCTTGATCCGCCTGTTTAATGACACCAACCCTGTAGTTCTGAATGAAAGCTGGGATGCGCTTAATTCCATCACCAAGGTGAGAGGCAGCTTAAAAAGGTTACAGGAGTAATGCTTGGCCTGAGAAGATTTCACAAAAGATACCTGGGTGTCGTGTTGCCTGATCTTTGTTTTACCCCTCTCTCCTGCAGAAATTAGACGCTGGGAACCAGCTTGCTCTCATTGAGGACCTGCACAGGGATATCCGGATTGTAGGGAATGAGGCCAAGGGCGAGCATGTGCCAGGATTCTGTATTCCTAAGAAGGTAAAGGATCAGAATGAGTGTGGATTCATGACAGCCATAATACCCCACCTTTGGGGAGAGCTGATTGATACTGCAGCTATTAGAAGGAGTGACTATTTAGGCATTCCAAACCTGTATATTGGAGGACTTTCTGTATGTTAGAGCTCTTGAGTAACCCTACAGAACACCCCTCTTGCAATGAGGTCTCTGACAATTCTGTTATGCACGTAAGTTATGGTTGTTGGCTGCTTTTTGTGGGGGAGTAACACTGGACTTCTATGCCAGATTTCTCTGGTTTAAAAATTCCCTGAGCTGCCACCACTTTTCTCATAGCAACTGGCTTAGTAAGGCGGAGAGGCATGAAATCAAACCAAATAAAAGTAGCTCTGTCAATGTGGAATCAGGAAGCTGAAGGTCAACAGGAAATTGAGAGAAACTCTCCAAGTTTGTGCATCTGGTGTATAATAGGAGCAAAAATAAGATACATATTTCTTGCATCTTAGCTTCTAAGCTTTCTTATCCGATTTTCATGACAGGGAGTGACTTCCATACTTGTGGTGCTGCGGGAAGGTGTTTTAACTGGTAATCCAGATCAGAAGGAGGAGGCAGCAAAGGCCTTAGGGCTGGTTATAAAGCTGACTTCTGCTGAAGCTCTCAAACCATCTGTGGTGAGCATCACTGGGCCACTCATTCGAATCTTGGGAGATCGGTTCAGCTGGAATGTCAAGGTGGCTCTGCTTGAAACATTAAGCCTTCTTTTAGCTAAGGTAAGATTCAAAGTATTGAACTGTGGTTTGTGAACATTTTCCATGGCAACCTTCAGAAATATCTGTTGCTGTTCATGTAAATACAGCTGGGATGCCAGCTGCTGTGGATTTGATATGTAGGAACAGCACTGTAACTGGATTGCATTCTTGCAGCAGCTTCTGGCCTACAAAAAAAGCCTCCAGTGCTGAACCACTGGCTGATCCCACTTTCAAGTGATTAAAACCCACTGTGTAATTAATCTCTCCTGTATCCACCATTTTTATGTATTGTTTAGTGCAAAGATCTTACGTATCTTTGAACAGAGCTGAGCTTTTATTCAGTGGTCTGAGTACAAAAGGCTGTTCATGATAGTGTAAAATTTCTCAGTGCTGCCCTTGTATTTCAGTGTGAAGAAAAGGTTATTAGATTGGAAAAGGTCAAAGGTTTTGTGGTAAATTGTTGTTTCATGTTTTTTCCTTTAGTACTTTAGTAGCACATTAGATTTTATGAGGGCTCTCTGATAACAAACTGCTGTAGAAGAGGTTATGCTGTTTTCAGGCTTTGATCTCTAGCTGCTCTTTAATATTTGACCCCACCACTTTCCCTTCCTCCACTCTGGAATAGGTTGAGATTGCTTTGAAACCGTTTTTGCCCCAGTTGCAAACAACGTTCACCAAAGCTCTGCAAGACTCAAACCGCGCTGTTCGCCTTAAAGCTGCCGATGCTCTTGGGAAACTCATTGTCATCCATGTCAAAGTGGATCCTCTCTTCACAGAGCTCCTGAATGGAATTCGTTCCAGTGATGATTCTGCCATCAGGTAAGCTGCAGCTGACAGCTCAGACCTTCCTGCTTACTGAGGATGAAGGAAAGAGCTGGGATGAATGAACAAAACCCCCAGTTAGAGTTTCATGTATTCATGAAAGCACTGGACTGCAAGCTAAGAATGGGGATGATGGGGCCTTCCTGTGTCAGAAGGTGAGCTGTGAGAGTATTTAGGAGAAAGAGTGCTTGGGTCTGTTCTCCTCTCCTGCACATCCCCAAGCAGCCCACTTTCAGATAAAAGGCAGTATTGACTGTCAGTCTGACCTGAAGTAAAGCAGCTGTTCTTGTATCCTAAGGGCACAGATCCCTAAGGTATGAACTTCCTGACATGATATTTTTTTTTAATGTTTGAACAATCAGAAAATATCTCTGTTGTGTTAGACAGAGACATGGAAGTACTGTCTAGGATGGAGTCTCCAGCAGGGCAGAGAGGGGATCACTGTCCCAAACTCTAAGGCATCTCAGTGTAATTGCTGTGCAAGGATCTGCAGGTATCCAGACAAAATTTCTCTTGGAGGGTGGGGGAGAGGCAGTGTCTGACTGTAGAATGTGATCTCTTCCAGGGATACGATGCTGCAGGCACTGCGGTTTGTCACACGAGGAGCTGGTGCAAAAGTAGATGCTGCAATTAGGAAGAATATTAGCACTGTGCTGCTGGGGATGCTGGGACACGATGAGGTACTGCTTCAACCAGCTGCAAAGGTCCCCTGCTGCAGACAGTCTTGTTCTTACATTTAAAATCTGAACTTTCTAACAGAATTACTGTCTAAAAGAACTTCTGGGAAAATTATTAATGATGTAGTCACAGTGAAGAATTGGAGATTCCTGACCAGTCAGTCCCTGGTTGCTCTGAAAAGCTTCAGTTTAATGTTTCCTTGGCAACTGCATATGTGGGTTTGGCCTGCAGCTCCTCACTAACAGGTTTCAGGTAGCTCTGCAGTCAGGATTTGCTTTTTATCTTGGAGAAAGCCTGTGGTACCCTCACTCTATGCATGGATGTGTTTGTTGCCTCTCAGGTGAGGTTTATCGTTCGTGTAAGAAATTTTTCAGGTAATGGCAGATTTTTCTCTAATGAGAGAAGCTCTTCAAGTTTAATATAGGGTCTTCTGTATATAGCAGATGGCAACAGTAACATGAGTGAGATTAAATTAATCATCTAATAATTTCTTTTTTTATGTCAGTCTCTGCAACAGACGTGCAACTGTTGAGATGCTAGAAATACAAAAATTGAAACATTTCCACTGGGTTGTAAATTTGGGGGAGAAGTGGACAGTAATGGGATGGTCACATAAGGAAGCCAAAATAGCAAAAGCCTGGAAGTGTTAAATGAAAAGTAGTAAGAGTTTATCACAGAGACCAACTCATCCAGAGATGGCTAGAAAAAACACTAATAGTAAGTGAATCTAAACTAAGCTTTTGTGAACTCATCTTTTAAAACATTGAATTTCATCTTTATGACCTTTCCATTTAACAAATCAGAACTTAGAGAAGATCTCTTAAGTCTTCAGTCTCTGCTAGCTTTTTGACCTTAGATTTGGTTTTAAGTTCCATTATGTACAAGAAACCATGTGAACTGAAAGAAATCCACAGGGAGTAGGAGTGAAAAACTACGATTTATTTTCTCCTCCTCTTTATTTCCTGTCATCTTCTGATAGTTGTTTATCTTGCTGCCTGTCTCTGGGGTGTGTTGAGCTCAAGCCATGTTCTCTGTTCTCCCATCCCCTGTCAGGATGCCACCCGCATGGCCTCGGCCGGCTGCCTGGCAGAGCTGTGCGCCTTTCTGTCCGACGATGAGCTCAGCACTGTTCTCTACCAGCACTTACTGGGTAAGTGAAGCTGTTTGCAGGACTGGAACAGATTCTGAAAGCAGAGAAGATTCCTTCTCAGCCATTGATTCAAGCTAACTTTGTGACTGAATCTCTGCTCTGTATTTTCTTGTGCTTTTCTTTGCTCGTGGCTTCGTGCACTCTGGTATACAGGGAGCACAGGTAACTGATTGTCAGTTGGGGTTGCCCAGACTTTTTTCTCTGGATTTGTTACCTGATGATGTGATGAAAGTGCTAGCATGGCTGAGTAACTGCTGTTGCCAACATGAGGACAGCTGGACATAAGATGTCCAGGCAGGGTGGACAGGAGGGCCATCCCACCTTTTGGGAGAGCGCTGTGGTCTTAGGTTGGCTGATGCTAATTGCAGGCCACATCTGATGGCTTCACATGTTTTTGGAGAATTAACTAATTTGCCTCTAAGTTAGAAAAAAAAAAGAGTTTTATAGGACCCCGGTGTTGGAGAGTGTTACGGATTACTCTCCCCTGTGGGATTAAAAAAGGAATTCTGTTGGCTGGTCAAATTACAGATGACTTTAGACAAGCTTTGACTTTCTAATAAATTTGTTAATTTTGAACCATCAGAAGTATCTGAGTTGAAGAAGAGAGTCTCTTGTTTGTGTCTGTTTCCCTGCCTGCCCAGGTGGTGTTCCTGCCTGGAAAAGGTGTTGATTTTAGCTCTGTCTGTATGTCTTTTTGGGAGAAATGGAGGAAGCAGGGCATTGCTGTAGATGCTGCTCATTGTATCATTTTATGGCAGTGAATTGACAAATTGCCAAAAGCCTCTCAGATGAAGAGGACTAGATAGCAGGAGCCCTGCCATTGTTCTGTTCTCTCCTCTGCAGCAGATGTTTCTGGCATTGACTGGATGGTGAGGCACGGCCGGAGCCTGGCGCTCTCCGTGGCTGTGAACGTGGCTCCTGGCAGGCTGTGTTCCCCAAAATACTACAGCAGTGTCCAGGAGATGATCTTCAGCAATGCCACAGCTGACAGGGTGAGTCCTGCCCAACAGTGGGGGAGTGCTGTTGCAGGTGCTTGTTGGGAGCAGTTTTGAAAGGTGTGAGAACAGGTTCCTGTGATACCAACCAGGACAAAAACCCCCAAGTGCCATCTGAACATTCTCCCTTGGCTAGATGCAGTTTTTATGGTGAAATTACACAACTGTTCTGCTTCTTTGAGTTCTGATCTCTGGGGAGGTGAAGATTAAATAATCTTTAACTGCAGAGTAGCTTTCATTTGGAGTAAATTACACTCCCGTTTCCCTAGAGAGTTCTCATTCACAGACCAAGTTTGCAAGAAGTGGAAATTACTCATTTTAGGAGGGAGATTTTAAATCTGGTGTTGAATGAGTAGTTTGGGATAGGAATTTTGTGGGCTTGGTGGGGCCTGCTGCCTTATTTCTTCTGGCTCATGTTTATATTAGGATTTTTTCATCATATTACCTAATACCGTTAACCCAATGTTTTCCTGCTTTGATGCTGCTGTTCTTTTGAAAGATGGGTTTAGCCTTCCACAAAAGCTGATAGACCATGAGTTTGGTTTTAAAGGATGTTGTTGAATTCTGCTGTAGTAATACCAATTCTTGTCTTTATGCTGAAGATCCCCATTGCAGTTAGTGGCATCAGAGGGATGGGCTTTCTCATGAAATACCACATGGAAGGGGGAAGCAACCTGCCTCCCAAACTTTCCAGCCTCTTTATTAAGGTAAGAATTTTCATGTTAATTACCTGGTCATGTTCTTGTGTGATCTGAATCTCTGTTTGACCTAACTCATGGGTGGGTCTGTGAAATCCCTGAAAATCTAGATATTTCTTTTTGAGGCAGAGTGCAGATAGAAGCTTTGAAGCTGTGAAAACAACACTGCCATCCCTGCTCTAACATGGAAAATTGCTTTTGAGCTTTCTGTGCTGAAACCCAAGTCTGATTCTTATAAATGCATTTTTCCTTTGCAGTAGTAAACAGCTGGCAGAGAGGCAGAGAAGAGTGTGAGGAAGCTGTCAGGTTTTAAGATTGGTAAAGGTCAAACAGCCTTTGCTAGAAATGTATCAAATAGCAAAGCTCACCTGACCTGAGAACATTGAAGTCAACATCTTTTTCAGTTCATTTTGATTTAAATATTTTTCTTCAAAATTCCTTTATTGGTTGTTTGTTTCTTTCGGTGTGTGGCTGGGGTTTTCTGGTTTCTTTAGTAGTCTGCCCTCCCCAAACCCCACCACACACCCAAGTATCCTCTTGGTAGACAAGAATAGATAGAGAGGGGTGATGCTGCAGCATGTTACATTTTCAGATTTTTCTTTTCTTTGCAATTTACTTAACAAACGACCAAACATGCCAAGCTGACATGATACAGGCCAACATTCTTCAAAGCAGACTTTTTGTTTGAAATCCGACTTAACTATATTAATATAATAGTATTATGTTAAAATACAAAATATTACACTTGCAACAAAACCTTTATCACTGTATTAATAATGCACTTGACATTCAGAAGTTAGTTTTCATGTTTTAAATGGATTAAGATTAAAATATAAAACTCTAATTCTTTGAATTTTGAAGTGAAGTCCACTGTTAAAATGCACCCAGTATTCCAACCAGAGACTGGCTTGGCTGTTGTTGCTGAGTGAGTGTGTTGTAGAGGTGCTGACAGTATCAGCTTTTCTGCTCTTGGTGGTCATTGTCATTTCCTGAGACAGTTGAGATGAACATGTGACACTGTCATCAACTACATATTTAGAAATTTTCTATTGAAAAGTTGTCTTGTTTTGAAGGTTTGACTTTCTCTTACACAGTTTAGTCAGACTTAATTGGTAACAAGTGTGTATCTTGTGTACCTGTGAGTTGAAAACGGTTTGCTTTTCTTAGCATAGTTTTAAATGCTTAAATTGGAAAAAAAAAATTAACAACTGCTTTAAATACATGTCCTTGGTATACCTGAATGTACGTGTATCTTTGTCTCCTTCAGTGTCTTCAGAACTCATCCAGTGACATAAAGTTAGTTGCAGAAAAGATGATTTGGTGGGCAAATAAAAGCCATCTTCCCCCACTGGATACTCAGACAATTAAACCAATTCTCAAAGCACTTCTGGACAACACAAAAGACAAAAACACGAGTGTAAGAGCCTACAGTGACCAGGCTATTGTCAACCTTCTGAAGATGAGAGCGGGTGAAGAAGTGCTTGAGGTATGAGACATAAAAAGAACCATAATTGTTGTTAGCAAGGCTGTGTCACTTTGTTCTGCTTTTGTGTGTGTGGTGCCTCAGCCTCAGAATGTGCTGGAAGTCTCTTATGAAATAGACGAAGTGGGACATTCCCATTTTCATTTAGATCTTCAGCAGCATCCTCATGCTAAGCTCTGAAGAAATCAGCAACACCTGTTCTGTACAACCTTATAGTGCAGCATTAACAGAACTGGGGCATTTAACATACCCCCTTAAGCCTTGCCTGTGCTGAGTTCCCTCAGCTGGCACTGATAATTCATTGCTTTGGTCACTCGGATGATCACAGTAGCACTAGGGAGTATTTAGGATGGACTACTACTTCATGCATCCATTTCCAGACCTGTTTTCTAAGTCTGACCTGCTTTTGGATAGTTCCCACGTCTGGAATTGTAAATCCAGGTGAAGACTTTTGGGACGTTGGAAATGTTTCAGTTGATACAGCGCACAAGGCACTTACTGTGATTTAGAACGGTGTGTGCTGAGGAGTTGGTAACTGGTGCTGTCTCCTCTCCACAGTCAATTTCCAAGATCCTGGATGCTGCCAGCCTGGAGCTCCTCAATGAGAGCTGCAGGAGGTCCCTGAGGAAGCTGGCTGCTCAGGCTGACTCCGAGGAACAGATCGATGACACCATCCTGACGTGATAAAGCTCCCGAAGACAGGAAACACTGAACCAGCCGCTGCATCAGCATTTCAACTCAAACACCTATTATAAATGTTTTCATTTTTGAAAATGTTAATTCTGATGGGATTTCATGAAAAGGACTCCCAGAGAGTATTTTAGTATCAAATATACCAGAATAGCCTTAATTAGACCCACACTAGATGAAAATCAAAAATTTGGTCCCCTTTTTGAAACAGATTATGCGCAAGAGACAGACATACTAACCAATACTGGTCAGCTGTGGCCAACTTTGAGATGTGGCTAGAGCACATCAGGCTTAAACTCTGGTGACAACTATTTCCTTCCCAGGGTCTGTGCAAAAACTCCAGTACTGCAGGTATTGTTGGTTTTTCCACACACCCTGGAGGCAGGAATAGAACTCAGTGGAAGTTCAGTTGTATTGTTTCTGTGTACTGCTAACTTGCTGCTTGTGACGGTTCTGAAGACTGAAAATCCCTGTAAAATGGAGTATTTAAAATAGCCTTAGAATTCACAGATGCGAAAGGGGGATTAAATGCAGTCTGTTTAGAGAAGGAACATTTAATAAAGGCTCTGACTTTGATCCTTCTGATGTAAACTGTTCTTTTTACAAATTCATTTGTCAACAAACTTATACTGTGATTTACTTTTCAGACCTGTTTGTTCTAGGGCATACAGTTTGTAGAGTGGACAGTGCTGTGATCTGTGAAAACCTTTTGTAGAACTGAGGCAAGACAGGGTTTAAAGTCAAGCCAGAACTGACATTTAATGAAATTTATAAATAATTACTCCTGTTAATTTCCGAAGTATTTTTGACTACAGACAGCTTTTTAGTTACCCAACTTGTGAAAAGTTCTTTGTATTTATGTCTTCAAAGGCTTCACAAGATACTTGGCATTAAGTCAATGACTTGTGCTGCTCCAAGAAAGTATTTTATTTTACCTGGCCACATATATCTCTCTTGAAAAAAAATTAATTTACTAGTACATTTTATGTCACTTGATGGAAATAGTCAAAATCTTGTTGCAGAATACACATTTTTAGAAGGCAAAATGGGCTTTACATTCCATGTAAAGCAGTAGTTAAGTGAGCTGTATCTGTTTTGTGAAACTCACAGAAACTGGTTGCACCTGAGAAGCCAGAGCACTAACATTTGTTATTTCATGTGGGTGGGGTGTGTGTGTGTGTATGATCTTCCTTGCTTGTAACTCTGGATGGCTCAAACCATGATGATGGGAGAATACAACACTACACATCATAAAATTTGAGAGCATGAAGTGGAACCCCATGGGAACACACGTTCTGCTAGAAGCAATTTTCTGATTGTTATGGCAGTAGCTGCAAACACAAGAACATTTTTATCATACTAATGCCTCAAACATCAAGATACAATCATGAGCAGGTACTTGGGAGAGCTGTGGTTTGTTCTGGTCAGAAGTACAAGAATCTGGTAGAAGAATCTTGGTGTTGTGTCAGTTCCCAGCCTGTGGTGTAGCATCCCGACAATAGATTTGCTATAGGAGTTAGTGGAAGGAACTTTGAACATCAGCTGTTTTACCCTGAGATAGGCTCAGCTCCCACTGCACCACTTCCAGCTGATTGTCACACAAGTGTTTATATAGCATTGTAGGATGAAGATTCCATAGCCTCTCTGTGCCATCTATTTCATTATATGAACTTACCAGACAGAACTTACCTCATGTCTGAAGAAAAAGTTTTCCTTGCTGCTGCTTGAGTCCACTGCTGCTTGTCCTGTTCTCACAGACATTGAAAACAGTTCATTTTTGCAGCAACTGCATTGTCACTTCAGCGTCCTCAACCCTACATGAAATAAATTTAGATTTTCTATGTATTTTCATAGAGATTTCCATGTTTTCTAAACTTACACTGCTGCTGCTTATGTTTGTTTCATTCTGACTCCTCTTTGCCTCGAGATGTCCATTGCTGGCCCAGGTCTCATGGGAAGTTGTTTTGCAAGCCCCCCATAACAAACACAGTTGTTCACCCCAGCACAAGCTCTGGGTGCTGCTTTGTTGCAACACCAGCATGTCATTGGCACATTTAGTTTGTGATCAGCTATGAAGCCAAGCTACAAAATGGCTCTTCAGGTAATTAGCTCTGATTTTGTATTTATGCATTGGACGGATTTCTACAAAACTGCAGCGCTTCCCAGTTGGTCTGATGGAAATTGTTCTATTTCATCCCATTCAGCTGCATTCTGAAGGTGGGTTTTAATTCTGATTTTTGCCTTTCAAAATACTTGCCAACCTGAAGTCATCTTAAAACGATGTATTTTGCACTGAGTTGGTAATACTCAAGAGTGAAAACTCAGCTAAATGCTCCTAAAGATTTGGCAGCTTGGGGCACTGGAATGAGTTTCACCTGTGATAAATTTAGCTGTGCTTTGGGATCACAGGGAGAGCAGTTAAACCATGCAATGCAAAGCCTCTGCCCTGAAACATCTCCAGAATTTGATGCCATTCAAAACCTACTAAGTAGGTGTCAAAAAGCTCAGTGACTGTACTGGAATCACTCCCTCCATTACTGCAGCTAGGAAGGAATGAAAAAATGGCAGGTTTTCGTGAAGAATGGCTGTTAGAGCTCTTGATTATGGGCACCTTGGCTTAGCTATTCTGATTACAACTGGTGCTCCACATAAACATGGGAAAGAAAATTATAGGTAAATAAAGCCTTTTTTATTAACTTGTTCTTTAGAACAAGATCTATTATTTTGATGATTTGAATTTCCAGCTAGGTAGCAGCAAGTGGAAAGATTCATTCATCTTCCCAAACAGCACCCGAATTTCTGCACTGGGTTTAGTTGTTCCTGAGAGGGAGGAGTAAAAGGAAGTTCCTTGCACTTGAGGAGAATATGCTGATTTTTCAGTCACAATGAAACACTCCACTTGGATTTTGACACCTACTTTTTGCTGAACTATTTATACACAGCAGTATAATATATCAGAGACAAAATACCCATAATTTTTGCCACAACATGAGATCTGATAAATTCATTGTGCCAACTTGGAGACTAAAGAATTTTTTTTCTCATTTCAAATGTTTTAAAAATACCAGTTGTCTGTAAAAGATAATTTTTCCCTACAACTGATGGTAATAACATCTTTGAACTGTCAAGCTGACAGCTGAATTGTGTGTATTTCAAGAAGATCAAAAAATAATTTATGAGAAAGGTTTAAACTTACAAGGTGCTAAAAATTACAGTGGAAGAGAGACAAATGTGAAAGCATAAAATATTCAAATATTTTTTTTTTTTGATTAATCACAGTTCTTACTGTCCATTTTATTTGGTAACATCATGATGCCTCACGCTTTTCATGTGATGAGGTTTCATGAGCTTAAAAATAGAGGTAATAGGAGTCACTGTCATTTTGGGTTTGAGCTGGTGGTTTGTGTGCTGGATTCAAGGGATTTCCCTGCAGCTACAGTGTCCTCAGTTACTCTGGTGGTGCTGGGTTGCATGATGGGCTTCCCCAGTGCTTGTCTGGGGTGGGTGATATTATATATATATATATATATATTTATATATATATGTGATGTTTAAAATGCATGAGTTGCAGAATGAATGTGAGCTGAAGGTCACACGAGTGGATTCCAGGATGCGAGGACCTTGATGGGGTGAACTTTGAAAATTATAATACATTTTTGAAGGTTAAGAAAGGTTTATAATTAAGTGGAACACCACCTACTAGACCAGGTTGCCTCAGTCCCCACCCAGCCTGGCCTTGGATACATTCAGGGATCCAGAGGCAGCCACAACTTCTCTGGGCAAATTGTGCCAGGGCCTCAGCACCCTCACAGAAAACAATTCCTTCCTAATATGGATATATTTATAATCTATAACAATCTGAATTCTTTAGTGCTAATATACCTCTTCCCAGCTGAATGACAATGCATGTTAGTAAGACAGGTTTCATTAAATAATTCAACTTGATCTCAGGAGTTCAAGTACCAGTGACACGGTTTTCTCTAGAAAAAATAATCAGAGCAAAAACCCAGCACTTCACTTGTGCCTTGTCTCCACTTAGAAGTGGTGATCACCTAAAAGGTAACCATAGTCTTGCAGAATTTGTGTAGTCACTGTCTGTGCAACTCATAACAAAATCATTGAGGCAGCTGGATGACCGGGAGAGTGCTTTTGACGTGCAGATGTGGGCTGGGGCCGGTGCAAGCGCAACTGCGGATGTGAGGTCGAGGCCCTTCGTGAGCCACACACAGGCACACCTCTGGAGCAAAAAACCCAGGAACTTAATTTCAGACTGGCCTGACTTGCCAGGCTTGTAACACACACCTGGGCATATCCTATCACTGCTCTAGGGCTCCTCACCTGCGGCGTGGGCTGCCACGGGAAATGTTCCTGTCCCTACACAAATCGCTCCTTTGGAGCAGAGCTGGGAGTGCTGGGGCTCCCTCACGCCTTGGATGCTTTCCTGGAGGCAGCGTCGCTTTCTGCCGCGTCCTCACACGAGCACCTACGGGAACTGGGGGGGTGAAACACGTGTCCGACGGAGGTCTCTCGCCGGTTCGGCACTGGGGAAGGACAAGGTTCCCGCGGAGGGGAAGCGGGGCGCGGAGGGCGGGGGGATCCCTCACGCTCCCGCCATGGCCGCCAGCGCGCGCCAGCCGCCCCAGCCACCGCCCTCAGCGCGCAGGCGCGGGCGCGCGAGGGCGCGGCCCTTCATCCCGCGCAGCCGCGGCGCGGGGCGGGGCGGGACCGGCGCATGCGCGGCGGCGCAGCTGGCGGCCCCTGGCGGCGGCCCCGCGCATGCGCGGCGGCGGCCCCGCTGTCAGTTCCGGCTGTTTGTCCGGGAAGTGGCTCCGGCCGGAGCCGCCGCCGCCCCCCGCCCCCCCCGCCCGCTCCGCCGCCCGCGGCCGCGCCCCGGCCATGGCCCGGGACTACGACCACCTCTTCAAGCTGCTCATCATCGGCGACAGCGGTGAGCGCGGGCGGCACGGCGCGGGGGCGTGGGTAGGCCGCTGGCGGGGTGGCCGCCCCTCGGGTCGTGAGGGGCTGGAGTGCGGCGGCGGGGCCGGGGCGGCCGGCGCGGGGGAGTCGGGGAGGGGCGGCCTCCTCCGCCCGGGGCACTCACGGCGTTGTGTGCAGGTGCCGCGGCGCGGGGCTGAGCCGGGACCCCGCGCTCTGTGTGAATGGCGGGGCGCGTTCGCTTGGGCTGCGGGAGGTTTTATCTGATAAACCTGCGGAACTGGCTACCACAGGATATTATGGTAAATAGCTTGTCTGGGTTTGGGAACAGGCAGATTAGACACGTAGAAGTCAGGACAGCACCGGCAGTGCTGCTGGCATCAACCTTGGCGAGCGCATGTTTTGACGGCGCCCACTAATCTGTTGCTGGGATGAGGAGGGAATTCCCTTCCCCTGTGACAGGCAGTGAAGGGATCGATGGGAAGGGCTGGCTGCCCTAAGGACTATTGTTTCTAGTGTGGCAGCTCGTACGTTTTAACAGTCATTATTACCTTAATTATTCCTTCAGACTTTTCCTGTGCTTCAGCCTGAAGTCTCAATTCTAGAGTTCCTTTTTTTTTTCAAATAAATCCTGGAAGAGCTGATAGCTTTGTATGTTTCTCTTTACAGTATAAGATGCAAATACCTAAAAACAGGAGATAAAGGCGTAGTTTGACTTTTTTTGAAAATAGACCTTTAAATACTTCTGCAGCAGCCTCAAGAAACTTCTGGAGGGCTGAGCGTGTGAATCGAGCCAGTGTCTGGTGCTTTGGTCTGGGAACATAGGGATTGGGACTGGGAAGATTGCTGCCGTCGATGCAGCTCGATGTTGGTAGCACTCCAGCAGCTTATAGTTGAATTTCCATAAACTGGAGAAGGGTGCATCCACCCTCTTCTTTTAACAGAGGTGTGGTCCGTGGGGCGGCAGGTCCCGGCATGCAGCGAGGCACAGCTCTTGGATGAAAGAGTAATGTTGCACGATCTTGGCAGTTGTCACCTTCAGAAGCTTTCGTTTCATGTAGAAAATGTTTTATTCTACGCTAAACTGTGTCTGCGTGAAGGGCTCTAAGGAGGGAGACAGGACAACAGCTTCAGAGCAGCTTAAACCCCAGGCAGTTCTGGGAGTCTGGATTATTACAACCAAATGCTGTATTCTGAGTAGAGCAGTAACTCTGCTGCTTACTGATGAGTTCCAAAACTGTTCAGGCAAGATAAACAGGATGGTGAAAACTCTGAGGAAGACTTCTCATTTTAAACAATTAAATAAATTTTCTTAGCTCAGTCTTGAGCAAAATGCCTATAGTGTATCCAGTGAAAGGAGTGTTGTGAGAATTGCCAGCCTGCCTGTGGTTTACTGCTGTAATTAAATCTCACTATGTAGTTTGACTATTGATTTTTCTTTGGTTTTGTTTTTGCTAACCTCAACAGGAAGGCTTTTTCTCTGCTTTCACAAAACAGTTTGCTATCCTTGTTTATTGACATTTTTTCCCTGCAATAGGAAGTGGACTGTTACTGGATAGGATACTTCTGTCTCGTCTGCTTTCCCCTGTATGCAAATCTGTCAAGAGGGTAGTAGGTTTGTGTGTTTTTAGAACAGGTCATCTTCAAAAGCTGCTGGTGATTTCAGCTGTGCCAGATATTTAAAAATAATACAGATGATCTGAGCTTTGCTTTTGCTTCTTTAATTCATTCTACCGTTCAGTAAGATATGGGTCTTAGAATCTTGTCTGGCACTGAAATTTGTTTTTAATTTTAACTGTGCAAAGTCAATAGGCCTTTTTTTGGGTTTTGTTTCATTTTACTGTCTTCAACAAACTGAGGGCTCTGCGAGCCTTTTCCTCAGATCTTCAAACAGCTCTGTGTGGGAAGTGTGGGGTCACCAAGAGTGTGGTTTCTCTACGCGTGAACAGTGTGGGTCAGGCAGTGTTTGTTTAGTGAGATCATTGTCACTGGGAGCACGGAGAACTTCGGAGTTCGGGAGGTTTCTTCTCTCTGGAAGCTGCCAGCGTGCTGGGAGCTGTGCAGCTTGTGCAGTGGAGGGCAGTGTGACAGAGCAGTGTCATGTGCAGCTCTGCAGCATCGCCCAGGGCTGGCTGAGCTCGGAGATGCTGCTGTGGTGTGACAGGTCCGTGGGTTCCGGCACCTTCTTGCCTTTCACTGAGCTGAAGGCCGAGGCTGCTTGGCCAAGAAGCACAGCACTTTCTGCTGAAACATTCTTGTTTTCTCTTAGTTTCTTATTTTTTCTTAGTTGACCTGTATTTGCAGAGCATTAACTCTTGCTAAATAACCAGTCCTCTGTTAAAGTAAAGGAACTGTTCTGCTACCTTTTTTGAGCTCAGAGGTATTGATTATATGAATACTGTATCTTTGTATTTTTTAGTTCCTTTCCTCTTTTCCTCCTTAGCTTGGTAGCAGTGAGAAAGGAGCATGGCTTCTCCAGATGGCTGATGATTTGTGAACTCTTTGCAAATAAGATCTGGCTTACTGTAATCATGCAGATTTTTAGGTTGGTTTTTATTTTTTGTTGGTAGCTGTTGTCACATGCCAGCAGCTGAGAACTGGAGTTCTGCATTGCCTTTGCATAGGTCTTCTATTAAGAAGAACTTGCAAGTTATACATCATCAGAATTATTACCTTGAATAACTTCTACCTTGAATTTCCTATTCATGCCAAAGCAGATTTATTTTGGGGAGGAAGGGTCATTAATAGCAAAGATGTTATGCAGACATAACAACATGGAGGCATTTGGATACCCAGATTCCCTTGGGTGGGTGTGCAGGAATGAGTTTCTTGCAGTTCTTGTCTGTAGCACTGTGAAAAATGCTTCCCTGCAACAGGGTGTGATCAGGGTGCAAACCATCATGAAGTGCTGCTCAGAGCATTTAGAGGAATGTTTCGTGGAACATTTCGGCAACAGGGACAGCATCAGAAAGGTGTGTGTCCTTCGTGTTAGATGTGGAACGAGGCTGGTTTTGGATGGCAATGCAGGACAGTGATCCCCAATTCCTGTTTGGTTGAGGCTTCTTTTAGACTGTGGCCATGCTAATGTGAGCTCTGTAGTACCGAGCCCTGGTGTGATTGTCAGAGCAGCCCAGATTCCACACAGAGCGGTAGGCAGTGGTGTCACTGACGTCACCGTGATGTGCAAGTGGAATTCAACAGAGTGCTGAATTCAGAGCAGTGTTCTGAGCACTTGTTAATTCACAGGACATGCTCAGCTTTGACTCTTTCCCTAGCAGATATAAGCCTACTGATTATAAACTTGCTTTTAGTTGTTATTCTTCTCTGACCTCTTGAACTGCCCACAGTTCAGAAGCTGCTGTTGGAGGCATTGCTGAGGGCTGAAGGAGGGAAGGCACACGTCCCCCCTCCCTGCGCTGCTGCCAGAAGCATCCTGAGTCTTGGGATGACTGTGCTTGGTCAAATCTCCAAGGAGAGGGTGGAGATGAGCAGTCAAAAGTGGATGGTACTAAATGATGTGCTAATTTTTATGCAATGGATGAGTAAAACACTGCTATGTTCCCTGACCCCCAGGATGACTGTATTGAAAGATTTGCTGTGTTTGTTTGTCGTAGGTGTGGGCAAGAGCAGTTTGCTGTTGCGTTTTGCAGATAATACCTTCTCAGGTGAGTG
This sequence comes from Sturnus vulgaris, assembly GCF_052056855.1. Taxonomy (NCBI): domain Eukaryota; kingdom Metazoa; phylum Chordata; class Aves; order Passeriformes; family Sturnidae; genus Sturnus; species Sturnus vulgaris. Next base: position 10,279,537 of record NC_142261.1, on the reverse strand, counting down.
GTTTGTTTCCTTCAGTAAGTGAAATGCTCTAGGTTTGCTCCAGTGCTGCTGGTTTGTAAGGAATCTGTGTTTGCACACTGATAGCTCTGCTGGGAATACATCATGCTTTTAACTTTGCATCTCTTGGTATAAGCCTAAGGGCCATCCTGTCTGATCTTCACTGGCAGCTGAAAGTCCCTGAGTATTGAAATATTGAGGTGGTTCCAGAAACAGCTTAGGTGGTTTAGGTTATGCTGTACTCTCTGCAGACTTCCTATTAGCCATTTGGGATTTAGATTGATTGAGTATTGTGGTAAACCACTTACATTTGTGATATTACCAATTTATTGGGAGGAAACTCTTAGAACAGACTGTATTCAAAGTAAGTGTCTGCACAAGCATTTAAAGCAAAGTGTTGTCTCAAAACTTTCACAAGTGAAATGCTCTCATAGTTACTGTCTATTTTTTGGATGTTTGCATACTCTTGATCACTGGGATAGAAAAATAGTAATTTATTTTGTAACACTGAGATTTTAGTTTTAAAGGTGACATGGGAGAAGTGGTTTTATGGCTAGCAAGAAGCTGTTAGCTACAGATAAAAATATGCAGATCAGCATTTTATAAAGCATTTTAAACAGTAAGCAGATATGGGGAACCTTGTTCTCCTGTCCTGAGAGCTGCTGCCAAGTAGTGTTCAAGAAGTGTGCTTTGGAAATCCAAAGTAAACAAGACTTAGGTTCTCACTTACCCACGCTCTCCCTGCAGGCAGCTACATTACCACCATTGGAGTGGATTTTAAAATCCGGACAGTTGAGATCAATGGAGAGAAGGTGAAACTCCAGATCTGGGACACAGCTGGCCAGGAACGCTTCCGGACTATTACATCAACGTGAGTAACACCAGGCTTTTTGCTGTGTACCTGTGGGTCTGGGTTTCCCCAGGCTTGGGGTTTAGATCCTTAAGTGTTGCAGTTCATTAAGTAATGATAACTGTGTGGTCTGTACAGCGAAACTTCTCTCAGCTGTGTCAGAACTGACCATGGTGGTGATGTTCTGGCAAGGTTTGGAATTGGAATTTCAGAGTTCCTCACCCTTCTATGCATTTCTGTGGTGGTTTTGTATTATTCCTCTGCTGCTGGTTTCCAAATGGTAGAACTGGAGTTACTGGACTGTGTATAGTACACGGTTTGTCTCTGTGCCTGTCCAAGTTCATCCTCTCATTGAATGCACCGCAGAAGCACAGAGTGCAAACCCTCTGTCAGTGTCATATAACTAATGAACAGCTTGGAGATTGAAAAGTAGGATTTCTGATCCCTGGTTTTCCTGTAGGACAAATGCTTTAGCAGCTATCTTTGTTGGAGTTCTACTCAAGCAGACGCCCACATGATATTAACCTTTTCCTTGGTTGGAATTCAGATTCGAACTCATTGTCCTTTTGAATAGAGTGTGCAGAGCTTTTCCTGTTCCTGAAGAAACCACACCTAGAACTGCGGTGGTGGGAACTAAGAATAAAATGTGTTTGTAAACTGATTGCAGTAAAGGTGGACTGCTCACAGGGGAGGGGGGGAAGAGGGAAAAGTGCACTTGGAAATGGAACTTTTGTTTCCTTGAGTTTTAACCAAAATAGTTCTTGAAAGATACACGTGTTTCACTTGGTCTTTCATGACCCACTTCTCCTTTGGCTCTTATCTGAGAGCATTTTCAGTTGATGGATTGATTAGTTTACTCAGACCTGAAAATAATGAGATCGGTTACATCTGTGTTATGTCTAAAGCACTAGAAATGGCAAAGTTGAACGTGATGTGTGCACCGCCCCTTTCCTCTGCACTGCTATACGGATATCACTGGGTTACTTCCATTGTTTCTTTAGTGTTCAGCTTGAAAAAAACCTCGGTTGCCTCTTGTAGGGTTCCTGTGTGTGTGACATCACTTCTTGTTTGAGGGCTGCAGGCAGCTTTGGGAAGGAAGTGGTGAGGGGGAGGCAGCCGTGCAGTGCTGGGCCCCGTCAGCTGTGACAGGCGGGTCGGGTACTGCTGAGTCAGCAAATGAGCCTTCCTGTTTGCAGATTCCCCGACGCGACTCGGGGCTCGGGAATGAGCCTCGGGTCGTGGGGCTGATGCCAGCTAGCTTAGGAAGCCATGGTGTATCCAGCACTGGGGGAATACCAGCAAAGGAGGATTCCTTCTGTCATCAGGAATTGCTGCGGATCAGACTTTGCACAGTGTTTTATGTAAATGCTTTTCTTGATTAACATTTAAAATAGATAAACTATAAAATGGTTTGAGGCATTTGTGCCATGACCTGTTGGAACTCTGCTGCTCCTTCCTTTTGCATTGCTTTTTACCCAAGTGAGGCATATTTTACTTTGAGGAGAAGCTAATATTTTGGAGTTTCTGCCTTAGCTCTGGTAGTTACAGAGTCTTCCATGAGCAGAGAAAAAGATCTGCATTTTTTGCAGTTCTGTGCAAAGAAGCTCATACGTCCAAGTGCATGTGAAGTGTTGAGGAAAATGGTTATAGTGGGTTATATGGTATATATAATGGTATAGCTGCTTATAGTGGGATGAGGGCTCCTCGTGCTAGGTTGGTTGGCTGTGCCTGTCTAGTGTTTCTAATCAGATCACCTATAAAACCAGGTGATAACAAGAGTTAAATTTTAGAAATGGTTCTGTCTGGCTCGTTTTTGTTGTTTTTTTTTTTAATTTATTGGCAAAGTAATACTGTAACTGATTTATTTATCCTAAACTGACTGATAAATCAAGTAACCTTGCTTGTTCTTACAAAATGGCTTGGCTATCAGATCATGGGTGGAGTGTGAGTGCCCTGTCAACAGAATGTAGTAGTCTGCCTAGTCTTTGACTAGATTGAGGTTTAGACTGCAGTTAAGAATATAAAAGGTGTTCCTTCAGTATTACAGTAGGTCAGGGAGTCCCTTTACAGTGAAAGGCAGAGTTCAGATTGATGTTGAGCCAAGCCTGGCAAGCAAGCCTGAAATGAGAGCCCATCTGGTAATTACAGTAATAGGTTGGTACTGCTGCTTTGTGGACTTAGAACTGCAAAATGGTAGAGGTGGTAGGAAGTTAATAGTGGAAAAATAGGAAACATTAAAAGGTTGTACTAGTTTGATTTCATGTGGTTGATTTACAGTCAAAAGCTGAAAAGCAGAATAAAACTGTTAAGGAACAGAAATCAAGTTGTCTAGAGTATTCTACAGAAGCTTTAGAAAATGAAACTAAATCAGAATTTCAGACTAACTAGGAAGTATAAAGGCAGCTGGTTTTATTGTCTGTTAAGTGTGGAAATACTGGGATAGCTGGTGCCTTCTGGGAGGAGAGGCTGATCTGTGTGAATTTGGTTGCCATGGAATGTCATCCAAATTAAATTTGATTTAAATTCACCAGGGATTTAGCATGCCAGGACGCAGCTGTATTAGCAGGAATACTTAAAATGCATGAACAGCCAGTCCCTGTACTTGATTTCCTCTTGTAGACAGGACTACTTTGTCCTGATTCAGGACTGTGGTTTTAGGATTCAAGCTTTGCATAATAGTTGTCAGATGCCAGCTCAAGATGAATAGTGATAGCAGAGGGACCTTCTGCCATGGTTTCCTGTGGAATGGCATGTTTGAGAGAGAGATAAGATCTTTGAGATGATAGAATTGCTGTGTCTTGTAAAGCAGATAGAATTAAAAGGCTAGTAGTTAAAAGACGGGTCTGACTGACAATAGATGTGCTTCCAAGAACTTGAAAGAAAGATGAGTATGAAACCAGATTGTTAGAATCTCTGGAAATGGTTAGAATTCTGGATGAATGAAAAAATGAAGGAAATGTGTGCTACAAAGTACTGAAGTATGAATAAAGAAGCTGGATTAAACCAGTGACCTGTCTTTCACATTTGGCAGCTACATGTTTTCCTGAAAAAAACAACACATAGTGTCTCTCTTAAATCTGCCTTAGCCCCTGCTGTGCTCCATGAAACTGGTTGTTAAAAGTCCAGATGTTAATATTGGGAAGCAATTGCTAGAGGGAGTATGAGAACTTTCTCATTGTTTTCTTGCAGTAGGGAATGCCCCAACGAGTGGCAAATGTTCCCTTGTGTTTCCCAAGGCTGTGTTCAGGGATGTGACGGGGGGGATGCACGTGGCTGAAGGACATGTTGAGTTTGGGTAACCCCCAATTTCATTCTAGTGATAGAACAAGCAATAAGGTGTTTATTTCAACTTAAATGTTGGCTTTCTTAAGCCTTTTCCACATCTAAGCTAAATGTAAAACCTCTAGGTCTAGGGAACTCTTCCAGCTATATTGTTGGCTACTACCAAGAATCCAAGGACCTACACAGGTCAGATTTGGTTGTCTTTCACCTCAGGAGGATACTTTCATAGATGCTCTTAACATGAATAACTGGTCTAGAACATTTTTTTCTGTATTTCATGAAGCTATTTGCACCAGCAGATGCTGGCTTTGGGGGTTTGCAGAGTACATGGCAGAGCCCCCCACCACACAGAGGACAGCTCGCATAAGTCTGTGACTGAGAGGCTCAGGTCGAGGACTTCAGGTCCCTTCTGCTCTCATTTCTGTGGTCTCCATTTCCCCAAAAATGTGGATGGGAGGGAGATAAGACATTCTTTCCCTTGTGTCAAAGTCTTAACTACCTCTTGGTTGCCAAAAGCACAAAATTTACACCTACTCCTCCCTGAATGCCAAAAGCCCCATCTGTTCTCTACTCGCCAAAGCCCACAGCCTGTTATAAAAGCAATTCTGCACTGCATCATTCTGGAAGTTGAAGTATGGGATAGGATAAATCAGATTTTGTTTTCTAGTACTGTCCTGCATTTGGGGTTGGAGAAGCTTCGCTGTACTTGTTAAGCTGAAAATGTTATCTAGGTTGCAGAGCCGTATCTAACAACTGACAGAAAATGGCATGACCAGCTTCTTGAGAAAAAAAAAAGTGTGCTATGGGACTTGAGTTAGAGAATAACAGGTAGTCGTGGTCTTATCTCTCAGGCTTATCTCTCTCAGTAATGACAGCCAATAGAGAAAATGACATTTTAGTGCAGACGAGGGGTTGGCAACCTTTCTAGAACGATGTGCCAGACAATTTTCTCCTCCAAAAATAGAAGCGGTAGATGGCACTCAGCAGGAGTCAAGGGTTGCTGTCTTGCACAAAGGAAGCTATTTCTGCTGAGGTGGTTGGCAATATCAGTGGCAGGAGCGCCAAGCTCCTGCAGGGAGCCTCTCCCAGGTGGTCTCTGCTGCAGGGTCCAGCCCACAGCCCATCCCAGGAGCAAAATCCGACGGTGCTGGCGATGTGTCAGGAGTGGGATCGCGCAGGCTGCCGGTTTTCCACTCCCCGACATCACATGCTTGGCTTAGAAGAAAATGTAGGTGCGTGGGCAAGGTAGAGCAGCAGGATGCTCTGTTGGGCCCCTGGCTGGGCTGCCAGGGATGCCAGGCTGGGCTCGGTGTGCACAGCACAACAAGCAGCTCTGCGTAGGTGCAGCTGAAGCACCGCGCTTCTCCAGGGGATGAGCCTTGTCTGGGCAAATGCAGTGCTCAGTGCTGGGGAGGAAGTGTCGGTCAGCCTGAGGGCTGCTGAATTAAAAGACTATTAGGTGATGATATGGGAGAGCTTGAGGATAATGGGTTTATTGTTGAGCTGTGGAGAAATCCAGCGTGTTGGTAGGACTGGGGATCTTTCCCTTTCTGACGTTACCACACAAAACAGTGCGCAGGCCATGCTAGTGTCAGGAGAGGATGGGTTATTTTTGCAACATGTGGATTCAGGCCATGCAGTATTTTTCCCTCTAAAGGATCTAAGTTAGGAATAAAGTTGAGTTGTAATCAAGTAAAGCACAAATGCAGTGCTGTAGCAAGTTTTGAAGTTGTTGAAAGAACTGACTGCGAATGGACTAGAACGTTTGAAAGTGCAGGATTTCTTATGAGCTGGGAATAAGAAATTCTTACCTGAGTTAGTTCTTGCCAAGGGAAGCAAATGTACAGCATAAATCAGTGGTAAAACATGGCATGGGAGAAGTATTTGAGTGTCTTCTGCAAGTGCCCAGACAGGCAGGAGGAGCAGACTGTTCTGGTGCTGCAGAGCATCATGGAGGAGCAGTGATCCCCAGCACTGATGAGGAAAGGAAGGAGTGTGACTCTGGGCGTGATCTGTGCCTCTCTGCAAGTCTGGTGGTGTATAAAGGCAGGCGGCTTCTCTTGTAGAAGGATGAGGCTGGAGGTGAGAAGAGACAGTGACTTGTTTAAGCACTTCAGTAGCAAAGTGAGCTGAAGCTTTGAGATCTTCTCAAAGGTGTGTTTGGGTTAGATCCAAAGGCTTTGAAGTTCAAAGGTGTGTTTGGTGAGTTGGTGGAATCAAAGAGGAGCAGAATGGTCACAGTGGACATGTCTGAAGTGCAGTGGATGTACTGCAAGAAGTGCTTGTGATAAGACAGCAAGGTCTAGGAATGCTGTCACAATTTAAGGGAAAATCCTCAATTTTGTACGCTGGTTTCTTGAATTCGTTTTATTAAAAATTTTAATATTGATCAGAAGAAAGAAAAGAGGATGAAAGGAAAAGAATAAAGCTACACAAAATATAAAAAATGGATCCTGATGAAGACCTCACTGTTAACTGTTTCCTGTTTCAATTACTTTTCATTTTTTGGGTCACAGCTGCCTAATTTGCAATAGGGAATGTACCTGGTAGCCTTGTGATTGTGGCTGAAAATTGAGAAGGTAGATCTTGGTGTTTTTTTATTTAGCATTTTCATGGTGCACATAACTGTCTTCAGTAGCTTCATGCAGGTGATAATGTTGGAACCTGAATTCAGATATTTTTCTTGCATATCAGACTTGTGCATCATCTTTTAAAGGTGCTGTTTGCCCAATACTAATGGGAATAAACTGAAATAAAGCTTATTTTTAATGGCTAAAGGTAGCAGAGTGTATTGAGTGCACATATGGAGTCGATCTGTTGAGTAGGAAGGTGTGATCAGAACACAGTGGCTCAACAAGACAGAAATTTCTGAGAGCTTGAAAGAACTGTAACTGAAGGTTGAGTATATTTGGAGATCTGCTGAAATTTTAGTCTGTAGGTGATCGTTCACAGATAACAGAATCTTGATGTGGCTTACACATCCCCTGGGTTCACATCACAGCCAGTTCTGAGGATGTGCTGGGGTCATTGCCTTTGGTCCTGTAGCTGGAAGACAGCGTTCATCTTTGAAGGTCTTGACAACCTGAACAAGGAAGATTTTAGAAGCCTTTGGACTTGGGAACACATTTGTGTAGAGTGAATGAGGAGGGAGCTCTGTAGCTTTGGAGGAACAGCCTGGGATCAAGCTGTTATAAAAGAGCTACATGAGTCTCAGTGGAAAGAAAATGGGGGCACATGATTACCATGACTTGAGGATTTGTTGTGAATCCTGTAGAAGCTCAGTGGAAGAGAAGGTGATAGCTTGAGTTAACATTTGCTGTCCTGTTGTGCCCCACAGGTATTACAGAGGAACACACGGGGTCATTGTTGTCTACGACGTAACGAGCGCAGAATCTTTTGTGAATGTAAAACGGTGGTTGCATGAAATTAATCAAAACTGTGATGATGTCTGCAGGATACTAGGTGGGTAATTAGGGAGGTACAGCATCTCATTTAGTGAGCTGGCCTGCTGAAATACCAAACTTACTTTTATTCTCTTTCCTTTTTTTAGTGGGCAATAAGAATGATGACCCAGACCGAAAAGTGGTAGAAACAGAAGATGCCTATAAATTTGCTGGGCAGATGGAGATCCAATTGTTTGAGACCAGCGCCAAAGAAAATATTAATGTGGAAGAGGTAATATAATATTCAGAAGAATAGAGGTATAATGATTTGGGGATAATGGTGTGGGAAGAGATAAAAATTCCATTCTTCCCATTGAGAAAGAGGAAGTGTTTGTACAAGTTGCAAGTAGTAGGTAAAATGTCAAAAAGAGATATTCAGCTGTTTTTGGAAGAGTTGGGGAACAAAATGAAGATTTTCAGCAGCTTCACAGTGCTCACGTATTAGGCAGGAAAGACTTGAGAATGCTGGTAGAAGGTGGGACTGCCTAGGCTTCACTCCTGGCCACAGCTGCCAAACTGTCCTGGTTTTATTTACTGGTTTGGAAAAGGGATAGAAGTACTGTTTAGTTTGGGAGTGGGCTGGGAAAAGGTATTGGATTTCCACTTGGGCCACAGTGGGTTGGGGAAGGTCTCTGAAGCATTACTGGAACATACAGGAAAGGGGAATGGCTTCCAAGGAGCAGCACCCCACAGGAGCCAGCCCGAGTTCTGGGCTGGTCTGAGTGTGCTTGTTTCTCTTGCAGATGTTTAATTGCATTACAGAGCTTGTCCTGCGAGCAAAGAAAGAAAACTTAGCAAAGCAGCAACAGCAGCAACAGAACGATGTGGTGAAGCTAACGAAGAACAGTAAAAGGAAGAAGCGGTGCTGCTAATGGCCCTTCCCTGCTGCAGAGACTCTGCTCTCAGACAGATCAGCCCCTCCAGCTAGACTCGGGCAATTCCACTGGGGCAGGCTTTGGGAGGACTTCCTCAGTTTTGTGCCGTTATTTAAAGATTATTTTTTCTCCATGTTTTCTATCAAGAGGCGCTGGCACCTTACCACTGCAGTGCCAAGAAGGTATGGGATGGAATCTTGCCCCCCTCTCCTCCCCTGCTCATTCCAGTGCGCCTTGTAGACAAGAAGGACGTTGCCTACCAAGTGGACTAATTAACCCAAGAGTTTGTATATAATGTATATTGCTTTAACCAGCCTCGCCTCCCTGTTGTTGCTTTGGCTTCTGCCTTCTTAATGTCAACCAATCATGGACTGCAGAGTTCATCTTTTTAAAGAAAAAGTTTAAAAGTTCTTAATTTGAGTTGGCCCCAGGCTGGCAGTGACTGCTTCCTGGGGCCTCCAGCTGCATTTCTGTTGGGCTCCAGGCTGGCAACTGGTGCCCCTGGGCTCCCTGGCTTCTCCTGGAGTCCCAGGCTTTTCCTGGGGCTCAGGCTGTGCTTTTCTAGGTACCAGGATTGCAGGTGTCGCTGCTGGAGCCTGGGGTTTCATTTCACCAGCCCCTGGGCTGGCAGCTGGAGCTGCTTCTGGGGCCTGGAATTTCAGCTTGCCATCATCCAGATTTGTGGCTGGATCCTTGGGTTTCACCTCCTTGTGCTGCAGCCCAGCTGTACCTGTGCTCTCCTGTAGTTTGTATCAAGATACTGGAAAACAAACTGACCTGCAGAAGTGGGATTTGTTTGGATAAAACCTTTTTTTGTTAAAGCAAAGTTTAACAACTTTGACCTCTGCTTCTGGTTCTGCCAGTGTCCTAAGTGAGGGTCCATTTCTTTTGAGAAGAACAAAAAAAATCATGTGATTCTGCCAAAAACCCCAAACTTCTCCTTGTTGCCCTGTCCACAAATAGGCAATCTGAACTTGAATGTGAATTTTGGTGGCAAAGCTTTTGTTTTTGAGAGAGAAAAGGCATGGAAAAAAATCCAGCTCTTCTTATTGATGTCTGAATATGAAAGCTGCAGGATCATTCCCAGGATTCTTTTAGGAAGGAGGACTGCTGTTTAATGCAAAGAAATGGAAAGCTTGCTTGCTTGGGTTATGTGGTGGTGAAGGATCACACTTGGAAACAAACTGGGCTTGCTGTGCTCAGCAACATTTTCCTGGCCCTCATCAGCCTTTCTGGGAAAACAAGGGCTCACTTCCCCAGCCTGAATAGTTGTAGTTAAAGGTGGAGAGTGTATGTGTGTGTAACTAAATATGAAATGTCTGGGCTGAAAGGACATGCTCAGCAACTGAATTCTTGCCTAAATAATATTAAAAAATAATTTTACCTTAAAAGGCATGGAGGGTATGACTTCCTTTAAGGCCTTGATGGTGGACATACTCCATGTGCCAATAAGAGGCCCTATGGAATTAGTTTGGTAGGATGTGATTCACCCATGTCCATGAGTTTGGAACCAGCCCACTTCCCTCCCTTCCTCACCCTTTCCCCAGGAGAGGCTAAATTTTAGTCACTTGTTTTGCCTGCATTTTTTTAGATTTTCAGGTTGTGGTAAGAGCCCTGATGATACAATCACATCACAATCAATCACTTTAAAGACTTTTTCCGAAGTGCAAACAATGAATGTGTAACACGTGGGGTTTTAATGGGTTCAGGTGCTGGGGATGTGTATCCAGCTGCCTTCACCCCCCTCTCTTCACATATCCTGCATTGGTAACCCAAGAGTTGGAGTGAGCTGGGATCATTGTGAGACTTGAGTGGCTGTGGAAAGTGGTGGCTTAGGTCACACCAGTCCATCCTGTCTGCTCTCCATGTGGAATGTGCTGGGAGGAGCTGGGCCAGTCCCTGGAGCTGTGCTGTGGGAGGGGAGCTGTCCTGGGGGGGTTCCCCCTGCAGATTGAGGGGCCCAGCTGTGTTACTTTGGGAATCTTGTTGGTAGCTGTGTGCAGATCTAGGAGGGAGTAACTTCATATAGGCAGAAGTAAAGAACATGTCTGAATTTACTGGAAATGATGCAATAAAATGAGGAAATGGTGCACCCAAGCCTGGAGTGTTCTCTTATATGGAAAAATTGGTCCTCTTTGAGTCCAGATTTTTGTGGCCGTGGTTGGAATTCTGTCAATCCAGGTCCAGCTTCCTGGCTTCAAGTGGGAATTTCTTTTTCTTTTTCCCCAGAGCTGGCTGTAGAGGAACAGTTACCTCTGCTCTTGCCATCACTGTTCAATTGGAGGGGGTGGGGACTGTGTCTCTAGTGGTGCTGATGTGAAGTTTCCTAAATGTTGAGCAATGGAATGTCTAACTGGTTTGCTAGGATTATTTCTGTAATGAAAGTTTCTAATTATGCTTTTTAAATAATTTTAAAAACTAAAAATAAAGGTTACAAGCTGCCAAATCTTTTTTTGAGGCTCTGTTTCCTCTGCTGTCCACCACCTGGAGGTGGAGGGTGGCAAGCCAGGGGTGAGCTCTGCTGCTGTGTGTAAAGGGTTATTTCCTGAGAGAGGATATTAAAAAACCATAATTAATGCTTTCAGATGTTTAGTTGCTGTTTTAGTTTGAATGAAATAGCAAGATGGAACGAGTAACTTATTTCTGTGTGAAGTGAGATGCCTGTGATTGTGCTGTAATCTTTTGTCATTCTGCTCAACAAAAAGTATTGAGTGAGCCTTGAAAGCTCCTCCTCCCGAAGTGACTCTGAAAAGCAGCTGGAGTCTCTCCTCACTTTCCCAGGAAATTAATGTGTGTTTAATGAATCTGTGCAGGAATTGCAGCCGTGGCTGTGCCCTCAGCATCCCCTTGCCCTGCCCAGGCTGCTCCTGGAAGGTGCCTCTGCTCTGTCTGTCCCTTCTGGGAGGAGGAGGAGGTGGAGGGGACTCCTGGGGACGTGTGGATGGTCTGAGCTGCTGCCAGCTGCGGGTGTGTCCCGTCTGTGTTTGCTCTAAACTCCCAGTTTGAGTCTGCCTCCATTCCAGGGCCAGTGAAGGACACAAATGGCTGGAAGGTGGGATGATTTACCCACCTGTACATTTTCCTGTGCACCAAGAGATACAAATGTTGAAAATGTTTTTGCCCTGGCCCCTTCTCTCCTAAGCACACGCAGGGGCTTTACCTGGCTGAATTTTATGGGATGATGCAGCACCAAAGATGCTGTTGGATGTTAAATGACAATTCAAAAAATGAGTTTGTTTTGCAGCTGAGCACATTGAAGTGGTGAAAGCTGAGACAGTATTCTAGAAATGTTCTGTTTTATTCTGAAGAGAACTATTTACAAAAGAAGTAGAGCATTGTTTTTACTAAAAATATGCCTTTATAGATTTTTATAATATGTATCTTATAAAAACCATACATTTATTTACATGACTGCTACATACAAAAATTACAGCACTGTGGTATATGTACATATCTATAGGTACATTCTTTCTGCTTGTCCCTGCTGTGTGCTTTTTCCCTCTCAATCCAAGGGAATCATTGCTGCAGCACCCAGACACTTCCTTTCTTGGCTTTTTGGTTCAAACAATCTTGCTTTTTATAGCCGAGTGGGGAGCAGAGAGTTTGCCTGATGGAGAGGCATATCTGGAATTTACCATTCTAAGTAGGACAAGTGCATGTGGCCCTGCCTGCAGCCTCACTTCCTGCTCTCTGTGCAAAATGACTGTTGTCAGTAACTTCGATTACTGTTCATCTCCATGGCAAGTTGCTGATCTAAGTTTGTATGAAGATAAAGTGCTAGTGACTTGCCTTTCATTTACATTTGTTCCTTGTGTACAGTTGCTTCCCTTGCAGAGTTTAGGAAGGGGAGACTGATCCCTTTTCCCTCAGGCTGGCATAACAAACATTTGTCCAAACAGTCACCTGTTACCTGTGGGAAAGTCCTTTGTAACCTTAATCTCAGCAGGCATCTCTTCTCTGTGCAATATTTGAACAGTGACTGTGCAGCACTACTGTTTTATTTACCATGATCTCAAAAGCAAGGCTGAAGGGTGTGTTTAGAGCTGCTGATCCCACTCCTTAAATCTCCTTTGGGATCCTGAGTACCTGCTGGATTAATGTGCTTCCTCCATCTCATCCCCTGGAGCCGATGTTTCCTTTACACCATGTGTGTCCTGCAGGAGTCAAGTACCACAAGTGAAGTGTCTTCCAACCAGCACTGCAAGGCTGATTCCAGGCTCCTGGCCATGACAGGATGGAGGTGAGTGTGTTAGTGACAGCACAGGGTGAAGTAGTCGGGACCTTGTTAAAACACAACGTGACAAATGGGTGTGAAGGACTGCACAGGTGAGGTTTTCCAAGACAGAAGACAAAACCTAGCTGCTGTGTTAAGGCAGTTTCTGTTCCTGTGGAGTAGCAGCTCAGCACAAGGAGGTCTCCTTTGGTGTGTTGTCCAGTTCATTACACCCAGTTCTCTTGTATCTCTGGGTTTAGTAGTGCAACTAAGTCTTTAGGGTGAAGGGGCTTGTTTGAAGAAACCATACCCAACTGGCACCTTAGAACATGCTGATTTTCCCTTTGCAATCTCTTCCATCACTCTCGTTAAATAAATAAAATTGCAATGGGATTAAGGATTCTCCTTAAATGAAGAGATGTACTGTGCCTACCCTTGCAACTGAATGAGTCACTTTCCTCAACAAACATAGCAGAAGGCACCTTTCTTCATCTCAGTACTGCATCTTCATGGCCTTAAGGCCCTTGCCTTAGGATCGCATCCATCCATTCATCCTCACTGGGGTAGAGTCCCACACAACTGCTGGGCATGTGGCTTCAAGAGAGTTGTGGAGTCTGAGAAATGACAACTGACAGCAGAAGAAAGGTCCCTGAGGACCAGGATGTTCACGTGGCTCTCCTGTGAAAGAGCTTCGTTTTCAGTGTTCACAGATGTCACTGTGTCACAGGTGTCACTGGCATCCACGCAGCCACGCCTCATTTTGCAGGTATCAAAGGTTGGGGAAATGCATGTGGGTGTGACTGAGTCCTGGCAGCAGGAGATGCTGAGCTTGTGCCTCGTGTCCCTGCCCTGTGCAGAGTCACAGTACAGGCAGGATGGGAGGATGAGGACTGAGAGCAGGCACTGCACTGCAGCCCTTCCCCTTGCTTGCACAAGTGGCTACAAGCAGATACTCAACAGCTGAGCATTGCCTAGAAAGGAGAGGCCAAGGTTCACTTTCCTTTCCTGCCTGTGAGGCTCCTGACTCCTTTCCCCACAAACATCAAGCTGCATTGGTGGGGCTTTGCCCAAGTATTTCCTGAAGCAGGCTCTGCAATGCACAGTTCATTGCTTTCCTGTAGATGGGTTTTACCACTTAGCTCTTCACTATCATTGCCAATCTCAGAGCACTCTGCTCCTTGCAACCCAGAGCTGCCTTAGTGCAAGATGATTTCATACCAGTGTGCTGGTTTCATGCTAACAAGGAAATAGGGGAATGCTCAAATCTTTGTAGGCAGAAAATATATTTGTACTGAGGTATAATGGATGTTCAATCCCACAGGTAAGCTGAATAATACTAAAACCCAAGCCACCAGCCTCTTACCTGCTGCTTAGGAGGTGTTTGGTACCTCCTCTAGCAAGAAGCTTGTTCCTGTAAGCAGCGAGCAGAGACAGCAGCTCCCTGTGGGATGGTGTGTTAGCACCGAAGTTGCAGAGCAGGGCAGAGCTGAAGGTGCACCCAGCTCTGTCTGCTGTGGGACAGTGTAGGTGGTGGCCTCTTTAAAGCAGCAGGAAACAAACTGGGGCCCGTGGGTATCATGAGCTGGGAGAATGTGTGAAAATTGCATGACAGCAGCAGGACATCTCTGAACTGAGCCTGGTGCTCCTCACTGGCTTATGATGGTAGACTGATAAAACAGAAGAGCTGTAAAGTGCCCATCCAGTGCAGAGGGAAGATCCCTACTTGAGTATTGCAGGATTTCCAGCACTGCTGTGTGCATACACCAAAAAAGCCCCGTTCCTTCTTGTTGATCAAGTCGTGCAAAGCAGGCTCTGGTCATCTTTGATCAAAAGGACCTTTGGCTACCTGCTCACCAAAGGGCTGAGTAGCAACTGACCCACAGGCAGGGACAAATACTCCTTTCTGTCAGGCCATAGCCAATGTTACTGCATAGGGCAGAGTAACCTGCAGGCTTTCCAGAGCTTTGTAGACACCCTGATAGCCTTTGGCTTCAGTGAAGGCAGATGCCAGTGTGCTTTCTGAGGATCCAGTCTGCCAACCCAGTGTCAAAGACTGACTGACATCATTGGGAGGAGGCTTTCAGTGAATTATTAGTTAGGCTTTTGGGGGCCTATCCAGGTAAAAGGACGGTTTTCTTACTCTGTTTGGGAGATGTGTATGGCTTTGGGGAGAGGTGTGTGACTTGCTGAAGCTCCCAAACTACTTTTGGCCATTGGAGGAACAGCAGGTGCCCCAGGACTGAACATGCACAACTTTTATCCAGTCTGTAACCTGTTGTAGATGGTCAGTCTCCTGGGGAGAAATCTGTGTAGCTACAGCCTGCAACTCTTACCTCTGTAATAGGAGAGAGAGCAGGAGAGGACAGTGACACCACTCATCTGTGCCCTGCCCTGAGCTGCCAGGAGCCTGGATCCCAGCGAGGGTGAACAGCCACACAGAGCTCCAGGGGAGATGGTGCCCAGGCAGGATCTGCAGCGAGGGCTCAACTTCCACCACGGAGAAAGCTACATTTGTCAAAACATGGGAATGCTGGGGCCAGAGTGACTCCAGTTTCAGTGGGATGGATGAAGGATGTCACAGCTGCCAGGGTGGTACAAATGGCTCCCTTCTGTCCTCTTGTATTCAGCCCTCTTCTTCCCCCTGGGCTTGCTGTGACAGCAGTTCTCAATCCCCTGCACTGCTCTGTCTTGGGGCTGCTTATTTCCTTCTCCAGCATAAGAATGCTTTTAAGACAATCAGAGTATTCTTCACAGCAGAAACTGGACTGTGTCAAAGCGCCTAAAATATACCCTGAAGTTTATCACTTCACTTATAGAATAAGAAAAGTTTCTTTCTACTAGAATCACATTGTCAATCTGCAAATCTCCAATTCATGTAAACATTTGGTTCAGACCAGGTGCGGTGTAAATAGTGCAGAGTCTCAAAGGTTAACTCCTTTGCCCCCTTCTTTTTTACTCAGTGGATCAGACTTGGGTCCATCAGCAAGCTGGGCAGCTGCCCCACTTCCTATCTCGAAGCAGGAATTGTTGGAGAGCTTTCTCTTTTCCCAATTAATTTTTCTTGAAGAAGGAGAAGAGACGGTTTCCTTCGGCCCCGACGGGCTCGTCCCCCTGCTGCTCCGGCCTGAGGGCGGGGGAGGGCCTGGCACTCCGCTTGGCGCCGGAGCCACTGGAGAAGGAATAAGCAAGCTGGCTCCATTCCTTCGGGTGTTTGTCCATCAGCTGCTGGTCAATGACCCTGTGCATGTCATCCTGCAGCAGAGGGAGAGGACAGGGCGTTAGTGGCAGCTGATGCTCAAAGGGAGCTCGAGGGGGGCGGCTGAAATGGGTGTGAAACGTGCAGTGATGAGATGGAACAGGGATGGCGGGACAGGGACAGGTCTGTGTCCCCACCCGACAGCAGGCTCAGCTGTGCCCGCTGCCGTGAGGCTTTCCAGGGACTGAGGAAGATCAATCACACAACTCTGAGGGATAAATTGCTCAGGTGGTCTTGCACAGGAGCTCTGTGCTGGCTTGGGACTCCGTGCCACCCCTAAGCTGTGCTTCTCTGCTGTCTGCAGCTTGCAGATATCCCCTCTGGGGGAGAAATAATTAAGGACAAATGCAGCAGAGAGCAAAGGCCAGAAGCAGGACGGAGGTCTGTGCTGAGCAGGTCTGTGTGCACACCAAGTGGACAGGCAGGGGTGGCAGAGCTGCTGCATGGCCACTGTCACTGGGGCTGCTTTGGGGAAGGTGCTGAGGGGCTGGGGCAGGTGTGGGCCCACCAGATCCCTCCTGGGCTTTGCACCAGGCTCACCAAACAGAGCTGAGCTGGTCTCTTAGACGCCCTCCTTCCCCTGGAGCCAGCATAGCAGTGGGAGCTCTGACTTGACAGCTCAACATGAATTGTGGCTTTTCAGATGTACCAGAAACGCTCTGGTTCTATCCATGTTTGCACCACAGTGAAGCTGCTTTATACAAAATAATTACCCAGTTCTGTTGCCACTAATGATGTGCTAACATGTCCCTTGAAAACCTGGCTATAAATTTTATATATCTTAAACTTTCAGATGCATTGTTTCTCCTAAAATTGCATATTTAAGCTACTGCTTAGTGAAAATGTGTGTACACAACTAGCCCCACAGGAGGAATCAACTGCTCTCAGGTTTGGTCCCTGATTAGGGCTGAGGACAGTGTCTGGTGAGAACAAGGATTCTCTGGATGGGCTGGAGTGGTGGAAGTGCTGCTCATTCAGCACCTGCTGAGGGGCAGCCCCAGGACTGAAGGGGAGGTGCTGCCATTGCCCAGCAGGTGCCCCAGCTGCTCTGGATTGAATCAAATCAGCCTGCTGGGAATGGAAACTTAATAATGGCTAATCTCTTGTTTCAGCATTTTCTGCAGGGAAAAGGATTGATAGCCATGACCTGGACCTGAATTTAGTATGGGGACTTCCTCTGTGGGAGCAGGAGGGTGCAGAGCTACACAGACTGGGGAAGATTTGGGTCTTTTTAGAGCAGGGCTGGAGAGAGGGAAGGCAGAGGGAGAGTTGAAGAGGTTGAGGTGAACATCAGTATGAAATACCAGTGAGACAGGTTTCCAGATCTGAAGCTGCCACATGAAAATGTACAGCACTTGGATTTTGAAGGCACCTCTTCTGCTAAATGAAGTAGGTACCCAGGCTCCTGCATGGCAGATCTGTGTCCTTGATCGACCACACAACAAGGGATGAGAATGATTGATATATGTATTTATATATATATATACACAAAAATATCATATATATATAAAAATACAGTATGCACTATTTAGAGTGCACTGCATTGGGTCCTTGTCTGTCAGATGTGTGAGTCAGAGAGCAAAGCACTTGGATAGGGAGGTTTTTTTCCTTCAGTCCTATTTTATAGCCTGTATGATTATGTCCTTAGAGAACACTGTAATCTTGTTGACAGCCCTTGGTGAAATGCAGACTAGAAGTGTGCAAGAGCAAAATGTTACCAGATTAAAGTGTCCAATTATGCCCAGCTAAAGCAGAGACTTTTATCCTATTTTATCAGAAACTTTCTGCAAACCCCTTTGCAAAATAGTCCCCAAAATACATAAACCACCTGACTTGTTTGGTGTCTCTGTGGCTGAGCTGCTATTGAGGGGACATGAGGTGGCTGGAAATTATTTTGCTGCTGTGTTGTAACACCTCAGGTCAGTATGCTGGAGACAATTTACTGCCATGAAGTAGGCTGAGCCTCAGCTCAGAGAGCTGATGGGAGCAGGTCTGGGGTTGCTGTGTTACTGCAACAGGACCTATTCTTAACCCCTAAGCTGGGTTTATTCTAGCACTAAGTAGGCCTCACTTTATCCCACCCATCCTAGACTGAACTATAGAGACAGCTCCTATGCAGAGCACTGAGTGTCACTCACTGGACAACGAGGCTGAGAAGTAAAATCCCAGTTTATCTTTCAAGAAGCTTTCCAGATACTAAATATGTGGACAGAGAGGGTTAATACTATGTGCACCTCAGCCTGGCTTTCCCTGTGGTGCCCTGGTAAAGCCTCACCATGGGGTGCAGGATGCTGCCCCTGGCTACTGCTGGGATGGGGGGTGTGGGCAGAATACTGGTGGATGATGAAGACCCCCACTGGCCCCTCTTGCCAGATGATGGTGAGGGCAGAGAAGGATGTGGGTGATGGTGGCAGCAGATGGAGAGGGGATGGGGGGGTGTGGGGAGCTCACCTCAAAGGCAGGAGGGGTGTACGACTAAAGCTGTTGGTACAGGAACTGAGAAAGGCCACTAGATCAGAAACCAAAGGAGCCAGATAGTAAAAAGCCCTGAGGAAGCAAACTGTAAGCAGGAAAAAGAAAAGAAAGAAGAAAAGAAAAGGGAAAAAAAAAGAGAGAGAGAGAGAGAAACGAAAACACAGTGGAGTTGAAACAGGAGCAAGGTTGTACGGGAAAGGTTTCTGCTGGTCAGGCTGGTTGTTAGTAGAGCTGGGGTCTTGCATGGTCTGCAACAAATGGCACAGACTTTTTCTCTTAAGCCTGCTTTATTTTCTGTTGAGTAGCCCTCCCTTAGTGCTGGTTCTGGGAGGAGGCAGCTTTGTGTGCTCTCAAGGGCTTTCTGCCTTCCACAAGGATTTTCCCCACTGACCCCAAGCAGAGCATCTCCAGGGCAGCTGTGGAACTGCCATGACTTTGTTTTTTTACCTTGGTGAAGACCTGGAATTTTAGCTTCTCCTGCTTGATGGATCTTCGGAGTTGATGAAAACAGTGCAGCAACAATGAGCACAACCTCGTTCTCCCACCTTTCTGCTCCATCATGGAAATGCACAGACATGCTGTGCCAGCCTAGGGACACCTCCTGCACGGACCCCTCCCCACCCCGGGGCAGAGCAACGTGCACATTTCCCATTCTGCCAGGAGGCACAGTCTGCTTCTCCATTTTAAATGAGTGTTTAGAGCTGTAGAATTAACAGCTCACAGCCAAAAGGCTCGGGACAGGGAGGGGCAGCTCCCCCCCCGTGTCCCATGGCATTGCTGGCTCCTGCAGAGCCAAAACCCAGCACCCCCAAACACCCAACCCATGGATGCTCAGGCGGAGAACAGGACACAGGCACAGGGAGGGGGGGACAGCCCCCCACAGGTGGCCCTGGGGTGATGAGCCCTGCAGCCCCTGCCCTGCTGGGGTGCTCACCTGCCAGGCCTCCAGCTGCTGCGAGAGGTTCACCTTCTGCTGGATGGCATCCAGGAGTTGGCTGTTGAGGGACATCATGTCAATCTTGCACTTGGTCAGCTCCATCTCCACTGCGTTCTTCCTGCAGGGACAGAAACCAGGGCCTGGCACCTTTCTCTTTTTAAACAAAGAGTTAAGCATATCTAAACATGACTACAATTTATGTCTTTCACTGGCAAGTCTCCACATCCTAAGGTGTTCATCTCTGTTGTATTCTGGAAAATCTATTAATCTGAAGAGTGGGACAGAACTTTTGACATCATTACTTTAAAACCAGCAGATTTCTGATAAGCACACTGTGAAGAATACTGAAAGAAAATCAGATGCACTGCTGTGTAAGATAATAGTGTGTCTGGAAAATGTGCAAGATCTGCCAATAAAATGGAGATCTGGAACAAGGTAGAATCTATATACAGATATTTTTTCTTTTTCTTCTCTTTATATGCATAGAGAACAAATAGTATGAGCTAAACATCAAATTACCTGTGTCTGATTGCTGGATCAATAAATTGCAATATAAAACAAACAAATAAAAAAACCTCTTAAAGAGTACAATTCTGCTTTCACTTGGGACTTGAAGGAAGAAATTAAAGAAGACAGCTTATCACAGCATATGCTTTTTAAGAACGACAAACTGTTAAAATAGTTCTAATTGAATGTTAGGTTTTATGGAAAGTTCTCCATTTCAGTGGAGTTGTCCTAGCCCTTGGGAACACCTCTGCTACATTTCTTCCCGGACATTTGGTGGCCAGTGGGCATGTCATGCCATGGACAAGGTTACCCAGAGAGCCCCAAGTGCTCAGTGGCTGAGATGTTCCAGCTGCTCCTTGCTTCTGGAAAGGAACTGTCCCTTAGGATGGAGTAATTTCCTACGCTGCCCAAGCTGGGAAGTGCTGCTCACCATGCTGGGAGCACACAAGTGAGCACAAAGCTGAAGTTTTCAATTAACTGCTGTGTGATAGGAAAGTGTAACATGACTTGCTGGGAACCAACTTTCCTTGCAAACATTTTCGAGAGAAATAATTGCATCTTATTAACTGTAGCTAATTCCCTGTCTCCTAATAGCTCCCTTGTGCTCCTCTGCAGAAGAACAATTTGGGAATTTGAGTATTCCAGGTACTGGTTGCTTAACACTTCCTCTGAAAAGATCCTATTTTCCTATCGCTTCCTACGTTGCCAAACTTCAGCTTCAAGCAAAAATTTTCCACACCAGATGTCTGCCTCGGGCAGTGATTTTTTTTCTGTTCAGAGTTAGGGATTTTGGGGGGGATGGGTTCAACAAAAGCAACTTAACCCTTGGGGTGTGAGGTGGGAAGAAAATCACGAGCCTCTCGAGGCAGCAACCAGCCCACTCGGTCTTGGGAGGGATGTTTTCACTTCAGTGACAGGATGCTCTTTCTGCTCTTGCTGCCACTTTCTGCTCCTTAATCCCCCTCACCCGTGCCCCATTCCCGAGGCTCCTGCACTGCAGGACAGCCAGCCCCAAACATCGGTGCTCGGTCCAGCAGGGTCACGGTGCACTGGAGCAGCTGTGCCCTTCCACTCCCGGCTGTGCTCGGGCACCTGAGGCAGCTTTTGTTGCGACGTTTCCCCGCTGCTGGTTGGATGTTTCCGGGATTGATGGCAGCGGCAGCGTTGCCATAGCCACGGCAGAGCCGGCAACCCACACGCAGCGGCAATGTCAGACCTGCCTCCCTGCGCCCGGCAGGCAGCTGGGATGCTCCTGCTCCTTGCCAACAGATGGAGGTGTTACAGAGCACAGCGATGGGAATTCGGTAACCAGCTAGCCCAGCAAGGGCAGCACGGGGGATCGAGCCACTTATAGAAAGGGATGGTGTGGGCTGATTTAGCTCTGTACTCTCAGAGGTGCAACCCTCTCCTGCTGCTCCTCCTGTCCAGGGCTTTTCCCTAAGAAGCTGGACTGGTGGTGTCCTGGCCCACCTGCTTGTTGAAGGGATTATCAGATGAAGCCTTTCTAGCAGAGCACAGAAGGGTAAAGGTCTCTGTCCCTCTCCTCTGGGCAAGGAGTGCTCAGGGCATTTTGGCAAGCCCAAGGCCAGAGCTGAGGAAGAGGGATTTAGTGTATGGGGGAGCAGAACTGCACAGATCTGTAAGGAAGATGGGCAAAATAAAGAATCAAACCAGTGGGGGAATCCCAAAAGGAGAACCAGAGAATTACAGGACTGGAGATGCAAAAAAGACCTTGGAACAGGAAAGGAGAGGGAATGAGCAGAGGAGTGATTTAAGGAAGAAGCCCAGGCAGGCTGCAATGGGGATAGTCAGGAAAGCAGGGCTGTGTGTCTGGAATAGCAAAGGAATTAAAATGTGACAAATTGGGCAGACCTAGTCCCTGAAGTCCTCTCCTCCTTGCTGTGACCCACACCAGCACTAGGGATGGTATACACGTGTTTCACAGAATGCTCCTAAATGCCCCCAGTCCAGCCACGGGGCAGCTCTCTGCCTTTAGCATCTCCTGCCCTGCTCACAAGCTCCAAAGCCAAGACATCACTTTGTCACAGCTGCTGTGGAGAGTAGGAGAAAGCCACTCCAGAGGCAGCTCCTGCCATGGCACTCCCCAAGTGCCGGCCCAGCCCGGCTCTGGCTGCTGGTGCCACTCACTTGGCGATGGCCTCGTCGCGGTCCCTGATGGCCTGCAGGAGCCGTTCGCTCGCCTCCTTGTCCTCGGCAGCGCCGCGCAGCCGGTCCCGCTCCTCCTTCAGCGTCGTCATCTCCACACTCAGCAGCGTCACCTGTGGGCAGAGGGAGGCTGTGAAAGCCAGGGCTGCTCAGGAAAATGCGCCGCAAATATGGTGGAGGGGGGGGGAAAGCCACATGGGCTAACCTGCAGGTTGAGAGATCCCCTGGTTGCAGAAAAAGCTGTGTCTGCTGTGTGGGGCTGTTAATGCTGGTGCCACCCTCCATGAAATGTGCTGGCTTGCCCTGGGATGCTGACCTGAGCAAGATGTGTCACCAGGATGGCCTCAGTGACATGCAGAATGCTGTGCAGGGCAGGACACACCTGTGACTTTGCTGTCATTATGGCATCAGGGCTAAAATGTTGCCCTTCTCCAAACAGTTTGTCTTGCAGTTTGCACACATCCTCTGAGTCTGCCTGTTATAATTCTGATCTTTCCAGGGTTAAATTACTGCTAACATAATTTACCAGCAAATAATATTTTTGAAGGGACCATTACATCTCCTGAAGTAATATGAAGCTGTAGACAAAGGATGTGAAAATTCTCTTTCATGCCATGGGAGGTGTTACTGGCACGTCTTACAATTTTAATTAGACTTTAAAATATGTCTGGAGTCTTAAATAGTCTGAGAAATGATCTATCGTTTTGGTCCTGTGCAGAGCGAGTTAATAGGGTGTGAAATCATGCAAGGATTGCATTAGCACAGCTTCATAATATTTCATACACATTTAATTTCTTTGTCTAGAGCACACACATGCTCTGTTACACTACTCCACCACCTGGAAACCCTTCCAGCGTTTGACCCACCTCCTGCCTCTAAATGCAGCTCAGCAGTGCTTGAATCTTCAAAGAAATCTTTAAATAGAGGGCAGACAGTCAAAGAGGGCTCATCACATCCAGGGCGTGGGAGGATCTGCGTTAGCGAGGCACGGCTGGGCAGGGGGGAGGAGAGTGTGAATGCACCCTTGTCTGTGCAGAGACTCCCCACGGGATTGGGGAGCTGTGCTGGGGCTGCCAGGGAACCAGGGAGCTGTGCCAGGGCTGCCAGGGAATTGGGGAGCTGTGCCCTCCCTCAGCCCTGCATGGAGAGCACCTGAAAGCAATGATGTGACAGAGAGCAGTGGTGATGGAGTGATGTCAAAGGTGCTGAGCACCTCTACAGAAATCCCAGGGGCAGAGGATCCAGAGGCCCAAAACATGGGGTTTGGGGATAACTCTGTGATTTTAATTAGTACTGTCTATGCTTCAGGTAAGAATGGGAGGAAACAGGCAGGTGTGAAATAGCTTCTCAGTGTAGATAGAGAAGGGGGTGACTCCTCTCTCCACTTGCTCACCGTGCTCTTGGGCAGGAGCAATGAATGTGTGTGATACCACAAGATCCTAAAAGCCACTTAGAAGCAGCTCGCCTTTGACTGTATCAATACCAGTGCCAGAACAGAGAGATGAGGAGGCAGCAGAGCATTGCTTCCCCTGGGTGGACCAGATTTCCACATGCATCAATTTTCTGTAGCACTGAACAGAAAACGATGATGTTGCCTCTTCAATAGGAGGTGAGAATAACTATTAACCTGGAGCAAGTGTGAGGCTGGATAACAGGCAAAAGCTGTGGGAGATGTGTGCCTGCTGTGGGAGGCTGGAGTTCCTCTCTGAGTAATGGCTGCTGCACTTGTAGCTATGTCCCATCTTTCTCCACACAGAGGTGTGAGGAGAAAACAGAACTGCAGTTCTCCCTTTGCTTACTAAATATTCAGAGCTTTGGCAGCTGGGGACCCCTAAAAGCAGACCTAAGGTTCCAGATTTGCAATCCAGGGCTGTTCTTCTAGTCCCTCCTGGCTGGAGAGTTTGGAGAGATCAGACAAGCCTAGAATCTGTGACTAATTCTCTAAAGGTCCCTGTCAGCACTGTCAAGTTGTCTCCTCCATCTCAGGTGTGTTTAAGGACAAGGAGGGCTTGTGTGAGGTGCACAGGACTGCAGCAGCATGGCCAGGGCAGCATCTGGGCTCATGTCTCACTGGGGACAGAAGTCTGGACCTTCAGCAGTGTCTCTTGTGGTGGCCACACTGCTAAGAGGAGCAGTCCTAGGGGAAGGATGGGCTCCAGGGCTGTTCCCCTCCCACGCTCTGGCCTGATCAGCTGCTGTGGAAACAGGACATTTCCTACCCTCACACATGTTCAGCCACCACGGCCAGGGTATTTAATGATGCTCTCCCTCTTTTCTCTTTGGTCCCATGGTGGGAGCTCCCACAGCCCTACACAAGTCTATCAGATCCCAGGTTGTGCTGACTTTCTGAACACGGGTGTGTTTTCCTATTTATTCTCCAAAGGGTGATACAACACTGCTGGGAAGAC
Source organism: Sturnus vulgaris (assembly GCF_052056855.1). Lineage (NCBI taxonomy): Eukaryota > Metazoa > Chordata > Aves > Passeriformes > Sturnidae > Sturnus > Sturnus vulgaris. The sequence continues at coordinate 10,255,128 of NC_142261.1, read as the reverse complement.
CAGACAAGGACATGAATCCCATTCCCTGCTCCAGTGCAGTTGCTGCTGCTTCTGCTGCAGCCTCCAGATCCCCTCCAGCATCTGGAGTCTGGTCCCACAGAGACAAGGACAGCCAAGTACCTCTTTGGACGCCTGTGTCCATTTCCTGCTCTTGGCATAGGGCCTCAGACACAGATGATGCTGTGCTGGGTGTGGATGCAATGGGATTCTGTGTTTCGGATGTGGAGTTGGGACTGGACCATTCCTCAGCTGGTCCCTGGGGTGCTGCCTGGTGCTAGCCTGGCCCCAATTAGGATTCTCTGGGAGTGCTTTTCTGAGGTTTTTGTGATGCTGTTGTGGAAGAGGTCAAGCCCTGCTCCATGCACAGCAGAGCAGCACTGTTATATCCAAGGAATGGGTGCACATATCCCTCACAAGGGCTCAGTGCAGCAATTCAGGTCACCCTGGATACCTTTGGGTTTCCAATATCCCATATCAACAGCCTCGTACTTTGAGGTCTTCTGCTGAGAAGAATTTAAGTAAGAGAGATAGGCTAAATAGTGGATTGGGAAAAAGGCTTAAAGGAAGTTTGGCTGCTTGAGATGATGCTTCAGATGGGCCCCAGACAATTTGCCAGAAACTTTCATCCTAAATACTTAAATCTTCTGCATTTGGTTTAACAAATCTCCCTCATCCAATCATTTTGGCCTAAATCCTGCTGGGTTATTTATCATGTTGGTCTCTTTGATGGAAGGCATGTTTTGGAGGATGAACACCGTTGTTACAAGACCACATGAAAAGTGTGGGAGCTGCTAACCTGGCTGTGCAGTCGCTGCAGCTCCTCCAAACTCTGCCTCAGTTTCCCCCGTTCTCCCTCCATTAATTCCCTCAGGGCTCGTGAATCCTCACTTGTTCTCCTGATCTGCTCCTCTAAGGTGTCGTCGTCGCTTCGCCGAGAACTCTGAGAGTGGGAGAGAAATCTCTTGCTCAGATTTCACTTTAAAAAAGGCAATTGTATTAATTTGGTACCAGTTTGAGATGAGGGTGCTGAACAAAGAAGAAAAAAATGTGAATGTGACTTTGGTAGAGTTTTTGCTCCCATATACCTCCACCACCAAGGGTAGTGCTTCCACACGTGATGCAAAGAGCATGCAGACCTTGGCATAAACCAAATTTACAGAGACATACTGCCCATTTGATAGTCCATGTAGCTACAGTCTCTGTTTGTGGACCTTTTACAGGACTCCCTACATTTTATTTAACAAATACAACTTAATCTTTATGCTCAGCCTATGGGTACTTAAAAGAGGAGGGTGAATACTCCCTCACAGCCCTCTGCAGGGGCTCTTTTCCTCACCACAGCACCCCAAATAAGTCATAATGGCAATGCAACCAGCTTTGCATTGTAGGGAATGGGAAGAGGCCTGATGTGAGCCAGAACTAAAAGTGAGGTGTTTCATTGTAATTCTGCACTTCTCTGGATGCTGACTGGTCCCTCCATGTCACCCTTTCCTGCCCAGCAGCCTGGGGACCATATCCTACAGACATCATCTTGTGCCAGCAAAACCTTTCACCTGCCACAGATTTGAGTTTGGCAGCTCCTGCCAAGACATTTCTACCAATGACAATTCACAGGGACAGAACCTCCTGACACAGGGGTTATGATGATTTGTGATACTATTGCTAACAAAGCAAGGTTAGGAAAATCCCAAAGGAAATAACCAAACTGTGATGTGTAAAGCAATCTGCAATATTTCCACACTGAAACTCTAACTTACTGCAAATCTCAAAGTAAGCCTGCTTTTATTAATTTTCACAATGACTCCCAGGCCAATGACAGTTGTATGAGCTTGAAACTTTCAGTGGCCTGAGCACTGCAGGCTGAAACCCCACATGCTTGGCTCTTGGCTGACCATTTGAGACACAAGGAGTGGGCTATGCTCTGCGATTGCCCATCTCTGTGAGCCACACAGGTTTTCTGGGAGACTTTCAGAATCCAGCAGCACCTGCAGCAAGCTCTGGGCCAGGGGATGTGCACAAGGCAAGGCCTGTGTGTGCCACCAACTTACCGTGGAGTCTGCCCCGTCCAGCACGTTTTGTATCAGTCTCTTGAGCTCGCTGAGCGCTGCCCGCAGGCTCCCGGCCGGCACGTCTTTGGCTGATGAGGTTTCTGAGGACTCGTCCATGGAGGAGTCAGTGGACACGGCCGAGTCGGCGCTGTCGTTGCCCCGCAGGTGGGAGCAGAGGTAGCGCACCTGGCAGTACGCCTCCCACAGCTGCAGCCTCAGCTGCAACGACAGAGCCGGCCATCAGCACGGGGTGGCAGGGCCATGGAGATCCTCCTTCCATGGTCAGTGAAGTGTGTGATTGCCAGCCCTCACAAATATTTGTCATATTGGTTTGGAAATGGATGTAGAGGTTTACTTTCATATGGTCAAAAGGGTGTTGATGCTAGACCCCAATCCCAATTTTCTGGCCTTTGGTTCAGTTCCAAATCCAAATCAAATGCATTAAACTCCCTTTTGCTCTGGGACTGGTCACAGAAGCCCGTGGGCTTTCCCAGAGGATGGAGGGCAAATACCTGTTCTCGTTCTTGCTCCAGCTCCTCTGCCTCCATGCTCTGCTCTATCTCAGAGAGCAGGGATGTGCTGGTTGTGTTGAGGTTTTGGAGACTTTTCTCCTCGTTGAGCTCCTCCACCTTGCCCTGCAGCTGCCGGTAGGACAGCCTCACCTCCTGGAGCTCCAGCTGGCTTTGGTGCAGCTTGTGAAGAAAATCAAGGAATCAGAAAAATATCAATGGAGGCGATACGGACTGGATCAATCTCTTGGTTTGTGAGGGAGCTGGGAGGGAGGAGTGAGTGACACAAAACAGGGTTGCCAGCCAGGAGGAAAGTACTCTTGGCTAGTATTGCTGTTTATTGGAGCTTAATAATCTCCAAGTGTCATTAGACACTGTTTAGAATCCAGAATATCCAGAAAGATAAAAATAGCAGGTTAATCAGCACTAAAATGAAGAACATTTTAGTGAAGAAGTAGGGACTCAGATAACGAAATTTGCTGAAAACAACACAGCAGGAAGTGAATCCAAATGAAAATGCTGCATGTTTTTTAAAAATATATACAAACATATATTAAAAAAAGGAAAAAATATTCAGGGTTGTTTTACGGAGCTGAAGATCCAGTGCTTGGTAACCCAGAGGAGTGAAATGGAAAAACCTTGCTCTGCCCTAAGCCCCAGAAGTGCCAAGTTTGTTTTCTGGGGAGTGACATTTGGTGACTCATGGCTGTGAACACCATAGAGATTGCTGGGAAACCACCTGAGCAGTGGGATCTAGGAGGCCAATGACTGCCCTCTGGAACAGCAGGATCTAGAGAAGCCCCTTTTGAAGCCAATTCTACTATTAAAAAATTAAATATAATGAACTGCAACCAGAGTCCTCTGATTCATTTTGCATTCACCTCATTTCCCCAGCACCCTGCCCCACTTCCTTGCTCACACCTCCCTCCTAAGCTGCTCTTTGCTGTCAAGATGCTTCGTTGATGCTCCTGTTACCTGTCTTCATGGGGAACACACAGGACCTTGCTTGCTGCCATTCTTGCATGAGCCATTGCATTCTTCCAGTTGTTCTGTCTCCCAGTTCACGGCCAATTTTACCCCAAATCATGACTTTTACTGCATCTCCTCATCCCATCCCCATCTCACTGCTGCCTCCTCACCTGCAGGTCCTTGTCATGGCTTTGTCTCTCCAGGATGAGGACTCGATCCTGCAGCTCCTCCACAGTCCCCTGGAGCAGGTCGTTCTCCTCCATCATGGCACTGAGGCGATGCTCCAGCTCCCGCTTCCTGTCTGTCAGCATTTTGATCTGCAGGGCAAAGACAGGCCCTGTCAGATTTTGCAGGGACCAGAGAGGAGAGGCACCACATTCCCAAGAGAGAAATGAAACAGCAAAAAGCATAAGGATGTACACAGATGTTCTGCACCTGTATGAGAGAAACTACCTCTGTGTATGGTTTAAAGCCTAGGAAAGCTCTGAAAGGAAACAACTCCTTCCCCAGGCTGCAATGGCAGCTCCAGAGGGGCTGGGGGTGCACTGGCAGGTCAGGGAGCAGGCAAGAATATTCAAAGATACTACGTGGAGACCAGCCCTTCCCCACTCCTTGCATCTTAACATTTGAAAGACTGGGAAAAACTGGTTCCTTTTCCTGGGTGGTCCTGATGGTGGCATTTTCTCCTGTATGGGTGCTGGAGACCACAGGGTGACCCAGCAGGATCCAGAGTGAGCCTGTGGGATCCTGCTCCTCGTAGGGCTGTGCCACAGCACTGCCCAAAGCTGTTCTTAATTGGTGTGTGTTCATCAGGTCCCCACCAGGGATTTTTCTGCCTTTTCACTTGTGCAGACTCCTTTCTGTGCCGTGCTTATTTTTAGCTCTCATTGATGGGTTGCCTTTAAAATTGGTTCATTTCTTTTAATTGTCAAGGGCAGTGATTTCAGGAGAGGGACAGTGTGCCAAACAAACCCTCCATGACTCAGTTAGCCAGGAACAGTGCAAGGGATGAATCAGCACTAGCCAAGGTCACTTCTTGTTTAACCAAGAAGAAGGAGCCTTTTCCCACATTAGTACACACAGAATGTCTGGGGTCTGGTATACCAGCCATCCACCAGTCCAGTATAACCCTAAATATTCCCTATGGCCTCCTTTCAGTTCATGGAGTGTAGACAAATTCACCAAATTCTCACTGTTTTCATGGCCTCTTTGGGACCTTGTCTCTTTGCTGCTTTCCAAGTTTCTGGAAAGATTTGGCTGCACAAAGGAATATCAGCCAAGTATGTGGACTTGCTATTTTTGCAGAGTAAAGGCCACTGGAGGTATTGGAAAGCTGCTCTGAGGTGACTAATGGTTTCTGAGACGTCTCTGCCCACCACTATCGTGATTTGCGTGGGTTGGAGAAAGAAAAAGAAGAGGTTTAATGGAGAGATTGTACCAAGAGTTCATACTTGGTGGGCACACCAGTAATGAACATGCTGTAAATAATGATACAACATAAAAAATGTCACTCTGCCATGATCCCTGGACCATAGGAAAGGCACAGGGGGAAAGGGTTTGGAAAGCAAGAGACAGGAAGGAGGTGAGGAGAGAAGGTGTGGCATGCATGGTGACAGGCATGCATGGTAACAGCCATGTACGTGTAGGCAAACCCTTTCCAAGCCTCCATACTTACTTCAAGGACCTGCTGCTCCACACCAAGGGGAGGGGAAGAAAAGGCGAGGGACCAGCAAGGAGCAGGCGGGAGCGGGAGAAAAGAAATCAAGAGATTTTAGGAAAAGCTTTTTCAGACAGCTTTTAAATAAAAGAAGTGGCCGGGTAGTAGAGCTGGACATGTTCTGCCCATCTAGTTCCTGCCTATGTGATCCCCAGTGACTCTGTCAGGGAAGGGAAAAGGAAGGAAGTTGTATCATTCGTGCAGATGTACCCGAGTTAAAAAAGGCAGGGGCTCCTTGCTTTCCCAAGTGCATGGCTCAGAGGCAGAAGAGGATTGCTGCTTTCTTTGCAAGCATGAGCAACAGAAGAAAAAAAACCCTTGCAGACCTTCCTACCATGCCTACCAGAGTTTAACCTGTACTAGGCAGCAGCCCTGCAGGAGCACAGCCATGGTTTGGGAAGATCCTTCTCATCCATCCATTATTCAGGAATTCTGTGGCCGAGGCAGCACTGGAAGGTGCCCTGAGCCAGCCCAGCCAGAACACCATGGAGCAATCCTTGCTGGGGGAGTCCTTTGCCCCAGTGCTGCCATCCCTCCGTTGGCTCCACCAGCTGACTGTGTTTGCTCACAGAGGGTCATTACACAAGCTCCAAAAGCCCTGGCTGCCTTCTGCAGGAGGGAGGCAGGTGACTCACCTCGGCCTGGAGGCTCTCCAGCCGCACGATGTGTTGGCTGCTGGAGGAATTCTTCTCCCGAAAGTCCTCCCGGAGGGTGTGGACCTGCAGGGAGAGCTGCCGCTCCACCTCCGACGCCTGCAAGGAGACACCAGCTGGAGTTACCCCACACATCCAAAGCAGCCATCTCCTCCTGCCCAGGGAGACCTGCCCAGATACAACTGCTGCACAAGCCCAGTTTCTGCAGAAACTCTGAATTCTGCAGAGCTTGGGTGAATGAAAACTGCCATTTAAACCGTGTTGATTTTTCCCTTGGGGCAGCCAAGGGGACACAGCCTATAATTTTTTTCCACTGTAAAAAACCATGATGACTCCTGTGTCCTAGAGGAAATTCACTTTGCCTTAAAAATTGTAGCCTAGCTGGGGTTGAGGAGAAGACCAGGAGACCCTCCTATTAGATTTACACTCTCTTAACCTCTGAACATCTTTGGCACAGCTCTCATATAACAAGTACTCTCTGCCTCTGATTCCCTGCTTCTGTCAAGGCCAGATGGAGAAACATCCACTCCACACGACTGCCAGTGCCGGATCCCTGGGCTTGTCCCTCTTTCCCATTTTGAAGCAGGGATGCCCCACTTATGCAGGGTGGTTTGAGGACAGCAGAAAGGCCATGCCCACCTGCAGGATCCAGGCTTGAGGCAGCCTTTACAAATGACAGCTCAGACATGTTAACTACTCTCCAGGCAGCTTTATGGCTGATTTTTACATGTGAACACACTTGTTTAGGCTTGTAAGACAACATAAGGCTTTTATGATGAAACCCTAAGGAGAGAGCAAAATGGATGGTTTTCTTTTTAATTAGCTTCCATCAGGTTCCATTACACTTGGGCACAGACCTCCAACTATGCCACATGGGCTGGAATTGAGTTGATTCCCCTCAAGAGGTGGCATTGCTGTCCTGCTTGGGGTGTGTCCAGTGGCAAAAGCCACAGTGCTTTAGACAGGGAGGTGAGATGGGAGGGAGGCATTGGGCTCACAGCTGTGGGCAGGTTGGGGAATGCATCATTAGGTCTGGTAAATGTGGCTCTGGATTTTCTGCAGGTGCTCTGACAGTGCCCAAGGCAGAGCTCCACCAAAGGGTGCAATGACTCTGCTCTAGCAGCTTGTGACTGGAGCAGTGAGCACACAGACCCAGCCTGAGCTGCTCACAAAGGCAACACTGCTCCCTTTTAAAAATGGTCCCTTATTTTGCCCAGTCTCCAGCAAAAATATTCCAAATCAGAAGCACGAAGTAAAAGGCTGTTCCAGCTCCATCAAGTGGAGGAAACTGGTGCCTCAACACTGTTTGCTTGGAGGGGCAGCAGCAGGCAGAAGTGTGGCCACCAAATCAGGCTCTGACCACTGGCTTCTGAAAAGATCAATGGGTTTCAATAATAAATAATCTCGTCTACCCATTGTTTTTTAGTTCCCTTCTTATACTGTTTTTTCACTCTTCTTTAAAGCCCAATATCAGAACCCTTTGCAGATTGCCTAATTTATTCAATAAAGCTTCCTTGCTTGGGCAGGATACACAAAATATAATGACAGCACAGAACTATAGGAAAGGGTTGGTTATTTTTCTTCCTTTAAACAACTATAGGTTGCAGAGCATCCTAAGCAGCTATTAATTGGTGACACTAAAGAAGATGGATGGATTGTGCTTTTTTTGAATGATTCACTTGTTTTTGTAATGACTGCTGAAACATCTTCATGCTGAAACACTCTGCAGGAGCTATCAAGGATGAAAAAGCACCAGATGAAAAGCACTGAAGGATTTTGCCTGCAAGATGCTGACCACATTCCCAAGGAGCACAAGTGGCACCAGAGGAGATGACACACCACAATTTGATGGTTCACTGTCTAACATAATTTATATGCTTGAAGAATTCTATGTACAGAGAGTATAAATGCACAACAGAGCAGTAAGGAAACAAGGCAGTATTAATGGCATTGTAAAAATCCCTGGTAAGAGAATATATAGCTGCTCGTTCTGCTCCCCATGCCCAGACAGGAGCAGGTGAAGGGATGAGCTGCAAGGATGATTCAGATTGTGGAAAGTCTGTTATACGAAAGGAGTCTAAAAAAAGGATGGCTTGTTTTATCTCATGCAGTGAATGCTGAGAGAGGACTCCCTATAAATATATCACGGATGAGCACACAGAAGGGAGAAGCGCTATTTAAGCAGAAGCACAATTTTGGCAGAAAAGAAAGATGTGAATAAACCGGATAAGAGTATATTAAAGCTGGCAATAGGAAGATTTCTACATTTCCAAGGACCTGCTGTAGGATTCCTCTTCCTGCACCATTACAGTAGCAGAAATGGTGGCAAAAAATTAACTTTGTAATGGAGCTGGGTCACTTTATCATGCAGCTTCTTTCAGAGGGCTGCCTGTGACAGAAGGGAAATGAATTGACCTCAAAGGTCCTCTCCAGTACCAGGCTGCTTGCAGGACTATAAGACTTGTATTCACCAGCATTAAATCATCATCTGGAATTTATCTATGTGCTGCCCAGCTCACAGGCTCACACATCTTATTCCCACAGTTAAAACCCACATGGAGGGAAAACAGGACTCAGTTACTGTTAGTATTTAGAGCCCTAAAGGCAGACAGGATGTCACAGTGCCACCTCAGTGAACATCATTTGCATCCTACCTCATGCAGTAAAGTAAAAATAACACTTGCTTTAGCCTCACACAGTGCAGAAAGTACTCTCTGACCAGCTGTTTAGCAAAAGTAAACAGAAATGACTGTATTTTGTGTTTCCCTCCACAGGCTAACCAGAAACAATCTTCATCCAGTTTTTCTAGACATGAAACAGTCTTCTGAGCTGAGCTCTGGTCATGGAATCTTCTCTTTCATGCTACATTTGTTTCAGAGGTTATTAATCCTGCTGCCAAATTACCCTTTCTAACTGATTGTAAAATAGAGATTTTAACATCAGCTTGCATGAATTTATGAAAGCCACTTTGACAGTGTCCAGTATTTCTCAGGCTTTATGGTGTATGTTCAGCCAGTGTCTGCTTCAGTTCTCAGCACTGCTGTTGATGGGCACCTGTACATGTGTGCTTTAAACTGAGCTCACCACTGATTTCTTCTAACAAGCTCTTTTTACTTGGTGGCATCAGTGAAGATGTAACCTTCCTACTCCATTTTCTCTTTAATGCTCACTATGGCTTTTGCTGAATGGAAGTGAGTTTCTTCTGCCTCACACAGCCTGTAGTGCTTTCTCTTCTCCATCAGTGTTTCCTAAACATTAAAAGCTAAATCTTTTGTGGTTCTGTCAATTATTTAGCAATGCACTGATTTTGCTGGAGACAAGTAATATTCTTTGCAGAAAGGCAGACATGTATTGCCCAACATCACAGCTTTGCTCTGTAGTTAAAAATGAATTAATTTCCTTGGTACGGGCAAATTGGCCAACAGAGCCGCCAGGCAAGACTTGAAACATATCTGCAAAAGCATAGACATCAATTCACAATTAGATATATTCAATCAACTGTGAGATTTGTTTTCTGGTCTTCAGGCAAGGTTTCGATGAGATTTGGGCAGTGCAGGAAGAAAGGAAGAACAGGAGGACATTTTGGCTTCTGCTCTAATTAAGGGCTTTTCATCATTGCAAACTTGATTAAGTTTCTCTCGTGATTAATTCCCAAGTGCTAAAATACACAAAACTGTGCAGATGTTTGGCAGAAAGAGATGTTTGCCACTTACAAGAACTCCGTGACGTTTAACGTCTGGAATATATGAGCAATAAATACATAAAACAAATACAAATAAACTGGACCACTGATGTTCCTATGAAGGGGGGATCTTTGAGAAGTTAGGGATGGACTGTGACAAATTAATGGCCAGTAGGTTAGTCTTCTTCAAAGAAAGCCTTCTTCTGGGGTAAGATTTGATAAATAAAGCTAACTGTATACAAAATATCTAGCTATAAGTTGTGTCAGAAAGAAAAGGAGAATAGAAAAAGTTTAATAGATTGTAGTTGAGTGAAGAAACCAATGTTTCCATATGATTTACTTCTACAAACAAGATGATTAAGATTTAACAAAGGGTATTGAAGATTTTCTTGCCTAAAATAGCTAAGAAAGAGAAGTCCTAATTAATGCTAAATTTGTAACACTCAGGAGAGCGTGTTACCCCTTTTATTAATTTGCTAATAGCTGAGTTCAAGGGACTTCCTGTTCCCACTGTGGTCCCATTAACACTTCAAACCACTAATTGCTGCCTCCCCTGGCTGCAGGTTCCTGGATTCCCAGCTCTTCTCTGGAAAGAAAATATATTTGGCTACTGAAATACAACCAGAGGAGGAAACAATAACTACAACAAATTGCTTTAGATTAATAATTTACAAAAAAATTGTTCATCTGGCTTCTGAGGGAAATCCCAGAGGATTGGGATTGCTGTCTTGCCACTGGAAGAAGCCTGGTTTTCTGGGATACTTGATCCATGCCAATAAATTGGCTGTTTCCCAGCCCTTGGCACACTGGCACCATAAGCCACCATCAATATTTTGCACACCTGGAGGTTACTCAGTTTGGAAATTTTTGAAAGGCATTATTATGACTCTTTTATAAGCATCAGGCTGGGGATACATTAGTGATGGGAAAAGCCTCATGGATGAAGCATTAAATCCATGCTCTCTATTCTGAGAGGATTCTGTGAGACAAAGGGCAGCAGTAGCAGCTTATGCTAAGCTCTGCACTACTTCCACAGTTTTGACATTTTGGAAATACAAGAATACAAGCTTTTATTGCTTGCATGAAAGTGAGAAATTTTTGCTGGAGATTTATTCCCTATCCTGTCTGTAGGACAAGTGGGAAATGCATAGTGTGTCCTTTGGCCTCACTCCTATTTACCTGAGTTTTACCATAAAAAACCTCAAGACTGTGTTTCCTCTCAGCAATGACTAGTTGTGCAGTGGGTGGCAATGGGTTAATGCCAATCAACTCTGATGCCTCACATTTGAGAGGCAGAGGCCCAGAAAGAGACAGCAGGGAGCACCTGGGGTTTTGTATTTTGGGGTGGGGTGGTCTGGTACCTGCTTCTCGAGGTGGAGTTAAGAATGAAGATAGTTCCTTGGTGGAAGCACCTACAAACCTTCGGTCTTCTCAGGCTGAAGCTGGATTTCCTGTTTTTGGAAAGGTGTTTGCAGTGTCTGGCTCTGGTTGCTTCCTATATTTCTCATGGTTGGAGAACTGTAAATGTGGGTAGAGATGGAGAAAAGGTACTGCTGCTTTTTTTTAAGTGTCCTTGAAAAGTCCTTTTAACAAAGAGTGGACTTTTGCTGCATCACTAAGCAAAGTGTGAGAAAGTAGATGGGGTTTTGCTGGCAATGTAGTTGTTCTTTTTTTCCCTTCCTGTAAGGCTAGGTGATTTATCAGAACCGGTGTGCAAGGCAAGCATCTGAATTCTTTGGGAAAGAGCTTAGGGGGATGAGTGAAAAATGGTGGCCTTCATCTTGTCTTTTAGTAAGTGTTCAGATAACTGTCTGACTGAGGCCAGAAGCCATTAGCTGGGGCTAAATCAATTTACTGGATTAGGAACTGCTGCTTAGAACTGAAGCAAGGGCAGTTGGGTGCCATGTGGGGGTAACTCTACTGGGTCTAACACCTCCAGGTGCATTGTTAGAATGAAGGAAAGAGCTTCACAAGTGGCTGTGGGCTGTTTTAGGAGGTGCTTAAACATGAGCCTCCCTTTTTTTGTGGTTTATTCTTGACCTAAACATTTGGCTCTTGTGGAGAGAAAAATAGAGTGTGTGGAAAAATGAGTCAGCCAGCTTCCTGTGGGAGGGACTGCAGGAGGCACGATGCTTTGAATGCTGCAATAAATTAGCACTGGAGATAATTCAGAGGACAAAGTGTGCCTGGAGGACACACCATGCTAAGTAGTGCACGAAGTGGCTCTTGCTCTCAGTGTGCAAATCCTGCTTTGCAGAAGAAGTGGGGGAGATGAGACAGCTCTGCACTGTGTCTGTGGGGCTCTGCACAGAGAGCTGGGCTTCTTGGTAGCTGTTTGGCTCCTGGATGGTGACAGGATTAGGGTAATAACATGTAACACCAGCAGGCTTGTCTAGCTCTGTGGGGATGCTGCACATCACCTGGAGTGAAGCATTTGTTACCTATTTGCACATGGATGCAGAAAGGCTGCAATAATCAAGCCTGGTGGAGCTGAGAGGAATCCCCACATAATTCACTGCAGCACAGCCTGGCCCTTGTTGCAAGGGGGTCTGGGAACTTCAGGTTAAAAAGTCTGTCCCTGCCCTTGTGCCTGTGCAAGAGCACAGTGCCTCAAGTTTTGTACTGGACTAGCAGAGGGAATGGTACAGTTTGGAAGCTGCACAGTTTATGCTTTGCATCAGTAAGCTCTGCAGTCTGCTCTCCTAGATAACTTCTAATGCATTTCTAATATTTAATTTCCACTAATAAGGTTTTTTTCCCCTGAAAAAGGCATATTTTATCTTGATAGACTACTTTGGCCACTACCTTTGAAGTGAGTTTTTAATCCAGATTTGCTGGAGCTCTATCTTTGCGACATGTCTTTTCACCCTAAAGGCTGAAAAATATTTCTTCCAGTAACTTTCAAGTGAGCTAAAAGTGTGGGTCAGATGAGAGGATAATGAAATACAAAATGCCTAACTAGTTTGGAAATAACTGAACTGGAAACATGAATACTTAACCCAGTCATTAAAACCTTTTGAAAAATTAAGAAAAATGTTACAATGGTAAATGGAGACAAAGAAATGTAACATTCCCTCCTGCTCTTAGAGGCTTTGCTGTCTTTCCATGATAGCCTGAAGTCAGGACAGCCAATCTCCATTCTTGAATTTATTTTTTTATGAGATCATTTTAGTCTCAAGATCTTAAACCTGGAGGTATTCAAACTCAAATGGTTGTGCCTGGAAGAAAGAGACAATAATTAAGCTCCTTACAGTCTCTTGCTCTGGCTTTAAGCACTCTCTCCCCTTTATTTCAAGGCAAATTAACTGAGTTCTGTTGGGGATATCTAATATGTGATGGCAGACTAGCAGCTCTGTTCTTGAAATTTTCATGTTTTTACCCTACATATTAAGCTCCCAATATACTGTTTTAGGATTTATTAGTAGTCAATACAAGCCAAAAGTTTCCCAGTATGTGTAGACTTGATGCTGAAACCTGCAGTTACAAACATGTCTGAATGCATGAAAACAGTGGTATCCATTCCCATATATGTGAAATGAGTGAGTGCCAAAAAAGATGGGACAAAATTCAAGGAGTTGCTTTAAAATACATTAAACACTCCCAAGAAGCCTTCAGACAGGAAGAGAGAAAACATTTTTCTTAAATGTATATTTAAGTTTTATGGTAGATTGACCTGGAGATGTTTTATTAGCTTTTAAATCCCTGCAAAGTTTGATTCCAAATAACTGCTATCAGGCTTTTTCTTAAAAATGGTGCTCGTGTGTGTTTGCTCATTTCCTTTAAAACTTTGTAAATTTATTTCAAAAGTGAAAGAAGACCTAAGAAGTGGTTTTTGGAGTTTGGCTTGACTAAAGCAAGATGTGAAAGTGTTTTGTGCAGAGGCTGATTTCTCATAGCCAATACAGTAGAACATGTGGCTGCTTTCTATGGAAAAATAAGGAAAGCCAAACCCTATAGTGAATATTGGCCAGGATGAAAGCTACAGCTTCAAACTATTCCATTAAACTTTCCTCTTCACTGAGATTTTAAACACAGACAGGTGCGATAAGATCATAAATGGAAAGCGAATGCCATAAAAATGAGCAAGTCCATCACAAAGTTTTGGAAAAAAACCCAAACCAAGAAACTCCTATAGCAGCATGTCACATTCCAACACTTAAATAAAACGGTACAAATCTGTGTTCTTAAAGGATTGTTCTGGAGCTGTTAGGTAACATTTTACTTGAAAGTACTTTTTGGTCAGCTAGCATTTGATCTGTCCTTCTAAACAAAAAAGAACTGTGCTGAATACCTGCAGTCAAAAAGCTTCTAGAGAGATACCATTTAACTTTAGCAGTGCTTCTTCCTCTACTTTGGCAGCCTCCAGCTATATCTGAATTGTTCTCCCTCTTGGCAGCATAAAAAGATCTGTTTAGAGCATAAGGTCTTTGGAGCAGACTTTGAGCATGAGGGCAGACCTTGCTCTTGGTGATTGCTGACAAAAGATAATTACAATGTGTTAGTAATAACATCTGAGCACTTTGATCTGCTGAAGCCAAATCTATACTTAGTGCATTAACATGGGTAATAAGTACAGGAATTCTGTCTCCTTTTAGCCCAGCTTTGCTCTGATTCCACCCAGGCTGAGCCTGTGGACTCGGGTGCAGCAGATGCTGGAACACAGCACGTTTACCTTCTGTGCAGTGCAGAGATGGAAACACTGAGGGAATTAGGTCTTTAATTCCCACATCCTCAGGGCAGAGCTTGGCCTTCAGAGCAGTCTGCACCTCCCTAGCTAGGCTCCCTAGGGGCAAATATGCAATAGTAATTTCTAGTGTAAGCCAGAGCCCAAATTCACAGCAGGTGTATTCAAAGCTGAAGATAAATTTTCCAAACAACACCTGTAACTCAGCTTTTGGGAAGTTTCTGAGTACTTCTGTAAGTGGCCAGATCTTATGCATGTGCCAGCCTGGCAGATGAGGTGCTCCTCTGGAGACACTGCATGGCTGTAGCTGTGGCCAGTGTCTGGATGAGGAAATATGGATCTCTCCTTGCAGCTATGTCCTCCTACAGTCCTGCTTTTAAAAAGCCCTTGCATGAATTCTATTTAAATGATAGCTCTTAGCAAACTTGCTGGCATTTTGGTACTTTAAGTCCTACAGAAAGATGTGCTTGTAAATAAAAAATAAAGCAAGTAGATGTGGAGAGGAAATGTAGCTGAAAAACGAAGTGGGTGCAGCACATGCCATGGGACGGTGCATAAAGTATACTATACTCTGCCAAATCATACACATGCAGGGGAATCACTATCAGAGACTGGGAAGAGCCCCTCTCTGTATGAGTTTCAGGCTTTAGTGTATCTGAATATCAAGGGAAAGAATGGATGGTCCTGTATGGGGGAAGATGCCTCAGTCACAAACCCTTCGTGAATGCAGCTATTTTTCTGATGGAAAAGAAGTGCAGTGTTATCAGAGGAAGAAAAATCTGCTGTGGCAACATCCCAGCAGTTCTGTTAGAGTAACTGCCTGGGAGAGAGTCCACTGAAAGTGTTACAAAAGCTGGGCTTGGCTGTGGGCAGCCAGTTTGGCACAAACATGTTAGACTCAGACTTATACCTGTAGCCAAGGTTTTGCAGATCCAGGTCAGGTGTCACTCAACTGCAAGTCCTTTCCCCCACTGTCTAAGATGCTGCTTAGAGGGATAAGAGTCACTCAAGCTGTATTTTTTTGGCACAGAGGCTGTTGCTTTCTGACAGCTGACTCCATGCGGACACAGCCAGCTCTCAGCAAGCCTGGGCTGAGCTGGAGCAATGGCAGGCAGGTCTGGGGCTGACCCACAGCCCAGCTGTGGGGCTGCCTGAAAACCAGTGCCTGTAAGCACTGCTCAAGGACTGGGAAACTGCACAGACAGAATTAGCAGCCTGTCCTGTGTTTGATGCTGAGAAAAAATCTCTTTTCTATGTGGTTTCACAGCTGAGGCTTTGGCTGGTAAGAAGCATGCTTCCCTCCTTCACCAAAGCTCCCTGTTCACCCTCAGTGATTTGTCTTGGAGGGGCAGAGTTTGTAAAGGCCTACAGCTGCCCTTTAGGGAAAATACTGTCACTTTCGGCTCCGATGCTTTTAAGGAGGAGTCAGTACCAACGACATGTACTCCGTGCATGTGCCTTTTGGCCCTGTCTAGGGCCAATGAAGGGAACAGGAGGCCAGCTGTAAAGTGCAACAAGAAAAACACAACAAAAGTGGTGTGGCAGTGGCTGTTCTTCAGCTTCAAAGACTCCCCGACAAGTTACTGTTGGGAATGTGTTTCATTTTCAAAGCCCTATTTGAGCATGCTCATATGTTACCTGTGGCAACATTCATTGCTTTCCAGGTATGTTCATTTATTTCAGCAGAGAGGGCTGCCTTGCCTGAGTGTGTGTGGATTCTCCTGCACTTGGTCGTGGGCTGATCTATCCCATTTCTTCTGTTGCTACTATAGGATTTTAAACTGGGATCTTCCCTATCTTTGCTGCACATAAATGATTAACTTTCTCTTCCTCTTGCTGCCTGAAATCAAGAGTAATGTGATCAGTGACAGAGGAGACTGTGGTATTCAGCTCTCAGCAGTTTTTATTACTCCTGCTGCTGTAGCTGAATTTCTCTGTGTGCACAAGCCAGTGGTAGCTGTACTAAATCTCCCGAGCACCTGCTGTGTGCTGGAGTGTCTAAAATGGTGCTGCTTAGAGCTTCTGCCAGTACACAGACATGTGAGTGAGTTAGGAGGGCTTTTATCCTATCTGTGCTAAAAATCACCTGCCTTAAGCCACTGATCCCTTTTCCCCCTCCTTACAAGTCTTGCATGTGGTGAGGTGTGTGCAGGAGCTGGCAGATGGCTGGGGAGCAAACAGGTCCACACAAGCATGCAAGAAAATCAGGTTGCATTATTGCTAACCAGCTTGTGCCAGGACTTGGGTTTTCTTCTGCCTGTCACTGCCCTGCCTACACTGGTTTCCCCATCACCCCTTGGCTTGGCTGTCTGGCGACCTACCTCCTGGATTGTTTTTTTCCCCTCCTATCTCAGCTCTCTCTAGTTGATTAGTCTAAGAGATATCAGCCATGGCACACCGTTGAATTAATTTTTAGACACAATGCTGTGCCAGAGATTTGTTTGCTTAATTACAGAAATACTATTATTTCTGCTGTAGTATGTCTGGATTTGGTTTTGTTCCTGAGGCTGGTGCTGATTTCAGCCTCCTTTCCTTGGTTCTGCTTAAAGATTTTTTTGTTGTTGTTGTTCTGTTGAATTAGAGCAGGTACCCAACGTTTGGAAAGTTATGAAGAACTGAGTGCACTGAAGAAGGAACAAGTGGTTTAACCATGTCCCTATTGCAGCACAGGTTGGCTTTTATCACTGAAGGTCTTCAGCTCTTAACATTTGTACGTAATGCAAGGCTGCTCAGCTCCATGCACTGGCACTCTCTGCATCTCCTATGAGGAGCCAGGTCTTATGTCAGTGCCACACAACATGGCAAAAGCTGGCTTTGGGTGCCCAGGATGCCACATGAGACAATGAACTTCTTCCTCAGCAGACCCACGTATCGTGTGGAGTGGAGACAAGCTTCATGCAAGTGGGGCATGTGTTGAAGCTCCTTGATTTGATGCTTTGCTCATGTCTGCCTGAGCAGTGGGGCACCAGGGTGCAACCCAGAGCTGCTTGCTCAGAGGCAGGAAGTGTCAGTACAACCCACGTCAGACAGTGTGTGCACACCAAGTGATGACCTGAACCCCAGACAGTTTTCAGAAATTAATAGGTTAAAGTGTAGCATGGTTTTGTTAAGCTCTTGCAGGGATTTGGAATTTCCCAGTGTGATCCCACTGACAACAAGGGACAAGGAGATAAAGATATTAGAGCCAAGTTTTCAGCACAAGCTTTCTGTCAAGTACTGATTCAAAATACAGCTTTACGTGTCAAGCTGTGAAACACCAAGTATATCCATGTCTCAAACTTATTTATTTGGACGACAAGACAAATAGTACCAGTTAAAAAGATCTCTATTGATTTTTCACCCTTACTCAGGTTTGCTGAAAGGGTCTAGGATTTAATATTGTTTATGGCAACAATTAAATATTCCCAGGAAAGGAGTGTTTTGGCCAGGTCCCTTCACAGAGTCAGAATTTACACGAGGGTTATAAGGCTCACTGGGGCTAATCCCTGCTAGCATTATACATCATCTGACAGTTGCCAAGGAGACAAGGATAATCTGAGTGAAACAAGATATGTGAGAAGGGTATTTATGGACATTTGCCTAACGATGCTGGTGGAATGCACCAAGAAGTGATTATCTGAGTGCCTTTGAAGTACTACCTCTTCTTTGATGAATATGGAGGACTGGTACACATGCAAAAAATGTCCCTGTGAAATTAAAGCAGAAGCAGCTTGGCTTTGGTTTTTCCTTTTATCCTTTGGTGGCCTTATCCAGTGCTGTGGGTGATGCCTTAAGATTATAGTCTTTATATTTTTCAAATCCTGTACTGCATTAGTGCATAACTCTGAACTTCCTATAAAGTGTTAACTACTGTCTTCACATTTTGGTCAGACAAAACAATTCCTCTAGGCCTAATACTCAAGGACACCCGACAGCCTCAGGCCTCGAAAAATATAAACAAAAGTGAATTGGGGAGGAGTGAACTGGGGGAATATGACTTCATTACCTGAAGTTGTAATTGGAGGACTAGCCCCTGATATGCAAATGGATCAAACTTATAATTGTCTGGAAAACTCATGACCATCATCCATCTTGAGTGTTGCCTCTGGAAGGCTTCTGACTGCCCAAGGTGTACCTATTGAAGGCCTTTAATAAATACCTACTCTTATTCTCTTAATCTTGTCCAGCCTCTGTTCTAGGTAGTCACTCCAAGGCATCACGGGGAGGGGCAGACAAGGCTTTTGCAGTGCTGTGTTCCCTGTCCAGCCACCTGCACTCAGTGGCATCAGCAGAGCATACCCAAGCATAAGCAGTGTAAAGAAGCCATTTCAGTCTGACAGAGGCTTTAATGAAAACCGTTCACTCTACATACTTGCAGTACTTCCAGGTGCCCCATACAAAGGTCTGGGATGCCAAGTGGTGTGAGGAGAGGGCAGAGTGGAGGTGGTGGTGTACAGGTGCTCACAGGCATGGAGGTGTGTGTGCTTTGTCAATGGCTTTGCAGACAGCCAGCTCATTCCTCCACCCTGCAGGGTGAGTCCAGCTGCACCACAGACACCTGGCTCTCAGTCCTTGTGTCACATTCACTGAGCTGTGGGCAGGGTTAGCAGCACAGCCTACTTGGTGTGTGGGTCTAGACAGGCATTTTGGTCAGTTATGCCACTTCCCCTGACCTCGGGTAGCTTATAGCTCTGCTTAGGGAGATTAAAAGAAACCAGAGACTTAATATCTTCATTTGAACAAGTTCATGCTTGGAAAGGCTTCTGCACTGTTGGTTTCACACAGCAAAGTATTTTCTTGGCAGGGTGTTCCCTGGCCACGAAAAGGGTCAGAGATTGTTGGAGGAGGCCCATGTCTGGGACCAGGGAGCACTAAAGTTGTGTGATCTGGAGCTGTCCCACACTGGGCAAATCTTCCCTTCCTGTGCTGAGGTGAGGCAGTGACATGCAATGAGGGAGAAAGCTGCCTGTCTCCTTCCCTCTCCCCCACTTTGACCTTCTTAGTCTCTGATGCCATCTCCTGATGGAGGATTAAGCAGGATGGGAAGACAGAAGGAATTTCCCAAGTTTTGAGTGCCTGATGCAAATAACTCCTTTGAAAGGCAGGAGATGCTGAGAGCCAGCCTGCAGCTGATGGGCTGTGTCTCGTGATGCCAGAGTTAATCTGGGTAAGCAGAGATTAACTGAGCTGCTGGATTGGATAATGCCTGAACTGGTTTATTGCAGCTTCTGCTGATAAAGCAGCCCAAGCCTAGGAGACCCCTCCTTGTGTGAAGCTCTGCAGGGTGAGGGCCTGTGCCCATGGCAGCAGAGCCTCGGGCACAGGAAGGCCCCAGAAATAGGTGGCATTAATGAAATCATCCATTTCATAAGCATTTGCCTGGACCCCTTAAAGCTTTAAATATTTATGAGTTAGACTTCACAGACTCTGGTCCCTTGTGCTAAGGTGGAGAGGG
Source organism: Sturnus vulgaris (assembly GCF_052056855.1). Lineage (NCBI taxonomy): Eukaryota > Metazoa > Chordata > Aves > Passeriformes > Sturnidae > Sturnus > Sturnus vulgaris. The sequence continues at coordinate 10,235,432 of NC_142261.1, read as the reverse complement.
AAATAAAGGCTAAGCAGCACAACATTTAGGGAGAATTTGAGCACAAAGTGAAGTACAATATCTAGCAAAGCCTAGGGAAATAAATCTCTCTGGAATAGAGGCAAACCTACAGCAATAATTTGAGTTGGCAAATGCCTGTGCAACTTCATAGACGATCAATAGATGTTATTTAGACAAATATCACACTGTTACATGCTACCAATGATCTCTTTTGAACAAACATGGTCATTCCAGGCTTTTTCATTTGGCTTCTAAACATACATCTGTGGAAAAATATGACTCCCACAAAATATGAGTCTACTCAAGCATTTTGAATAATGCCCTGTTTTACATTTTTCACCCTTTCATTACTTTATGTCCATGCAGAGTTAAAATGCAAGTCAGTTCCAAAGCCTTTGAGATCACTCATTCCTTGTGAGTATTCCCTCAGGCTTCTCAGCCTTATTCTTTAGTATTCATAAATAGCAGGAAGACATGACCTGATGTTAGTCAAACTCTTGCCTGCATAAAAGGGAAACCTCAGAAGTCTCTTTCAGACTTAACTTTGCCTAGTTCTTCTCGTTTCAGTGCAAAAATTGGCCAGCCCTGATTGGTGTGTACTAGGCCACTTGCCTTTAATGGAGACCTTGTAGAGTCTCTGGGCCATCTCTTCTACTCAGCCAAACTTACAGGTGTTTTTTTTTAATAGCAGTCTAATTCTTATCCTGCATTTTATACATATTGCCTTTTATGTAAGGGACATGGAAAATAAAGCTTATACTCGGTCAAGGAGTAATGTCTGAGCACCTGTCATGCTATCATTGTGGGACATAAAGCACTAAATCCCTATTCTAAACCTTAAAAACAAAAAGCCCCAACTCAGTTTATCTCCACTCTATAAAATCAAGAGAAAAGTTCAAACTCTTGTGTACTCTACCTGAGTGGAGATTTTTTCATTCACTAGGGTCATTTATTGGTTTACACTGACAATTACTGCCTAGTCTGTCAGTGCCTCAGTTTCCTGGTCTTCCAATAAAATCTATGCCAATCAATTGCTAACCAAGTAGAAACAAGGGAGAACTCTTTAGGTGCTTCTCCAAAAGGTGCCCTTCTCTTGAAATTTGTGGGTGTTTTTCTCCTGAAACACTTCACCTGCAAAAGCAATTGGGACTATGGATGCCTTCCATAAATATAGACCCTTCCCTCCAGCAAGTCTTAAGGTTTGTACCTGTCTAATGGTTCTGGTGTGAGTGACAAATCTGCTGGTCTACACCTGAATTGTAGAAAACTTCCATTTTCCTGGATCTGAGCTTGTAGACAGCCAAGTACAATGGTGCTTTGTTCAACAAGTAACCAGGAACAGCTCAGGCTAAAGAGTTGCCAAATGGAACAGTTTTCTAAGAGCACCCCTGTCACTACAAAACTGCCAAGTCTGGAAGTGGATTCAGAAGCAGACTTTAAAGGATGTAGAGAACAAAGCAATCACAAGGTTAAATTTTGTTATCTTGGTGCACTGAAGTGCAAAGGAACTGAAGGATTCCATTTAAAGGGCAAATCCAATGAGCTGGATGCTTTAGTTACCCAAACATCTGCAGATCTTGGAACTGTTCTGTAAAAGCTCTATATGTATGACACATCTGCATTACTGTGCTAATCTTGGTAGAGTCATAACCCAGCTGAAACTATCCAAGCAGTCCTTCCTTTTAAAAATGTTCTTTCCATGCATCAACATTAGAACCTTCCAGGGAAGAATAGTTAGGAGAGGGTGAGAAAGTTAATGGAATTGTTCCCAACATTTCTGACCTCAGCAATCCCCCCTCAAATACCAACAGGGATGCCATCCATGATGGAAACGTGTTGCAGGTCTTGGCATCTCCAGAACTGAGCCCCTGCAGAAGGATTACTGAGATTGTGAGGCCAGCCTGTATCTCCTCCAAATTAAATGCTCTCTTGGGCTGCTTATGAGCAGCTTTTTACTCCAGTTGCTCAGACATGCAGGTCCCTGGACTTATGTCCTCATCTGTCAGTTGTTTCCTGTTGTACCCTTGCCTCTGGAAGCTGTTGTGTCCCTATGTGAGGTGGCATTTCCCATCCCTGTGGTGGTGCTGCAGGAGCCAGCTCTGTATTGCATTGTGGCCACCAGAAATCAGCAAGAGTGCCTTGCTGATCCTGCATCTCTGCTCAAAATAAACTGGGTTCTGCTAAATGCTATTCTAACAAAATATTGGTTAAGCTCTAGGCTGTTTGCAAGAGGCCTCTGATTTCATGGGTAATCAGAGCACCCAATATAGCTGGCAAAACCCCCTCAGTGTAGAAGAGACTTCCCTCTTGAGCTATTGTCTACTAAATTGCATTTAGAAAAAGCAAGCTGGCTTGAAAAAAGAAGGAATTTTAAGACTTTCATTATAAGGTGTGCAAACTTTATAACCCAGAGTGGGCCTTTAAAGATCAAATGCTTTTAATTGGTTTTTTTTTATGTAGCTATTTGCAAAGCTTTCAATCCTGTTTGGTTCTAGCTAGTAATGCAGTGGCTGGATACAAACACCTTCTGTGTCCTACTTTCTAGAATCTCCTGGAGGAAGTGTTTACAGCAAGTGTGAATAAGCAGAAATATTTTGAAAAAATTTCTTCTGCCCATGTGTTCCTACCTCTGAGCTACTGCATAATAAAACAATTCCAACAAACGACCTGGACATAAACAGAATAGCCACTCAATATTTTTAGTGCAGGGCAAGAGGGGAGGAAAGAACTCATTCAGAATTTTATCTTCTTACTCCAGAACAAGTTCAGCTTCAGTTTTATGTTGGATTCTGGCTTTCAGATGTTCACAGATTAGTGGTACTGCTGCTGTCTCAAGACAGAAGCCTTACAGGAACTTTTGAAATCTCTTCTAGGACCACTGGCTGGAGGAGAAAGCTGGGCTATGAGCAGGGCTCAGCTGAAGTGCAGGGATGAACAGTGTGTGGCTGACTACCAGGGCTTTACACCTACCTATATTTGTCCAAGAGAGTACTCTGGACACTCACTGCTGCAGATGTGCTGCCCACTGAAAGGGGGTGGTGGTGGGACATGAGGTGTGGCTCTGTGATGTCTCCAGGGGCAGCCTCTGCTGCTCCATCCAGTCACCACGAGCCTCAGAGGGTGGAAGATGAGCTGTGCACAGCCTGGAGGCTCAGTGGCTCGGGCAGACAATCATTTCTTTGGTGCCATGGCCCGGGCTGGACTCCCAGGAGATGCTCTGTGCCAAGCCCTGGCGGGGTCACCCTGTGTGGGCTCACTGATGTGCTCACAAGGAGCTTTTTTCAGCCAGGATATAAAATGTTTATCTGTCCCCCAGAGGCTCGGGAGCTCATTGTGGTGGTACAGACAACAGGCTGCCTTGGGCTGGTACATTCTGGGGGTAACTGCCGTGAGCAGAGGGGGAAAGGTGGGGAGGGGCCCGCGGAGGATGCAGAGGGGACACGGGAACACGTCCTGGCAGCCAGCCGAGCCCACGGGGGTGGCAGACGGGCCGCGGCCACCGCCCGCCCGCCTCGGACGTCACAAGTGCGTCTCCCTGCGTGTCCCTGACTGTCGTGGCGTTACAGGCACAGAAATCACACCCGGTTGCCACAGCAACATCACCAGCTGGGACATGCCGTGCTGTCATCCGGCAAGCAGCGAGGGCTCCCCGGGGATGGAGGGGATGCTCCATGGCCCAGAGGAGGATGAGGGTCCCACCCAGCCCCTGGGACCCAGGGATGCCATCCTTTTGCCCAGGAGCAACGATTTGTGTATTTCCACTGCCTTTACAGTAACATTTTATTTTTCCTAACCTTAATAGTAGTGTAATTCTTTTGCTGGGGAGGGCTTTGCTATTCATTAGCCCCTGTTTTATTCCATGCACAGCTTTCATAGAAGCATGAAATGTTAAGGGATTGGAACAGACCTTACAGATCATCTAGTTCCAACTCCCCCTGGCACAGGCAGGAATTTTCCCACTAGACCAGGCTGTTCCAAACCCAGTCCAACCCGGTTTTGAACACTGCCAGAGCTGGGACAGCCACGACCTTCCTGGGCAACCTGCTCCATTGTTTCAGCACCCTTACAGGAGAAAATTTCTTTCTAATGCTTAACCTAAATTTCCCTTCTTTTAATCCGTCCCCATTCCCCCCTGTCCTATCACTACAGCCCATTCTCTTTCTGCCCATTCCCTGAGTGCTCATCAGCACTTAAAACCAAAGGACTCAAGGGTAAAAATCTTCCATGAAATGAGTGTGTGCAAAATCCTTGGGCAAATTCTGCAGGGGTGCTCCCCCTCATGTTTGCTGAAATTACTTCTTTGGCACTTCCTGTATTTATTCTTTGATGTCTGGATGGCCCTGTTCCTGTTGGGTCCCAAAGCTCTGTGTGTCCTAAAATGGGGTTAACTGGTGCTGCAGGCTTGGACTGACTCTCAGCAGAGGGCTGAGCCTTTCTCCTTGTTCTCCCAGAGGGATGGTGGGTAAGTGCCACTCAGCAGTGACCTCAAGGTGTTTCTCCATTACCTTCTAGGGCACTGAATCGTTTCATTGAAGGACTCTGCAGGCGAGAACACAGAGCTGCAGCCACGTCCTATATTTACAGCTTTAGCATGGAAAGGCTCAGCACTCCAGGCCTGATGTGGCATGAAGCTGAATTATTAACAAGTGCTCTCTGCTAGAGGAGAAGCAACTGGAGAGTAGGAACCTTCCTCATTAGTATTCCCTGGGTGATCAGGGATCTGGCTATGTGGCGTGAGGATCTGCTGATGCTCCAGAGGGGTGGGGAGCTGGGGAATGAGGTTACTGGGAGGTTTGCTGGAATCAGAGTTTGGCTCTGTCTGGTGCTGGTGTCTGCTTCCTCTCACCTCAGCATGGGTGACATGAGTGAGCCTTATGCCAGGCACAAAAAGTGTTCAAGGGCTGTCTGCCTTCCCCCAAGGAATGAGCAGCCCCACCAAAGCTACCAGGACAAGCAGCTGCTTCAGCCCCTTCAACAGGAAGCAGTGCTGCCTTTTCTCCTGCAATCTCCCCTTCCACTGAATTTACACTGCTCAGTGGTGATGCAGGTGAAGATTTGCTATGCAGGACTCTCTGCTTGAAGAGTTCAGTGTAGAGCTCCTTATAATAAGCTACTCACTGAATAGGTCCAGTAAATACTTTAAAGAGCAAAAACTGGAAAGTTTTTATGAAAAAGAATTCAGTGAAGTGGCTGATCTGCACCTTAAAATGTAGAGATAGTCAAAGCAACCCTTCTTTAGCCCAGGTTCACTCAGGATCTTAGTCTGGTTAAAAATAAACCCCCTGAAGCAGGACTTAAATTCAGCCTGACTTGCCTCTGTGCTAAGGATGGAGCTCCCAATAGACCCTGGTGGGCTATTGGAGACAACTTAATAACCAAGAAACATAAGGAGGCTTTCATTAAGCACCTGTATAGACAAAATAAGGAATTAAAGACATAATTTATAGTGTAATTGCTACAAATTTCTGGCATGGCAAAAGCAGTGCACCTTGCCCAGCACACTTCTTCCAATAACTTTATTTTTCAGTGAATAATCTGAATTTCTTAAAACCAGTGTTGTTCCTATGCTGATAGACCCAGCAACTAACCATTCAGAAAAAACTCTTCAAATAAATGACAACAGACCTGCCTCTCTTGGGTGTTCTTGACCATAAAAGGATGTATTTAAAATGCAAGTAATTTGGAAAGGAGAATACAGTTCTTTTATTTAAGAACTTGTTCTTAAATAAAAACCTGTTTCTTTCAAAGCAAAGCCAGGCTTTGCCTGCCAGTTCTCTAACATGCTGCATGTTAGAGCATGAAGTGAGAAACTTCAACTGAAATATTACTGAAAGGAGGGTTTTGTGGTTAGTAAATAATACCTCCTTTGGAGAATTATGGGCTGGCTGCTCCTGTTCTTGCTGTAGCAGAGGGATTGGTTGAAACACCTCATTCTTTGTAGCAGCATGCTGGCTTTAGATGCTGAGTGAATCTAAGGAGTTGGTGATTGAGGGCCCCTCTGAGGGATGCCACAGCAGCCCAGCGCTCCTCTCTAAACACAAGGAGCTGTTTCAGCAGTGCAAGATGACACTTCCACTGCCCCGGGAAACAGATTTGCATTGCAAAAACTACCTGAGCCTGACATTGTGAAATCGCTCCCCTGTGCTCCATGTACCATAAAAGAAGCCCAGCTGAACAGGGAAGGATGAGCCTCGCCCAAGCTACACGCAGCAAACAGCTCCAGGAGCCAGAGCTGGGGAGCAGGAAATGTGTGGGAAAGCCATCTGGTGAAGGCACTCAGAAACAGCGTGGAAGTCTTTTTTCATTCACTTCCTGACAAAGTAGTAATATGCTGCCTCATTATAGGAAGATGACTGCTCGTTGTTATTATTATTTGCATTAGTAACTCCTAGAAGCCCAAAGGTGGGGACAGGAATCTTGCTGTGTTACCTGCTGTGGGCACATGTAAGAGGAGACCTTTCCCTATATACACTCCCCCATAAAAGGACAGAAAGCACAGGATTGTGTTTTTTTCTTTTTTCTTTTTCTTTTTTTATCCGAGTGGAGAACTGAAACAGATGGGAGAGACTGAGGAGCTGGAAACAGAACATTCAATAATTTCCAAGCCTCGACTTTCTCAGCAGAACTGTTCTTTGCCTCCTATACTTTAGCTCTGAGCAGTTCTGGTGAGTGGTTTGTACCCTGGCACACTGCTCATGAGGAGCTCTACAGTTCTCCTTGGTAAACTTGGCATTTAGCATGGTGTGGACACACTGCTGAGAGCTCCTGCACCCTTTGCCGTGCTGAGGCAGGGGGAGGGAAATCAAAGCAATGTGCAGAAGGGATTTTAATCATCATGTAGCGAATTAAAAAATACTGTGGAGGTATTAAACTTGCTCTTTGGCATTTCAGTCACATCTTTCACTATGTGCTCCCAGTCCAGCCAACCAAATTTTCCCCATGGTTTAATGCTGTTCTAACCTCAGGCAGTATCTTTGTTCTGCTAAAAGCAGAGAACCAAAGGCTGTATTTCAAGAGGAGGAAAAGTTCCTTATAGCCTACTTACTATTATTAGATATTTAAAGTTCTCCTATATCACCACCTCATTGGAAGACCTCAAACCATTTAAAGGACCTTATTTTAGCCTCTTGGTGACAGAGGCAAGAGGCTAATTTTTAGATACTGGAACAGACTTAAAATTCTTATCCTTGAGTTTTCCTTATTAGTCTTTGCTAGAACTGACAATGGATTTTTTTCAGTCCTAGGCATTAATTGCAAGACACAGTTTTCCAGGTCTCCTTGCTGTCCTTGTGTGTGCATGTGTGCTTGGTTGGTTGGCTTTTGTGCCAGGCTTAGACAAAGTGAGTATGTGTTGACTTTTCATCTCTGGGGAAGACAGAGTTAAAAAAAATGTCCTAACAACTAATTAGTTGGTGAAAGTATGGCAGCAGCAGGAAGGAGGAGGGGCAGGAATAAAGGAGATAGTGGCTGCTGCCCTGCTTTGAGGTAAAATGGTCTGAAGCCCAGGGAATCCAGAAGAAACAAGCAGGACCATGTGGGCTGGCAGCTCCTGAGGCAGACTGTCATTCAACACACAGAGCCTGGTGCCAAGGGGATACCTTCTCCAGGAGAGAGATGATTGAGTGTTGTTAAATGGGGCAACGAGGTGTTAATTGCTAAAAACTGTAGAAATTCAAATTTAAGGAACCAGTACTCGGTAGTGCAGAATGACTCTACCAGACAGAAGCCTGTCTGTGTCCTGTGAGTGAAGCAGGATAGAGTGTTGGATGGGGCAGACTTGAGGCTCTGAACAAGGCTTTCATCACTTTATCCCAGACTTCTCATAACAACCCACGGTGACACAAATGCAGTACCACGAACACGAGGAGAATACTAGCAACACCTTTAGGGTCACAGAAGTTGTAACAGCACCTCTTTGTTGGACTTTTCCTCTCCCAGTGCTCAGTTCATGATCCCAGGCCAGACTCCAGCCTATGGCAGTATGGCTGTAGACAAGCACGTCTATGCAGCTCTTATTTGTCCTTTTTATTAATTGGAAGCCTAAGTTGTAACAGGAGCCAGAACTACATGGGTGCAGGGCTTAGGAAGTGCCCCTGCCTCAAGGATTTTATGTGTAACCCCTTCAGAATAAGAGACGAGACACATGAGACTGCAAATACACTATGGAGCAGCAAATATGGAATATTAAGCAGCCAGGAATCAAGTGCTAATATAATGCTGGGATTTTAAAAAGCCTCAGCTGGAGCCCTGAGAATGGTAACAGATTGTTCCTCACTCTCTTTCAATTTGTCCAGGTTTTCCTGACTGTGAGAAGACTGTTTACCTTGCTATACCCATTGCTATATTTGAGTTACTGGCAAGTTTTGGCCAGGTGACAAACTCAATGAGCAGTGAATCATGCCTCGGCAAACATCAGCTCTGTCTCTATCAGAGCTTATCTGCATTGGAGAAAAACTGTCCTCCAAGCTGGGAGCAGGGCTGGGCTGGAATGGGAAAGGCAGCACCAATACTCAGCATTTTTGAATGTCGTTTCTGGCACTAATAGGGAGTTAAGGGAACAAAACCCATGCTTGGACACCACATGCTGGCAGACTTAACTTGGTGGTTCCTCTGACAAGGCTTTGTGGAGTGGCTCTCTGAGCATCTGGCTGGGAGAGGTTCCTGTAGCACAAGGGTAATCCCATGTGGTTTAAAAGCCCAAAACAAGCTGTCTGGTTTGCCTCTCCTACCTTCTAGTCTGTTCTTCCAGTTTATGCTTATGCTGGGACCATAACAAATCTTACATTCCCCAGCCAGTGACAGAAATCATACATACACAGAAAATTATTGAGTCACTAGATCTGATGGGAGCCATGTTCTTAGCCCTGGATAAAAAACCTGACACAACACAGGGCTTGTGCAATCTTGGGTGGAAACTATCATCCATAGTGTATGTGGAATATGCTCTGTCCAGAGAAAAGGTGAAAGATATGTAGCTCACTTGGGACATATTGCTTTAAAAACATGGATAAAGTTAGCAACATTCCTGAGCTAAGGAAGAGGAGGTATTTTTTTGTTTTGTTTTGTTTGGGGTTTGTTTGTTTTTTTGTTTTTTTTTTTAAAAGCCAGTTAACCAAATTGGAATAAGTGACTTTTTTAATCCTTGACAAGAACATCTACAGTGGAATGAGGAATTATTTCCTCAAGTGTTAGTACAGAGTCTCATACCAAAGACTAGCTCTTCTCACCTCTAGAGGCACAGAACAACTGCAAACACAGCTTGAGTGAAGACCTGTACATTTGGCCCTGTTCAGAGACCTCTGATCCTAGTGTTGTGGTTGAGGTGTCCACCCTCCCATAGGCAAAATCCCTGTGTCAGCCCCAGAGACTCAGCTCTGACAGAATCTAGTTTGAGAGATGTTCTTGCAGCATGAGATGGGCCTCTTCAGCACAAATGTGTGTGGTTTTGTTCTATGCTATTTTGGGAATAGGCAACTGATAACAAGCAAATGCTTTAGTCTGCTGGAGTAACTGTGTTCTCAAGCATTAAAAATATGGTTTGTACTAACTGTCCAGTGGGGAGGAAAAAAATGAAGGTTCTTAATTCCAGAAGACAGGTTAACTTCTGGGGAAAGGAGGCAGAAACTGTTAAGTCTTTTGCTGTCAGAAAGAAACTCATGCTGCAAGTATTCAGTCAATTAGGCTGATTTGTAGCAGCCTCACTATAAATCCTCTTTCATTCAGAGGCAAGTTAAGCTCTTTGATGAAACATGGCATTCCAAGGAATTTCAGTAGGTTCTCACACATCTAACCATGGCAAAGTTATCTGTAGTGACACACCATCTGAGAATGACATGGTATGTTCAATTCTACAACATTACAGGCAATGTATCTCAAAAAAGGGAGGCCTGTAAAAAGCCTTTCACCCCACTGTTGCAGATTAGCCTTCTTCTTGCATGCTACATTTGTTCAGCGTATTAGTAAATTAGAAACAGATTTTCTAAATCGGTTCTAGATACAAAAACAGTTGAGAGAGACAACTATGCAGTAAATGACCACTCAACCCAGAAACACAACTGTTTTGCCAAAGAAATGCATCACTCCTTAGAGGAGTTAAATCAGTTTAAAGGCGTGTCTTAGGGGCACCTGTGTAACATGACCAGAGGCAGAACCATTTGTTTCCCTGCAAGTGGGAGCTTTCCCACTCCTTTGCCCCAGAGGAGCAGAGCTGTGACCCTGTCCCGGGCCCAGCTGTGGCACCCAGCTGACTCACCCTGCTGAGCTGGTCCAGGAGTCTTTGGTTCTGCTCGGAGAGTTCCTGGACAGCGCGCGTCTTCTCGCGGTCGGCTTCGCGCAGGTGCACCTGCTGCTTCTCCAGCTCGTCCTGCAGCTGCTTCACGTCGCTCTCCAGTTCAGACACTCTTCCTTCCCACTCTCCCTCCTTGTTCTCAAAGCGCCGCCGCAATTCGTGTTTCTCTTGTTCCAGGTGCTAAATGATGGGGGAGATGAGGTTAGGAAGGGAGGGGAAAAAAGGTGAATGTCTCCTTTTCCTCATCTGTGCTGGGGCTAAAACCTTGTGCAAGAACGAGGATGACGATGCCATGGAGATGGCAATTCCACAGCAGGGCAGGTCACTGGCACTAAAGCCATTTTCCATTTCCAGCAATTGGCCTGTCCTTGGCCACTGGAGTTCAGCACATTGGATTTTTACTGAAATAACTGCCAAAAGAGTAAAGTAGGCTGCATGTCAATAGGCAGAATATATAGGTCAGACAGAGCAATTGATTTAGCAGAGCCCAGCTTAACTCCAAAGCAATATTTCAGTGGTCAGTGGCATAATTCTTTTAAAATTGGCTTTATAGTTAAAAATACACAAACTGTATACCCTTACTGTTGGTGAGGAATGTAGATGAGGCATCCTTGTTGTCATATGGGTCTCATGAACAACAGCTGAATCATCTATCCATTTGCTCCTTCTATTCCTGACCTAATTAGTTGTCTGAGAGTTTGATAGTGCACAGTAACTCCATTGTTTGATGCACTCCGCTCTGGAATGGCAATGGATGCAATAAACTGGTTGCTATAGACATTATGTACGTTCATGTTCTGGGTTCAGGTTTCTTAGAAACCACTCTCAGTTCTGGAGACTCTGCTTCTCTTTGGATTGGCTGGAAAACGAGGGACACCACAAATCTAGTGAAACTTTTCCATGTTTTAAAGGCTCAGTTAAATGAGGGCTTGATTGAAACAGAGCTGCAAATCAGGTCAAAGCAGATTTATGTTGTGCCCATTTGAAAGAATCTCTGCTCCAAAACTCCTGAGTTTGAATTTCCCCTGGTGACTGAAGACACACATTTACTTTCAGAACAGTCACAGACTGGGGACATGGGCATATCCCAGGATTAGCAGAGAAACCTGAAAAACAGGAGTCCTCTCCTTGTTGGTTGTCCTCTGATCCCCAGAATAATCTCCTGCTACTATCTATCAGATTCCCCAGTCTTTAAGGAACGTGTCTTAGAAAAGAACAGAAACCCACTGGGCCAAACACTGGTAGCACTTGCCTATTTCTCCCAATTGAATTGTTCCCTGGTGAACAATTCCCATGGCACTTCTGATAGGAGGGAAAAATAAACCTGCTAGGCAGAAAAGAAAATTGCACTGCATTTATGTGAAGTGGCTTTTTATTGCTTGTTAGAAATAAGGCTGTGAGGGGGCTGTTTTCCCTGGGTGCCTATTGCTGATGACACACAGCCTTCCTGGCAGGGTCCCTGTCACCTTCCTGAGCAGGTCTGAATGTCACAGCCCTCCAGTGCCTCCCCAGCCCTCTGGCCTGTGTATGCTAATCTTCCATCTTTTTTTTTTTGTTCTGCCACACAGATGCCATGTTTTCTCTTTTTTCACCCTATCCCCAAATCCTTTCCTATGCTCCTTCCAACCCAGTGTAGCAGCATGTTGCTTGTGCTCTTCCAAACCTTTCTGCAAATTCCAGACTCTCATGAAAAACCCTTAAATATGAGGGAAAGCTGATTAAAAACAGTGGCCCATAGTACGGGATTTCCCCATGTTTCAGACACTAAAAGAGTGAGAATCCTTGCAAATGAGAGCTAAGCAGTAATATAAATATTTTAATGTAATAGGTAGGCATGAGATCCCAGCACCTGGCCCATGACAACCATTGCAAAGAAATCTTGTTTGTAGTCCAAGTGTGGCTGGAGCAGCCACAATTTCACTTTCAGCGGCACACTGAAAATTCTGTCTTTTATAGCTCTGCCTCCTTCACTGCTAGGCAACGTTTAGAAAGATCCAGGGCCTTCTCTAAATGGAAAGTGGAACTTCAGCCTGCTGAGAAGCAGCACTGCAGCTCAAGTGCCCCAGACACCTAAATGTGATTTAGAAGCCACTGATAAGCCTTGCCAATCATTTAAAAAGCATTTTAGTCCTTCACTACAAAAGAAAATCTCCACTACACGCAGCCCGAATAAATGACCATCACAAAGGCTGGCACTAGAAGGATGTGAAGAATTTCAAGTTTATTCTGTTGTGACAGAGACACCAGAACAGAGCAGTGGGGCACGGAGAGGCTGTTGCAGAGAGGAGGATTATGTTGATGAGATGTGTTGACTGGTCCCTCCTGCTTCTGCCAGCAGCCAGCTCTCCTGGCCTGCCCTCACCCCAGCACCTGCAGGGCTGCAGGTCTGGAGAGGAGAAATCTGCACGTAGTGCTGAGAGGGCAAACTGCTGTCCTCAGCAGGGGAATTTCTTGTTTCCTGAGTGTCTCTCCATCCACCAGCTGTTCATTGATTTTTACACAGAATTGCTTTCTAGAAGATGTTTTCTTCTGAAAACATCTTCTCTTCAACTTAACTGAGCTGGGCCTCATCTGAAGACATGAAAGCAAGGGGGAGTTTCCCAGCTGATAAAGAGGGTTCATACTGTAAAACATCTGGACACAGCAGGCTCCTCTATGTCACAGGAACAGCAGTATTAACTGTTTTAATCCCTTACAGAGGATAAAACTGTCTAGGATCACATATCAGAATTTATTACAGAACTTCAATTTCACGATTAGAAATGAATTTAAATTCAGGCTGTGAAATGAAAGGTTTGCCAGAGTAGGTGTATGGCAGGAGTGCTATATCTCAGCAATGAACCCACAAAACTAGAATATATTTAATCTTGAGGCAAAGCACTCAATGAAGAGACCGGTACCTTGGCTGTTGTGAAATGGAGACGCTTCACTGAGCTTTTGTAACCAATTCTGAACTGTGGACTGAGAGAAAATACCTCCTTCTAAGTGCTACTTAAACATCATTATATCAGGTTGTCACCAAGGATCTCATCTGGGACTTTGCTTCTTGTCACCATCAGAAAATTCTTAGCATAGGGAAGGAGAGAACAGCTGTGGGCCCTTCCTCTCTGTTCCTCTGAAATCAAAAAGCTTGTTGTGAAATTTTATTCACTTCAGTGGCAACAGGAGGAGGCCAAGATTTAATCTGAAGAGACTGGGATTATCAAGCTTGTGTTTCAGAAGATTAATGTTGAAATTTGATTTTTTGTGTGAAGCAGCACTGGGTTAAATTTGCCAAAACCAGTGCGAAAAAAATGACCCTTAAGTAGATAACACTAACTCCTCTCAAATGGGTAGCCTGGAAAATAGCAATCAGTTATTCCACTGTCAAGTTAGGGTGATAGTAAAGGGATGAAAATATGCAAACAGTTGGTTGTGTTTACAATCTCTTCATTTGCCTTCTGAATGGGCCTGTGAGAGTGGAGGTAAACATTTGTGGGATGTTATTTAAAGTACTATAATGTCATGGTTTCTCCCCTCTCCTTTTCACCTCCACGTTTTGCAAACAAAGTGGTACTTGAGGCTCCTGAACTCCCTAAGAGGCAGGTCAGTGGGTACCTAAACTAGTGCATTTTTCCCTTAATGGTAGGAAAGGTTCTACTCCAACTCCTAAGGAAAACCATGTCAACACAACACCACATACGTCTGTTCCTGCTTAAAGATCAACCTGGAAACATTCACTCTGGCAAATTTTAATACTCTGGGAAATTCTAATCTGATAAACAGAGCCACTAAGCAATAATTTGAGCAAATGTCACCTTCACTATTTTTCTATTGGAATAGCAAAGGCAGAGAGATTCCCCTGCAAAGAGGAAGGGATCAGCTAGGGTAAAATGACAAGTTTAATAAGAGAGAGGAATTTTTGTCAGGAGAACAAAGGGCATACAGTAATTTCACAAATCCTCTTGAACTTGAGAAATGTTAAGTCTGTGAGGAAGGAATACAGGAATATGCAGGACTGTGCAGAAAGGACTGGTCTAGGGCTGTGACTTGAAATGTGAGTGTTAATCCAGCACTGTTCAAACTCTCTCCAGAAAGGTGAGAGGCTTTTCTCAGCCTTCTAAGCAGTATTACTTATTGGAAGAAATACAATCTCAAGAGTACCTCTGAAGAAGACTGAATAATAATAATGGCTCTCTCACAATTGTGCAAGAGAGTTGCTCCAAAAAAAAAGGTGCCTGCACAGGTCTTTTTCTTTGCAATAGCTCTATTTTATCTTTAAAAATCAATAAATAGCTCAATTCCCCGAGTTCCTGGCAAGCAGCTCTCTCCACATACCTGTAGGCATTTTTCAGAGCTAACAGCGATGTATCATTAGGGCTTATCTCCTGCCATGCCTAAAGCCTTAGCTGCAACAGCTTAAGCGTAAGGGTCACATATGCTCTGTAGCTCAGTACCTGCTGCGCAAATTTAACTTCCGAGGTATTTCTGTGACGAGATGAGCCGCTCACATCTCTCCCAGGTGGTCCTGGGGCAGAACAGACCCCCAGGATCCTCCGGAGCGCGGTGCTACAGCCCGGCCCCGGCCCCACACGCCGGCTGTCGGCCGGGGGGAGCGGGGTAGAACGGCAGCTTTGCCTCCCCCAGGCCTCGCAGGCATTGCTCAGACCCTTTCTTCCCCGTCACGGCCACAGCGAGTCCCGCGGGCTGCTCGGCAGGGCCCGCGCCCGCCGCCCGCCCCCGGCGCTCGCCGGGGAAGGGGCCGCGCTGCGCGGGGAGAACCCGCGGGCCGGGGCCGGGGCCGGGGCCGAGCGGAGCGCGGCGGGGCCTCACCTCCAGCTTGTCGGTGAGCTCCTTGTGCATCCTCTCGTACTGCCGGCTCATGTCCTGGTTGCGCTCCAGCAGCGCCTTGCCCAGCCGCGCCGCCAGCACCAGGTCCTTCTCCTTCTGCCGGATCAGCGAGAGCAGCTCGGGGTCGCGGGCGGCGGCGGCGGGCGGCGGCTCCGGCGGCTCCCCGGCGGCGGCCAGCAGCGCCAGCTCCTCCTCCAGGGCCAGCTCCAGGGCGGCGGCCCCGGGCGGCTCCATGCCGCCGGCGCTGTCCGCCTCCGCCGGTGCTGACCCGGCGGCGGGCAGGCGCAGGCACGGCGCCGACATGGCCCTGCGCGCCGCCGCCGCTCCGCTGCGCCCCCCGCGCCCGGCCCGCGGCTGCGGCGGCTGGGCGGGGAGCGCCGCCGCCCCCGGCCCCCGCCCCCCGGCGCCGGGCCCCGGCAGCGCATCGCCACCGCCAGTGCCACCGCCACCGCCACCGCCGCCGGCGCAGCCACCGCCACCGCGCCCGGCTGGCGCGGGGAAAACCGGGTCCTGCTGGCCCCTGCTGCCGCGGGCAGGTCTCGCCCCTTCTGCCGCGGGCTCAGGCCAAAAATCCCCCCAGAACATTGGGGAAGGCCAAGGAGAGAACTTGGCACCCCCGAGGGGCGCAGCGCTCGTCCCCTCTCCCCGCTCGCCGCCCGCTCCCCCAGAGCTCTAGCGGGGCTCTTTTGGTTGCCAGAGCAGCTCTCAGGATCTCTGTGCTCAGTAGTTCGCCCCGGGGAGCTGACTACAGCTTCCAAGAGCCACCGGGGCTTGCTTTCAATTTCAGATTGTTTGGGATGTTCTCGGGTAACATTTGTCCTAAAGGTACCCTCAGTGAACGTTGGGAGTTGTAGTCAGTTCAGCTCCCAGCACTACTCCCTCTATTAGGGGCAGGACTGGTTAGGGTTTCAGTTTTGGTTTTGTTGATTTTCTGTCTCCTTAGATCCCAGTACAGGAGGGAGGCTGAGGCAGAATACAGCAGCATAAACCTGTATATTGTCACATTTGCTAAGACCTCATTCCCTCAGTTTCTGCTTATACTTTAATTTCGAGCAAGGCTTTAATAGTGATTGCACAAAAAAACATTTTAAAGGAAACTTGTTATTTTGATTCCTAGATTCTGCAGAAAGGAATTATGAGTTTTACAGCCTTTTTCTTTGTATGCTGCTTTCTTGGGGCTTGCTTTCCTTTCCTTCATTTAGACCATGTCCATCTGTATGCAACAGCCCCAACACATCAGTCCAAGGTTGTTTTTGGCTGGGACAGTTGGTGAATGATGCAGGGCTGGCTCCTGCCTCGTGTCAGACCCAGGGCCCCCGAGAGCTGCTGATTATTCGTAACAGTTAGAACATGAATTGTGGGAATGCAAACTTCCCTCTGGCCATCTGCCACTGGGACTTGGCCTTTAGTGGGGATACACCCCAAGAGTCCAGCTTGGGGGACCTGTTGATCCTTAGCCTTTGTCCTGGTAGCATCAGCTAACAGCAGTGCTGCTTTTTGTAATGTGAGCACCTACTCTCCAAGGACTGGGCAGAGACTGTGCCTCGTGCTGCCAGCACTGGTCCCACCACGGTAACTGTTGGCCTTTATAACCGTTATGATTTCTTTTGGGCTGGTGACCCAGAGGTGACACCTCCTTTATCTCACAGCAATTCCCCCAGGCACTGACTTTTCCAGTCCTTTTGTCCACAGATGCTTAAATTGCTGGAGAGAGGGATTCACCATAAGGTGAGATGGTTTGGGCAATATTGGGCCTTTTAAAAGAAGCCCTGTCCCAAGAGGAGCTGTGATTGCACAGATTTGATCATCGCTATTTAAACACAGGAGGGCGTTTAATATTTAAACTGATTGTGAGCACCTTCTGCTGGAAGTGCCTACTACAGCAAACCAAGCCTCCTGGTGTGATTAATGAAATCCATTGTAGCAGTAATTTTCATCTCTAATGCTTCCTTCAGTGTATAAAACAAAAAGAGATTATACTGAGATGGTTTTAATCTCCCAAACAAAGCCTGAAACAAACCCCATTGCTGCAGCTGTTAGGATAGGGATGAAGAAAAGCTATTGCTTGGATGGAGAGGCAAAAGCACATATAAATCAGTGAAATGTATTGTAAATATGCCACCATCTTAGTCAGGCATCTATACAAGCTTAATGTGCTTTTGGGGACTATTGACTGCAAAACATAACTGTGTTATCTGGAGTAACCCTGGATTAAAGCTGTTTATAGCACAACATGTTATTGACTTTCACTTTAAAAAAAAAATCCATTGTCCTGTGAATTTAATTATTGGTTTGGCTTTTTAGAAATATGTTATGTTACTGCGTCTAAAACTCCTTTGTGTACTACTTTATTAGCATTTTATTTTGTATATGTCATCCCAATCAAATACCTATGAAAAACTGATAAGCATAAAACAATGCAGTTTCTTTACAATGAAATGGTGGCATTATCTATTAGGATCCTAAAATGTATTTCAGCTGAGAGCTGGGACAGTTCCTGCCTGTAAGTGGACACCCAACTCCCATTTCTGCTCTTCTTGCCCTGTTTCAGGTTGGTTATGTCCAGAAAACAGAAGAATTAGTTATTGGAAACAAGTCAGACATAAGGGTTTTTTTTTGTTTTAACTGCACTGCTGAAGCCTGATGTGAGATTTCACTCCTCAGGTACTGCAATATTGAGTTGTTCATGTGGAGATTTAGATCAGGCGTTTCAAGAACTGGTGCTCCTGCAACACAGAATGTTCCTGTGTGTACAGAACAAATGATCTTTCAGCCTGGAAATCACTCCAGGGATGGCCCTTTCTGAAAATGCAAAAAGGCCAGACTGACTCAAGCACACAAAGAGCCAAGAGCAAGTGACTGATGCCAGTGATGTCATCACAGAACACAGAAATGTCACCTTGCCCAGGACATATGAAGGCCTTCTTTGTGATACTAGCAAACAAGGGTGAAAATAAAGCATAGGTATAAGAGAGTGGTGTAAAAGTCTTTGTAAGAGGGTCAATCTTCTTTCCTTACTCAGATCAAGATCATGAAGGTCTGTATAAATAGAAAACAAAAAGTTCTATTCTTATGGGGCAAAAGGATGGCACTGACCTTGCCTCTAAGTAATTTTTTTCCCTTCTTGCTTTTCTCCATCCCACAGTAAATAAGCCATAGGAAGGGTTGGAGAACTGGACTCAAGGAACCATCCAGGGCAACCTGGCAGTGCAAATTCCCTCTGCTAAACAGGTTCCTAAGAGAGCAAGATACTGAAACAGGCAATCCAGCTTAAGCTGTGGATGCAGCAATGGGTATTGTCCTTCCCAGAGGGTCAAGGAGAGGTGAACTCTAAGATGTGCAGGCTCTTTAAGGCCAGTGTCAAGTATATTGTTAAATCTGACGCTTTGAAATCTGTGTCTTGCCTTGCAGGGGTTTCACTGGTTGGTCTGTTCACAAAAGAAGTGTGGCAGAGGGTCTAGACCTTTGGTGGTTACATCAGCAAATGCTGGAGCATGTAGGACTGTATGACTTGAGCAGGACAAAGCATTTTTCACACATCAGAAAAGCCGCAAATCCAATAAATGTCCAAGTGCTTCAATCAATACCTTCACCTCCGCTGTGAGGGCAGCACTCAGATAGCACTGCAAGGGATCATCCTTTTTTGTTTAGAGTAAAGGGAGAAAAAGATGTGTTGTGGGAAAGCCACAGCCAGACCTGTAAAAGTAGGTTATTGTCCTGTGCTTTTAAAGCCGACTGTGGTGAGAAAGGAATTCCCATCAACATCCTTAATCTTCCTGCCAGTGGGCTGACAGACTCCCAGGGGAGACAGCACAAGCGATCAGGTTTCTTTTGCCAATCTCTCTCTCTCTCTCTCTCTCTCTCTCTCTCTCTCTCTCCCTCCCCCTCCCTCCCTGTCCCACTCCCCACTTTCTGAATGATTGCTTTATTCTTCTGTCTGTTTTCCTATACTTGATTTCTGACAAATATTTTACTTTTTTCTGGTTGTTTGTATACCTCTGTGCCGAGGTGTTACAGCCACAGCCTCCTCTACTGCAAGAGGTGCAGGCACCCTCAGTGAGTTTGCAGTTACCCTAATGAATAATTAAACGACATATGTGTCTTGCTTGCAAAACAGGCCAGAACTGCAGAACCAGAGATAAGACTCATGTGTGACCTTTCTTTTTCTTTGCTTCTGTAATATCCAAAGCTATCCAGCATGTGTGTGCCCAGCTTTTCCCTGATGCTGAGTAGAGAAATACAAGATGGGAAAGTGTATTTGCAGAGCTTGGTAAGAGTGAAAAAAACAGAGATTTATCATTAAACAGAAGGGAAAGAAAGCTGTTATGAGTGTTAGCCAAGAAAGACGTAGTAAAATAAAAGGCCATCCTGGTTTTTCTCAAGGCTTAGTATCTCCACAGAGTTTCTGACAAGTTTGTTTTTTCCCAGGGTTATCAATATCACATCAGGTAGAGCAGAAAGACCACTCATCCACCATGGTGACTCACGGCATTGAAGTCAGGGGAAACATCTCTTGACTGCTGAGGGGGTAAAGCATGGCCTGGATGACTCAGGAGTGTCCAAGGACAGAGCCAACCATGCTGTGCTCACCCTGCCTGTGTGTAAGGAACAAGGGGTGCAAAGGGAAAAGAACAGGGGAACAGTTTGACTTGTAATATGGCACATAGGAGTTAGAGATGTAACTATTTTGTACTGTAGGTTTTAGTCTCTGTGAGTTGTGAAGTCTGGAAGCATTCTGTGACAGTCTCTCCAAAACAAAGCTGACAGTGCCAGGAACAGGCAGAACTACTCTGGACCTGGAGGAGTTGCATGGCCAATATTTCAGGCCAGCATGATCTTTTTGGGATACCCTACCAACAATTTGACTTTGATTCCTGCCTGGTCCTGATCTGACTCACAGGCTGCCTTGTACCTGAGGCTCCCTCTTGGCTTACCATGCTCCAGGGAGACTCTGGACACAGGATCCAAGCTGGCTCCTTCCTGGTGGAACGATCTTCCAACACTTAGGCCAAGAGGGCTCCCATCCTCACACATCCTTGGCCAGCTGCTGGGATTACAGTGTGCCTTTGGCAGCGTGTGACAGACTGCTGTTGGAGAAGCTGCAGAGAAACAAAAAATGTC
Source organism: Sturnus vulgaris (assembly GCF_052056855.1). Lineage (NCBI taxonomy): Eukaryota > Metazoa > Chordata > Aves > Passeriformes > Sturnidae > Sturnus > Sturnus vulgaris. The sequence goes on along the minus strand of NC_142261.1, from coordinate 10,215,193 downwards.
TCAGGGACATGGTGAGCACAGCAGGGTGCAGAGCAGAGCTGGGCTGGGGACATGCAGGGTGGCACTGCACACTCACATGAGAGGTGTTGGGTCTGAGTGCTCCCACACAAACCGGGCTGTGGGCTGGCTGCTTCTGCAGCCCACAGGAGGAATAAAGATATGATGGTTCCATGGGGAGATCTACATCTAGACTGGTGCTGTGTTTCTTTAAATGAACTAGGTGTTTTCAGCAGTGGATGTGAGTTCTCCCTCTTGAATCTTACCACATGACAATGTTTGCCAAGCCTCTGTGGAACAAACACTCCTATTAAGAATTAAAAAGTAGCTCGTGCCTCTGCTCATATAAAGGCACAAACTGAGAGAGCTGCTCTTGCTCATATTTCTTTACAGCAAACCCTTATGTCCTAAAATTACCTGTCATGGTGTGGGCCATGGAATTCTGCAACCATGAAATGATTGGACAAGACTGTGCTTTGTTGTAGGGGAAAAATATTTGTTCACTGTGATCTTGCTTTTCTTCTGAGGAATATGCTGTGATTTGTAATGACTTGTTTTAGGAATGCTGGTCTTTGATCTGGCATTATTGGATTGTAATTGACCATGTTGACACAAAGCAATGTGGGGTTTAATGCAGCCTCTTTCACTCACTGTTGTGGTCAATTATTTCATGATAATGGCAACTCTGCCAGGTATTTTTGCTTCACTGAGCAATTATGTTGTTATGGAAACTGGTATTCTATAAATTATCTAAAGAGAGGCCTGATTCACTTCTTGGGAACAAGAAATTTTAATGTAAAAAGTACAGGATAACAGGGATTTTTATTAGCTGTATACTTATATGTGTAATTACTTATCCTTAGAGCTGTTAACTCCTTGGTGCAAATACCAGCACTTTCGTGTCCCTGCAGGATCTGCTCCGTTGTCACATCATTAGGAGCCAGACAGTCCTGCCCAGGGGGAGGCATCCTGGGTACGTGCAGCACAGAAGCTTTCAGAGGAGCTTTTGCAGCACCCATTACCTATGAGAGTAATCCCCTTTCATGCCCTGAGCTGTTTCCTCAGCACTTTCCAAGAGCACAAACTACGATAAACATGTGGGTGGAAAAACATTGAACAGAAGTAATTAAGTTGCTCCTGGTGTGCTAAAGCTCATTCTACATGGATGAGAAACCCTGCATTAGCTTGAGGTAGTCAGTGCTATTCCCCAGCATCTTTCTCCTTTTTCACGCTTTCAAACTGTGATTTCTTCTGGTTCTTTTTAACAGCTGAGTTACTAAAAAGAACTCTGTCACCTTTTACATGCTCAGCTCACAGGACAAGGGGGCACACTGTCTCCCTGGGCCCCAGGAATGATCTGCATGGTCAGGAGCAATAACCTCTCCTCCTCTTGGCTTTGGAGGCACCTGGAAATCAGTCTTTGCTGTGTCAGCCTGGCCGTGGAGAGACCTGCAAGTACAAGGGAACCAGATTCCAGATGATAATATGTTTCCCTGAGTAGTGGGGTTTAATTTGGGAGGCAGTAATCAACCTTGCTATAAAAATAGCCAAGTCCTAATTTCTCCAGACAAATGAAAATCCTGTGTCTTCTCATCCTATTTGCTGGTTTCTAAATCCCCTTCAGTTTTGTCAGCACCCTTCCATTTCACAGAATGGCAAGTTGCCAGACTTGTGTGTCATCTCCCTGGGGTCTGCTGCCCACGTAGCAGGTATTCAAATTCAAAATAGCAGACTTTGTAAGAGTGCAGGACAGCTTCAGCTGGCAGGAAAAGATTTGGGTTTCTTACAAATGTGGTTACATATTGGTGTATGAGAACAATTCACAATGAAATGGAACTTGCTGTGAGTGATTTCCATTTTAAGCTCATATTATGTATAGGAGTTTTCAAGGGAAAAAGAATTGCCAAATAACAGCTAAGACATACTGTTGAATTATGGGTATTGCTTTCTGTTGTTTAATTACCTGCAGACTGCACTATCCTGTTGGAAAGGCAATGGCAGAACAGTTTTCTTCTGGCAAAAGTATTTCTGTAGAATTAAAAAGCAAATTATTTTCCATCATTTGTGCTCAGAAAACCAATGTATCTTTTTTGCCCCATTTGGGGACTTAAATCACAAACAAAAGCAGGATGTAGAAAGCTTCTTTATTTTCTTGTTTTACTGCAAGCATAACTCCTCTGTCCAGCACTGTGCAAAGATCCCTGGATGTGGCACATGGCATCTGCTTTTGGAGAGGAAGCAAAACCAGACCTTTCCTGTAACTACACACCACCCCTCCCTGTACTCTCTGCTTTCCAAGGAGTCCAAAGCTCTTCACAGAAACTATAATGAGGGAACTCTTGGGGTGACATTGTCCTGTAATCCCTGCTCCCCTTTCACACAGGCATGAGGACAAGCCAAGGCAGTAACTAGCCAATAATCCCCAATGCCAAGGCCTGCAAATCTCATGATCGAGTTGGGACCTACAGTTTTAACCCTTAGATCACAGTTTCTCTTCAAGAGCCAAGTCACAAAAGGAAAATAAAAGAGTTCCTGTCAATATCTCTTTGCAATGACTACACTGCTTTGGTTTTTGAGTCAGACTCCTGAGGATCAAGGAAGGAGCTGCTGTAACACAGCTGAAGTCACAGATATATAACAGTGATGGTATAAAACAGCTGAATAGAACAAGAGTAAGAGAGAAAGTTGAAGCTCCAGAGGCTTGAGATCAAAACACAAGAAATGTGGAAAACATGCAAGAGATTGGTCTTAAATACTAGAAAGAACCAATGGAGAGCATGAATCCATATTACAGTAATTTTACTGGTCCATTTTACAGTAATATTTTAGATTTGAAATTTTAAGATGAATTGTTCTTGTAATTTTAAAAAGTATTTCTTTATTCCTGCTGGGAGGACCTAGTTGACATCAGTTGTAAATGTGTTAGGACAGAAAAATCAAAGTGTTTAACTGCTGCGAGGCACTCTCATCATATCATAATGCCTTTTGAAGCGGTAATTCAGTGATTGATCAGAGGAGATCTAATTAACTGACTACATTATATGAAAAAAACAACCATGGAGAAAGCTGTGATACTCTGGGTATCACATTCATCAGAATTTTTGCTCTGCTGCATGGGTGTGGGTGTTCTAAGGAAAAGCCAAACCTTCATTCAATAGATCACCTAAAAATAAACCTTAAGATTAAAAGTTTCCTTTCTCTTTCTATCCTGCCTTTCCCATATTATTGCTTTGCATACTTCTAGACATTTTGGGAAGTGCACAGACCATATTTGTCACTAAAATATTCAGCATTAAGCTAACTGCTTAAATCTTTTATTCACCCACACATTATCTATATGGGGGTGAAATTTAGATGTGAACATTACCTTAATAAAGTGCCTTCTATTCTTGTTCCCCATTTTTGCATTTTGCTGTACAGCATCCCATGCCTGCAGGGGAATGACATTTATGAACATTTACTGCAGCCTCGGTGTGAGTTCACAGCCAGCTTCTCCCATGGGGTGTGTGAAGGCAGTGATGTGACAAAAAGAGAGCCAGATACTCTTCACTGGGATCAATGAATATGTTGACATGCTGTTGTAGAAAGATATAAAGATTGGGTGCATATTTTTCTTACTCAATGGGCTTTCATTCTGGATGTGGAGAACTGATAAAACTCCACAGCAATCCAGGCTCTGGGTTTGGAAGAATGCACTTTGGCCTGTGATTCTTTTCTCTCTTGAAGATCAGGTTATTTTATAAAGCTTCACACCTTTGCCTGCCTAGAATAACATGAAATCAGCCTTGTTGAGCAGGAAGGGAAAAGTCATCAAAAATCATATTTTGTACATTATTTCAGTGCTGCGGGTTAGCTTGCCACTTATTTGGGTATCTGGTTTCTTTCAGCAACACTTTGCTATTAAAAGTATATCTTAGTTTAAATAAATATGTTTTTGCCTATTTTAGTCATCCTCTTTTAGGTCAGGTCAGATGTAGCCTTATGTGAAGAATTTAATTAATTTTTATTTTCCCTCACTGTTTTCATATAAAGCCACCATATAGACAAATAAGTTTTGATTCCCCAAATTTACACTTAAATGAGGAAATTCCAGTGAAGGCCAAAAATGAAGGCAGCAACTACCTTCCAAACATTCCATTATTGAATATCCTCACAGAAGAGCCTGTATGGCTCCCATTCCACAGTCTGGCTCATAATCCTTGCTACTCCCTGGGTCAGTTTTGTGCTATTCAGTATAAAATACACACTGTGTCAATTTTACTCCAGTTATTCAACTCCAAAGGAGTAACCTATATACAACTAGCTGAAATATTTATGGGTATGCCCTTCAAGTGTTTTTGTTTGTTGAGTGTTGCAGAACTTACTCAGTGGGAAAAAGGAGATGCTTGCACATAACATGATATGTCTGCAGAGCTCAGGAAATATTGTCTCACTTTTCAAAGCACACCAACAGCCCTGTCCAGTGCAGCAGCCTCCTGGGAACTTGCTGTGGGCATGAAATGTAAGAGCTTACTGTGATTTTTAGTGTGTCTGCACATGTGTCACCCTTGGCTGCTTCTCTTCCTCTCCTGATGACTTATCAGCTCAATAAGGTGTAGCATGAATAACCTGCAGTGCTATAGCCACCAGAAATTGGAAAATCATTCAGCAGCACAGCCTAAGAGCCACCCTCAGCCAATGGGGGAAAGGCCTGTGGGTCAGGGAGGTGGTTTATGGGAATCATCTCTCAACTGCTACAGAATTAGCACCTAGAGTTGGGAAAAAAATCTGGAATAAAGGAATTTACCTCTATGGGAAAGTACCTCACTCAGCACTTCAAATGTTTTGTTTTAAAAGCTGGAGTTGTATTTACAGAAATGAAAATGGGGTTCCCCTGTGCCAGCCTTTTGTATCTATTATTCTAACATGCTTCTGTTGAGCTTCTCTGGCTTTCTACTACCATGAATTGCTCCTATTTCTGCTACCATTAATTGTATCTATTAGTTGTAAGTCTGTTGAACCCTGCCTTTATCTCAGTTCTTTGAAGAATAAGAGTAGTTTGAGAATGCTACCTAGGCCACTGGTTGTGTTTATAAAACAGAAACATTATGTTCCTCTTTATTTGCAGTCATTGTAAATGGAAAATGCAGCTATTGTTTGTGTTGCTCTGAAATTATGTATCTCTCTTTCAGACACCTGAGGACCCATTACCACCTGAATTTTTGTGTTTGTCTATGAGAGGAAATGCCCTTTATTGTCCTATCTCAGAAACACTATCTCATCAATTGGGAACCCATTTAGAATTCTTTTAATTCAGCAGATCATCAGAATATATATGACACTTCCAGGGAAAATTAAACCATGTGGAAGCAATATAAGACTGGCAGTTATGTGTGATCAACAGTAATAGTCCAGCATCTTGAGAGAAAATAATGAATTTTAATTCAGAAGCCTATCAACATTTAACAAAGCTGAATTTTGTATTTTTAGCCCATTACAAAAATACCAGTATTTGGAAATCGGTTTTGTATTGTTTTGTGTGCATTTTGTTGTTGTTGCTTTGTTGGTTTTGTTTGTGGTTTTTTGTAATTTTTTGGTGGAGATAAGGGGGAAGGGTGAAAAGACAGACAGCTGCAAGGACTTGCAGCACATTCTAATTCTTTATTTTGTTTGACCTGATTTAACAAGCTTCCTCTGTTGAAATATCATCATCTATGTCGGGAATTATGTCAGGAAGCACAATATGTGCAGTGTGGGTGAGTGAGCTTGCAAAAACTGTCAATGAAGATCAATTATAGGAATTTTTGAATTACACATTAGATAAGAAGCAGATGACTTCTTTTCCCTTGCAACTGCGCTGTTAACTATTTTTGTCTAAATTAAAATACAGCCACAGAGGCAGTGAAAATCTGTCACTGAGCGTCACAAGCTGCCCAGGCTTATTGATCATTTTCTTCTTTACGACTGAGGTCCTGCAGAGCCATGGTTTTGGCACGGAGCTCCGTGCAGATGAAGCCAGAGAGCAGCAATCCTCTAACAACCCACGATTTATATGCAGCTTGGGCAGAAATGGCCCTTTCCAAATGACTTGGTAGGCATGAAAAGAAAAATGCTATTTAGGAGTTGCCATTTTCTGATGTGTTGGTACTGCTGAATGAGGCAGTGGGGGCTGTGTGTCCTTCTCTCACACCACAGCTGGGCAGGCAATGACAGAGGGAAATGGCTTTGCCCTGCACCTTCGCAGTTCATAAAGACCTTGGATCAGCCTGTTTATTGGATATTTCTGAATGTGGAACAGCATTTTTTGCCCCAAGAGGCTACATATAAGGGGGGAAGAGTTTTGCAGACTCTACACAGCTGTTGAACACCACTGCCAGCATTTCCTGGCTGTGCCTCTGGCTCAGTTCGGAGCTGAATTCCAGAAAACAAGTAGGATTTAAAGAACTCTTTCCAAGAGAGAAGTAGCAGCTCTTATTCTCAGAACTAGATGATACATCATCTTTTGAGACTAGGATACTGAAAGGCACCAGAATGAAAGCCAGGGGAACATAGAGAGGACAGAGGTGCAACAAACTATGCAGCCTGTGTGCAAATGTCTTTTATTCCAGCATCTTTTATTCTAAATAATCCTTATTTTGTAGTATCTGTTAATGGAGGAATAGGTTGATGAAGAACCCAAACTCCTCCGCTGGTTTAAATGCTGTCTTCTGGAGGATCTTAAGTGGTAGCTGGTTGTTAACAAATAGCAATTACTTTAAGATAGATTTTTTAAAGTTATTCTTGTTTTTTGTCATTTTGAGGTTGGCTATTAGGCTTTTTTTGATAGGTCTTTGATATGAAAAGCTGACTACTTTCTGCTTCATGCTTAAAAGGTTTAAAATGTGAGGTGCACCAAGTCTGCACCTCCTCCCTCATTTCGAAGGGACTAATTGCTATTAATTGTTCCCATCCACTGGTACAATTAATTAACGCTGCATCTGATCCATTTCAGATTTCAGAGAAGCAATTCATGAGATCCATTGCTCTGAGGAAAGCTGCAGAGTGAAGTGGTGAGAGGAGCAGAAAGAAAAAAAATATTCTACCTTAGTACCTAGGTAATTAGTTCAATTATAAAGGAATTTGAAATAGTAGCATAAACCCACCTTTTACTAAAAAGTTATTTTCAAAAGGAAAGTCGACCTGCAGTACTTTAAAATAACAGGGGGAAAAAGCCTGTTTTTATTCAGGAAATGTTTATTCCACAGAAACTCTTTCACATGGAGTTTCCATTCCTCTTTAAAGATTTGTATTTTTGTATCCAGCCTTTGGCTAAAAATGGCAAAATGCAATTCCTTGGCAGACCATGAGCATTGCACCATTGCAACAACTTCCCACCTTCCCAAAATGTTGGTTTTGCTTTTTTTTTTTTTGAGAAAGAATATACTGGGTTTGGAGCCTTTTCATTCCAGGTAGTAAAGGAAATTTAAAAGTGTGAGAAAACAATGTAAGCCAGGCCAATCACCATGAGAAATGCTAAAGAGCACTCCAAAAAAAGCAATTTGGCCATGCAGTGACCTCCAAAGCAGCCAGAAATTGTCATTCACTTCCTTTATGAACCTTAAATTACTTCACTGTTTGTCACTGTTATTTCTCAATCACTTATTCATCACAATTCTTAACATGGAAAAGCTGTTTAAAAATGAGAATCCCACAATAGTCACTGTAAAATATCTCTTGGCCTCCAAGCAAACATTATAGAACTAATTCTAGAAGACTTAAATAAAGTAACATGTAGGCTGTCATTGCCGAGTTCTTTGGGACAGGAATGAACACACCCACTCAGAGCAAGAACATCTAAAATCCACAAGGTACCAAAATCGTGATTCCAGATTAAAAGATAGGCAGGCAATCAAATCTAAATTTCTTTTAGTCTTACCTGGAAGAGCCCTTTGACATTAAAACTGTCATTGCCTCATCTGCTGCTTTTATTTATACTCTGCACAAAGTGCTACTATTGTTCTTTTTTACCCTGTTCACACTGCCCACCATGCTATAGGGCTGCAGAGCACGGATTATTGGTTACTGGAATTTTTGGAATAAATCTGCAAAGGAAAAAGACAGAGTTTCTTTCAAGTTCAGTTACATAAAGAATCCAAGTCTACCTCTGTATCTTAAATCGTCAGAGTTAGTAAAGACTGGGTTTGTTTTCTTTTAAAAAGCCAGCATAATTCTAATATTTTGTTTAATCTATTTTCATACTTAATTTTGATACTTCAGTCTGATGGGATTTGTTTTTGTAACAAAATATCTGGGCACTGATGCCCAATCCCACAAACAAGCAAATTATTGCTATAGTTGAGGAGAAGATGTCTTTTCTGTGGATTTGTTGATCTAAAGCAAAGCAAAGAGTCCTGCTGTGAACATCTAGAATTCATTCATCCTAGGACCAACATATGATGAAATTTTAATAAGTTTTAATTGCACTCTCAGAAGAATTTTGTCTCTTCACTATAAAGGTATTGCTGGTCTTTTTTTCTTTTGGAATCTAAGTAAAATAGAACCGGATATGGCCGTTTTTTACATGACTATTCTATGTAAATTCCAGAGTAATGGAGTGTTATGTTAGATGCAGTTGCCATCTGATAAGCAGCACCTGTCCTGCCTGTCCTGCTCTAGGTTTTATCTTGTAAACTAGAGTTGCCTTTCCTTTCCCATCAATGAAAACATGCAAGTGGTTCTTTAGGACAAAAAACCAAATCATTTTTTATAATGGCTCAGATACTTTATCAGTTTTGCTTTAATTATGCTCCTGTCACCTGTTGCTGTGCAACATGTAATTCCCGTTAAGTCATGACAAATGCAGTTTTCAGCAGCCCCAGGAGATGTTAATGTGAACACATCAATATTCATGTGTCTTGACAGATCGTGAGGTTTAATAAATTGCCTTCTATAAAATAATTTTTGTGGAATCAGGGGTGTTCCTGTGATAGCACAAAGGAAGCCTGAAGCTGAGATATATGAAATATCATTTGCTTTTCAGTGCATCTACAAGTTAATAAATTATTTCTCTGGAAAGTAATGAGGGATTTGTTTTAGGCTAAATATAAAAAAAATGAAGAAGACAATTAGGATTAAAAAAAGCACTTCACTTTCATGTGGTTAAATGCTCAGTTTGCACATAAAGAAAGACTCTTAGTGACCCAATTCTGTTACTATTTCATTTTGGTCACACCAGAAATTTATCATGATTATGTTTTGGCTTACAGGGAAATTCAACATATGGCTGTGTGTTAGGAGAGTGTGGTCAGAACTGAGCAGTGTGTGCTGGAATGAGGAACCCTCAGAACTGGGATTTGGTCTGAAGAGCATCATCACATATGTCTGTTTGCATTTTTATGAACAAATCAAAAGATAGATGACAACTATGTATCTAATGGTAAGGCCCTGTGTTTTAAAAACTGGTTTAATGGATTTTAGTAAATATAAAGAAAATAGAAGCAATACATAAAAAACCCCACTGAACATTAGCAATTGCATAATACAATTATTAGCATATTGCTATTACAAACAAAAAAGGCCTTTAATATTTTAGTCCAAATAACCTTGAAGAATATTATCTCTGTGCCTACCTTCTAGTGAAAATCTATGGAAGAAACACCAAACAGCCTTTCAGGTCTTTTAAAGTTTCATTTCCTTTTTGCTTATCCCAGGAGGATGACAGCAAAGTGGTCTTTTTCCAAAAATTCTCAGGAGGAAATTAAAAATACTGCAGAAGGAAAGACAATGTAATTGTTTTCCTGGTTATTATTTCTCTTTGCCTTCGTATCTTTGATAAGGAATTTCCTCTTCCATAACTCTTCTTCCCAAATCTGTGTTGTGCAAATATTCCTATCCCCTGTAGTGTGCATGACTATTACGTCAGGTCAGATACTTTGTGATAGTTTGGGAAAAGAAAGTGAAACAAAATGTGCCGAGAATCCAAGGATTATTTAGGTCCCATTAAGCAGTGGTGAGAGTTACAATTAGCAAGGGTTTATGAGAGCATTGGAGTCAGTCAAGGTAAACCCTTTATTTTGAAACAGGAAGTGGTCACCCAGGTATGATCAGGGCTAGGGCTGAAGAAAGAGCTTGGTTTATTATAAGCTCATTTAAATATTGAGTTAGAGGAAGGGACAGAGCTGATAAAGGAGAATTATTTTTTTTTGTTTTGTTTTCATACAGAATTCTAGATTGGCATATAGATTAGCTGTGGTAAAGAACATGTGCTGAAGAACATGATTTATTTCTGGGGTCCACATCCTCTGGAAGCCTTGCCTGCAGACTCACCTGCATGAGTAGCATTACACTTTGGGAAGAACAGAGTTGGAAAGATTTGCAAGGTAGGACAAAAAACCAGGTTTTTGGTCATACTTGGATCTTAGCATTCTGATAGCACAAGCATTGTTTATTGGTTTCTAAGCATATATAAATTCATTAGCACCTTGGGCACAGCCACGAGTGTCTCAGTGCTCCACAAATGAAGATATTTCTGAGTAATGCTGCTGTAAACACAGAAGTTCACAGCCAGATGGTGTTGGGGGGGACTTGGCAGCTCTCTGCCCATTAAAACATGGTGAGGTTAGTGAGGATGAGGATCTGAGCACCAGGTTCTTGGCAAAAAGCTGGTGTACCTGCCTTGCCTGGTCTTTAGACTTGGTATCTTAGACCTCAGGCAAGCCTGAAGGGTGTTCCTGTGACAAGCAATCCTGGGAACACAGTCACCTTGGAGCACAGTGCAACAGCAGGAGGGAGGAGAATGTGGGCCAAGGAAATAAAGGGAAACCCCTACTCTTATAATAAAATAATGTCAAACAGATGGTAACCAATTCAATGCATGGTGAGATGTCAAAACATGTTGAGCACCATATTGGGACCTGCTTAGGGAAAATCACAGCTATTCATTCTGTTACACTTTTGAACCACCTATTAATTTAATAGTAGGAATAAGTTCTTGCTTTCTACAGTTGCAGGTCTGCAGCTGCTCCTTCCATTAAGTGAGGCTGTACCCAAGAGCAGCTGTCAAGTTCAAGGAGTGAAATTTAGCTGTTACAAAGGACTGATGCACTATGATTTCTCTTGATAAAAATATCAGAGGTAGGATGAAATCCTACTTTCACTTGAAGACTCCAGATCATCAATTTAAAGTAAAAGAAAAGATGTGTTCTTCTGAACAGGTATGTATTTTTTCACCCAAGCCATCAGAAATGGATACTGAGGTGTTAGCACTGAAACTGCAGAGTTCTTCTCTCTCCTCTCCTCCCCTCTTCTGCCACTTCAGTTGTTTTCTTACCATTTGAAAACAGTTCTGGTGCAACTGCATTTTTGTGCTACTATTTCATTTTGCTGGTAGACATTCTGTTTACATAAGTCTGTTACAGAGCAAAGCAGGAAAAAATCCCCAGTACATGATCTTGTATCACATGGCTGCTTCTAGCAAAATATGTATTTCAAGGCCTTCTTAAAGGGAACTAATCTAACTTGTGTCTTCACCTAAATGATGAGGAAAACTGTATCTGTCCCAAAGGCTTTTAAGAGCCAGCTTCTTTGCTTGAAAACACTCAAAAAATCTTTATTTGGAAAAACTAAATTATAAACCTGTAAACCAGTAAACTGATGCTATTGCTGAACCTGTTGGGCAGCTGAGAAAGACCCGTGGGCCAGCAAAGGAGCTCAACTGGCTGGTTACATTTGGGATATTGTGTGGACACCCAGAGCCAGTGTTCATGCTCTGAAGGGAAAGGGCAGCATTAATGTACATGAGATGAGACCTTTAATGACCCATCTCCTCTCCCAGTTGTGGGTCAGCTGTTCCACACCACCCTGCAGAGAAGACGGGAGGAGAATCAGCCACACCTTGTGATTGGAACACAATACAGAACTGACCTCTTCAGAAAAACCCAGGTCTTCTGCTTCCCCCATTTTCTAAATCCCAACTGATGTGCAGATGTGGTGATATCCCCAGTGGAATTAGAAGCAGTGTCGATATTTACCAGTAACTCTGGCACTTAAAATGGAGGGGGTTAATGATATTTGCTGAGGAGACAGACTGGAGAAAGGGAAAGACACAGGAGCCTGAAGTTCTTAGTTTGGATGGCAGACAGTGAGACTTGTTTAAAACCTAGGGTAGAGCCCCTTTAGACATGGTAGAGCTCCAATATCAGGGCAGGATGCAGTATTTTACTAAAATGCACTACCATGGCAATTGCCCAGTTCATGCACAGGAAGCTCTTTCCTGCATTTCTGTTTAAGAGCTGATCCCTCCTGGGCAATGCGGATGTGGATGAGACACGGCCAATGACAGTGTCCTGAGTGGAGGCCAAAACCAAACTGGCACTGCAGGTAGTGGACAATAAATTAGATTTTAAAAACTCCTTCAGGCTTTGTAACTTGAAATGAACCTGGCTATGTAAGTTTGAGACAAGAAATACACCACAAATATGTCAGTCTTCCAGGGGTGGACTGGGGGAGGTGAAAGAAAGCACAAGTATGTAAAGTCATTTGTATAAAGTCAAATGTAATAAATCCATTAGTGCATTACTTGATCAACTAGATGCCAAAACAGTATTAGTATCATTAAACTGAATGTTAGAGAGCAAACTATCTTATTTTATGTCACTCATAGAGACATGATTATTTTTAAGGACCACGCCACCGAGGTTTGTCACTAGATTACATCTAGGGGCTGTGTTTTGCACCCCTGTGATGTCTGCAGGTCACATCAGTGCTCCCTGCTGATGTCCTCCATGGACATGTCCGCACGGATCCATCGGATCCATCCTCACACAAGGTCATCCTGCATCCCACGGAACGTTCTGATGGATGCTCTCTGACAGAGGGGGTGCCGAGCTGGAAGCCTTGCACCAGTGCTTCTCTTGAAAGTTAATCACCCTGTATCTGAATAAAACGGCCATACAAAAAGGGCCATAAAGGTCAGGCAAGCATTTTACAGAAGGAAATTTAAAGCTTCTGAGAACCTTTCCACTTCCCCTCTGGCTGCCCTACCTGGCAGCAGCTGCTGCCAACTATGACGTCTAGGGTAGGGTTGAGCCAGCTGCTCTCAGAACTACAGGGATGAGTCATTTTTCCCTTTTAAGACTTGGCAAAGGTAAACAAACAAAACAAGAAAAAAGACGTGAAATACACGTTACAAGCGCGAGCAAACCCGTGAGGGCAGAGAGGCACCAGCAGTGTCCGAAGGCTCTCCTGTGCTCCCTCCGGAGCTGGGGACGCCCGTGCCACCGCAGTCCCCTCAGAGTCCCCTCAGAGTCCCCTCAGAGTTCCCTCAGAGTCCCCTCAGAGCTCGGGGCCGCTCCCGCCCTCACGGGGCCGCCGCCACACCCGGGCAGGGCTTCCGGCCCTGCTGGCCTCTGATTGGCCTGCGCCGCGATACCGGAAGTGATGTCAGGATCTCCACGCCCACCGCGCCGTTCAAACGCTGGCGGCGGTAAAACTTGGGGAGACCCGGGGGCGGCTCTGAGGGAGGCTCGGGACCGCGGGAACGGGGCTTGGGATGGGCCGGCTCTGAGGGGGACTCGGGTCCGCCTGCTGCAAGCTCCAGAGTTTGGGGGGGTTCCGCGTCCTCCCAGCGAGGTGCTGGGGTCGCCGTCCCTGGAGGTGTTTAAGGAAAGACTGACTGGCCGAGGCGCTGAGTGCCGCGGGGAAGTTGGCGCGGTGGAGTTCGCTCACAGGTTGGACTCGATGGTCTCATAATTGTTTCTGTGCTTCTCCCCTTTTGAATCGCCGGGACGCTCCAGGCGCGTTTAAACTTATACATTTTGTCCCCGAGGAAACGTAGATGTTACTTAAATTACATCCCCTCATCCGTATTTTTTACTTCGAGTCAGCCAGTGAAGTACTTCCTGAATGTCCCTGTTGCCTTTTCCAGGTGATCGTTTATACGAGATAAGCTGTAAAGATGTTGAAATTTAAATGTGGAGCCCGAAATCCAATCGAGGCAGAGCCAGTGGAGCCCATCACCAGCCGAGTTTCTCGGCTAAATCTGCTCTTTCAGGTGAAGAACATCTGGCCTGGGAGTTGATCTCGGTTTTATCCTTGTCCATTCCCAATATCTCAAAATACAGCTTTGTTTGTTTGGATGCTGAAACCATACCTGTGTCATTCTTTAGGGTAAAAGAAAGGGATAATTAGGTGAAGTTCAAAGTGTATCTGGTTTGCACAAAATTCAGTGGATAGTAATTGGTCTTATGTTTTGTGCATCTGTTGATGTTTCAGCCTGATGGATTTTTCCACATAAAGATGGAGCATTGCTTTCTGTGCCTTGTAATCTTCAGTTTTTTTAATGAATGAAGGAACTGTGGGTTTGTCCCAAGAATTTACCTAAGGGGCTGCTTTTTCATCATCTGAGGTCCAACAGATTTTCCTTCTAGAGCTACTGTTGATGCTAATTTCTTAAATTGTTTGTACCATGAAAAAAACCTGCATGTTGCAATGCCAAGGAAAAGGCCAGTCGCATCAGAGTCATCAGGAGGATATACATTGTTAAAATTTGAATCTCAGCTTTCTTGAAACTGTTAGTTTAGTTGCTTGAAACTTTAAAGGATTGCTTTGTCTAAAAGAAAAGTACCTGTAACAGCTATTACAGATAGACAGAGTGAGTTGATATATTTACCTCACACTTCTGTATCATTTGCCTAATTTCTGAGGTAGTGATTTTAAAATGGATAATATATAATCTGCTCTATACATCTGTTATTGATTTGAGGCTTTTCATTGTTGTCTGAGACTCCATCTGCTGTTGCTGCTTTTTTTTTCCAGGGGAAGCCACTCTTTGTGACTCAACAGCAGATGTCTCCTCTCTCCCGGGAAGGCATCCTTGATTCATTATTTGTTCTTTTTGAAGAATGCAGAAACCCTGCTTTAATGAAAATTAAACATGTTGGCAACTTTGTCAAGAAGTGTAAGTTTGTTTAGACTAATTTTCAGGTGTCACTTTATAAAACAGTTCTTAAGGATCTGTATGTTAGAGTAATGCTTTAGTTGCTTTGATTGTAACCCAGGACTTTGAGCATCTGATTTTTTGTTGGCAGACTCAACTCTGCAAAGGGGATCCTGGCAATCTCAGTAAGGATTTGTTCAGGTCTGAGAAAATCAAATGCAAGTGGCTTTTGAAGTGCTGTGACTCAAATGTGCCTCCTTCTTAGTCTGTACTGTATTTATATCTGAGGAGGTGCTTTCTTGGAAAGTGAGTACTGGCTACAGCGAAGCTCTGAGTGTGCACCACAGAAGGATGTCAGAGAGCAGGATAATGACTGTGAGAAAAAAAGATTTGAGAGAGAAACTTGATAATCTCTGGCTCTTTTCACCTTTTGGATTTCTTGTGTTACCCAAGTTTTGCTTGTGTAACTTGTAAAGAGTATTTCTGTGCTTCAGAAATACAGCTCCTGAAGGAGTAAATATTTTATTGATAATGTGCTTGGATTCCTTTTGGGGAAGAACAAAGAATTTCCATCCATTTTCCATAGCAGAAAGACATTTGATTTCAAGTAACGTGTTGTGCCCCCTGTTATAGTTCCACCCAATGGTTTGTAGATATTATTAGCAGACAGTAATTTTCTGCTAGTTTGAAGAATTTTTAGAACAATCTCTCGTGAGTGACTGATTATCACAGTGCATGCTAGCTGGAGCTAGTCAGTGGAAACCTTGAGCTGAATATCTTCAATAAATGCCTGTGGTTGGTTGTTAGACAATGGACTGGTGCCTCCCTCAGGCAGAGGAGCAAACCCTGCCCCTGGACTAGAGCTTGCTGGGTTCAAAGCCCTCATGTTTAGAGAATATACTTTTATTGATAAAGGATGGCTGGAAAGAAATTAAAAACCAAAGAGGTTCTCAGCCTCTGATGTTATGAATGGGACAGAATTATGGTTGCTATGGGAACTGTCTTAGCATTTCCTGATCCTTTTGTATGTACCATATTTCAGACTTAACTCTGCATTGATACAGTCTTTTTCTAGTTCTGATGCATGCTGTTATTTTTAAGAAGCATATTCTGGAAAGATTTAACATTTCTTGAGAATCTGGAACTAAATGTTGAGATTTTTTTGGTTTTGGATTGCTGGGGCTTTTAAAAATTTTATTCCCTAGTTTTGATGCTGTCTCTTTTTTATAAAATGCCAGTTGCCAAATGTAAAAATAAGTATTTTATTTTTATAGATGCAGAGGCTATTGCTGAACTAAAGGAACTGCAACCCAGTGTGAAGGACTTTGAAGTAAAGAGTGTGGTTGGCTGTGGTCACTTTGCAGATGTCAAAGTAGTGAGAGAGAAAGTCACTGGTGATGTCTATGCCATGAAGGTGATGAGCAAGGAGTCCTTGCTGGCACAGGAGCACGTATGTATATTTTTCTGTTATGAGAGCAGGAGGATAAATTGCAATTTGTTGAAGACTTCCTTTCTGTCACTATTATTAGAACTGAGTTAAAAATATATCTTGAGAAAGTTCATCCTACATTTCAGTGAAGCAATAAATTTGTGTGTACTTTTGCTGTGTTTAAAAGTCATTGTCACAGTCTGTGGGTCTGTTGGGTGAGGTGCCATCCTCTGGTACCAAAACATGGCCCTTGTTGTAAAGAGCTTCCTATCTAATTATAAGAAAGGAAAAACAGATGATGAAAACACTGAATCAGTATTGATCTTGTTGATGATGGTTTGAATTTTCAGACAATCTATTCATTAAGGTTTTTTTATTTTAAAGAGCGAAGTAGAATGTCAAGAGTGGGTGTGAAGGCAAACTGTGGTGACTGGATTTTTATGGAGAGCCTCTTGCTAGCTTGAGAAATGTGTTACTTGGAAACTTAAAAAAGGGATAATGGAGGTTGTTCTCATAGTTTGGTGAGAAACAGAAGTTAATCTTTGCTGACATGAGATGACAAGTAGGACAGATACTCCATGAGAGACCTCATGAATTTGTACAATATTTGCACTAGTTGTTCCTAATCCATGGTGCAGTAAGGTTGCTCCTGATATCCCTCAGCATTGTTTGTGGCTAGCAGAAATGGAGCTCAACCAAAATCACCCTTTCAGGGGCACAGATTGGCAAGAAAGCAAAGTATGGTACTACCCTCACTTGGCACTTGCTCAGGAAACAGCACTTAATAATTTGTATAATTTTTTTGTGATGTGTGCCAAGTTTTTCTAAAACTAGGGGATTCTAATGTATTCTCACTCCCTCTCATGATGTAACTGAACACTTTTTTGGTAGGTGTCATTTTTTGAGGAAGAACGCAGCATATTAGCTCAGAGCACCAGTCCGTGGATTCCACAGTTACAATATGCATTTCAAGACAAGAAAAATCTCTACTTGGTAATGCCTACTCTTTGATTTTCTCCTCTATTGAACACCACTGTTGTTGGTTTATTAAAGAACAATGTGATGGTTGAAATGTGCTCGTTTCCTGTAAATTTTCCTGCACTACATACCAGTGTCCAGTGTCAAACTGGGAACTTGAATGGAATATCTTATATATCTGTTCCTTTAAAACTGTATGTAGGTTATGGAGTATCAGCCTGGAGGGGACTTGCTGTCACTCTTAAACAGATATGAGGAGCAGCTGGATGAGAATATGGTGCAGTTTTACCTTGCAGAGTTGGTTTTGGCCATTCACAGTGTCCATCAGATGGGTTATGTCCACCGGTATGTACATAAAGGTTGCTTTGGGTGCTTCTGTATTCTGTCCTCTTTCAGTATTTTCACATGCTGTGTCAGAAGACAAAATTAGAAATTTAATCAGACTCCCAAGTATAATTGTAGCTCAGGGCATTAACTTTGATGTAAAGTTCAGACCGATATCAAGAAAGGATTGTTACATATATTTTTCCAGAGGCTCAGTAAAAAGAAGCCTTAATGTTACCCTATAAAAAATTTAAATCTTTTCCATGGATTGCTGCTTTTGGCATCAAATACTATGGGAACTGAATGTAATTGTTAAAAACTGTTGTGTGCTGATTGGTGAACAGGGCAGTATAGGATGTTGGAGTTCTTAAATATCAGAGTTTTCTCTTAAGGCTTGGAGACTATTACTCTGTGCATTTTCAAATCATATTGGTATTTAAAAAAATTATTCCATTCTGAGGGTGTGGAAATGCTAGGAAGTATTTTATGTTCCAAGAGTTTGTAGTGGCTGCACTTAGAGCATGGCTGTGGCTTTCTAGTGCAAGGGTTGCTGAATTTGCAAGATATGCAGAATAAATTGTGAAGGAGATTGGGAAGAAAACTACAAAATACCTTACTGTAACTCAGTTACAGTGTGGTCAAGGTGCAGAATCACCTTCTCTTTTCATCTGCTGTCAATAATTATTAACCTTCCATGAAATAAGGGGAACTGTAATACTTCCATATTTGCTTGGCAACAGGACAACTGTTGGGAAAAGACTCCCATTTGAAAGGCTTTATGCATATGGTTGAGTACAGGTGAATAGGGATGTGCTGTTACCTGGATGTGACAGTAGGGAATGGTCTGGAAAGGTCCTGATTGCTTTCTTCTGGCTTACAGGGATATCAAACCAGAGAATGTTCTTATTGACCGAACAGGACACATTAAACTGGTGGACTTTGGGTCAGCTGCCAAAATGACAGCAAACAAAACGGTAATAAATGTGGATTTTAACTGTGGCTGTGGCTTGTTTGGATAGTCCAGTTGAAAAGGGAAAACTAACCTGGTGTCTGTTCTTTGATTACACTTTGTTCTTCTCTCTTCTGCCTTTGTCTACTATGGAATCCACTCACAATTGTGTTTTTCCATTTGTGAATGGCTTTTTAGGTATGAACTCATGAATCTTTTGCAGCCCTCAGTAGATACATATTTACTTATTAAAATATTAATACACAAGAAAGGTGAAGGTGAGTCTGCTTTCTCATGGTGCAGCTGTTCAATGCTGTGTTTAAAGAGGACATGGATTTATAGTTGGAATGAAAATTGTGCCCGTTGTAACTAAGGTGACATAACTTTGAAAACTGGGGAGCTCTTGATCAAAATGAGTCACATTTGAATATTCTGGGCTTCACTCAGCAGAAAGTACTGCATCAAATCTAAATCAGTGGAGCTTTTTATAAGTTGCTTGTAAGTTTTGGTAACTGCATACAACTTCCAGTGAAAATTTTTAAAATTTAAATGTATCTAAGTGAGAACACGAAGTTCTGAACCATATTTCTGTCTTGTTTTACAGTTTTTATTTTCCATAACATTTTCTTTGTAATGTGATTCTTAATATCCTGTTTCCCCTGTCCTTACATTTTCAGTGCTTCTCTGCATTGCATTTTCCTTTTAAATTTTTTCTTCACACTATCTTTTCAGTCACTAACAGGTTTTAGTGTTAGCCTGCCTGCTGTTTTGTTTCATTCTTTATGCCACTCAGTACAAAAATGATTGCAGCATTGGCTCCTGAATGACCTTTTCTAAGCAGTACAGAAATTCAAATATTAGTACTTTGCTGATCGTGAACACTAGGTAAAAGGTAAGGGTGACAGAGAATGTAATGAGGGCAGGAAATATTTATGCCTGAACTTGACCATTTTTGAAATTTCAGCTCTGATGTCCCTGTTAATACTAGTTGAAGCAGAGTAAGTTTGCTGTTTAAAACAAACATCAGTTTAGTATTTCTGTGATTTTTAGGATGCTATTTTTCTACTTTAGCAGTTTATAGTAACAATTTGCTCTCATAATTTGACTCTTTATATCAAGTAGCTTGCTTTGTTTATCAGCAGTTTCCTTAACTTGGTGCTTATTTGCTAAACAGCTTTGCTTAAAATTACTTTCTTAACATTCACTTGGAGGGCTGAAAATTCTCATTAAAAAAAAAAAAAGGGGGAAGGGAGAAAAAAATAAGCCCTTTGTTTTATTACCAAGATGAACAGGAAGTGCTGTAATTTCACTTGGTTTATCTTTGCTCCTAGGTGAATGCCAGGCTCCCTGTGGGCACACCTGACTACATGGCACCAGAGATGCTGGCAGGGCTGGGTGGGGATGGCAAAGCCTCCTATGGCCCTGAGTGTGACTGGTGGTCCCTTGGAGTCATTGCCTATGAAATGATTTATGGAAGGTGTCCCTTCACTGAAGGCACTACAGCAAAAACTTTCAATAACATCATGAACTTCCAGGTAGAGGGAATTCCTTCCCTGTTCTTAAGTAAAAAGGCTGTAACTGAAGGCTATTTTTTTCAGCTTATCATAAAAGTTTGTGGATATCTCTAACTCTGTCATGTTCATAAAATATTTGGAATATATGCACTGTGTTATGTTCATATATCCCTGTATTATAGGTATCAAGTTATTTTTTATAACAGGTATCATCATCCCTGATTCAAAAAATCCTAAGCCACAAACCTTTGGGAGTTTGTGAGAATTTTCTGGGAAAGTGTCTTGTTTTACTCTTGCATTTGTGTGCCATTGGCCATTGTTCAGTGTAAGATGGTGACCTGGAACCCCATTTGCCTGCGTGGGAATGGCTGTTCCTGCACTAAATGCACATAAAATCCTATTTGGATAAAATGCACCATGCTTTTATTTGTGTGCTATAAATATTCATCCTTTGTACCTGACATATCTCAAAACAGTGAAACTTAATCTTCCTGTTCTGAGCCTGTTTTCCTACTGAGCAGAAATCCATTTCTTTCTAATGCAGAGATTTCTGAAGTTCCCAGAGGATGTGAAAGTTAGCAGTGACTTTCTTGACTTAATCCAGAGCCTGCTCTGTGGGCAGAAGGAAAGGCTGGGTTATGAGGATCTCTGCTGCCATCCATTTTTTTCTGAAATTGACTGGAACAATATCCGTAATTGTAAGTAGAATAAAATTGTATCTATAAACGATTTCTGGGTTTTTTTTTGTAATGGGAAAATTTGTACAATGAGTATTTAAGTGTGTTTGATCTGAATTACTCGTAATGAAACAGGACTTGGCTCCTGGAGCAGGTGTTTTTAAAAAAACAGCTCATTTTGGTTTTTGCAATGTTATGGTTGGTTTGGTTGTTGCTATGTTAACATCTCAGGTGAAAACTGTAAGGTAAGAGGAAGTTTTATTAAACTCCATATGAATTTCTGATGCAATTGCCATGTTACTGAAGACACTAGACTGGAAAATCAAACTGGTCCTTTCCATGTCCTTCCTCAGATTAAAAGGCATCAATATGTTTTTTCAGGCTTTTCCCACCTCAGTTTGCTTAATTTTTGGCTTCATCTTGTTGTTGTTGTATCTTCAGCTTTCTCTTTACTTGTGAACCAACTTTACTTAAGGTTGGTTTATTTTTTGTAGTTCCAGTAGGTGATGAAATGTCTGTGGCCATAGGGCCGTTGGAACTTTTTGTCAAAGTCAATGGGGATAATGTATTACTGCCTTTTTTTTTTCTTTTGGTCAAATATGTTCATTCAACCAGGAATAGAATAAAACCAGTGAACCAGGTAATTCTCTATGCAGAAAACTCTTTATAATACTCTGTAAGCAATGGAATTGGGTATTTGGAAGTTACTGAGGCACCAGCTCCATGGCAAAAGCAAATATTTCACAGTTCATCAGTGATCCCTGTATGGGGATCTGATTGTGTTGGAGAGTATTTAAAATTATTTGGACTGTAAGATTATCTGGACGAGCAACATGTCTGCCTTATGTTTTTTATCAAATATGCTGTAAGGGAATGATTGTGCTCCATTTTCCATGATAAATTGCTAAGCCAGTGCTTCTACTTTTGATGACTATCTCAGCACTTCAGCTGTCAGCTCCACAGACTGTTTGCTCACTTTTCTGTTGATTCATTAATTTTGAACTTGTGGAGCTGCTGTTCTGTTAAATTCCATTGTTTCTGCCCTTTGAGAGCTGTTGAGCCTCGAGCCCTTTTCATCACTTTAGCATACATTTCCCAGTGCTCTCTGAGAGCTGAGCTCCCCAGAGCCCTGCCTGAGCCACCAGTTTCTGTTCTTGAATTTTGTGTTGCATTTATATCATATTATCTCAGATATAGAAAGAAGAATGACATGTGAGCATATGCTCTGGTGTTTCCTTGGCAATTGCCTGTCTAGTATTCACACAGCTGCATGAGTTAATGGAGCATTTTGCCAATTCGTGTGACAGCAGTGATGCTGATGGACAAGCCGGTAGGCAACCCTGGTGTGGTTACAGTGCTGGAATAATCATTTGGGATTTTAAAAAAATCCTGTTTCTGTCTGCAGCTGGCCAGCAGATTGCATCATTCCCTGTAATATCCACACCTACCTACTGTGAGGATTCATGCAGTTTTGACCCCTCACTTCGTTGTTATGCCTCACACTTGATAAACCCCCACTGAAACTAGCACAAAACACAGCAGTCTCTGTGCTTTAAGCAGAAGATTCAATGTATCACCTATTGCTTTGCTCTCTGTAGTGGTTCTCCCTGTGCTGGTTTTTTTTCTGAGCAGTGTTGCTGTCATTCTCTTCAAAAACCTGGGTCAGGTTTGACCTGGGCTATCTAAGAGCTAAAGGTTTCTTTCTAATCTTGACCTCTGCTGGTAGTGATGTTTAACTGGAGCAATGGCAGCTTGAGAAGATGGGTGGTGAAAGAGGTCATAGGATTTAGATTTACGTTAAAGAATCTCACTTTACATTAAAAGAATCTCTTTACATTAAAGAATCTCACTCCCCCAAGTCCGTCTGGTCAAAGAATTTAAGGTTATGGAGTGTTGGGACTGGGTGATCCCAAATCCTTTGCCAACTGAAATGACTGATTCCACAATTGTTAAACAAATTCTGTGTTAGCATAGTAAGACTTTCCCATAATCTATAAAGGCAGTGATGTAATTTCTATTTCAGGCTGAGCAAGGTAGGGGAAAAAATTGGTACCTTTGCCTTGCAGGTATTTAATTATCATGCTGAGAGGTCCAGGATAGCCATTCTTAATGCACTGATTTTGGTTAAGAATCTGTCATTAAGGGGCTATTCAGTATTACATTTTGTTGTTATGGTAACCTATGAAACACTTGACATTTTAGTAAACCCCTTTCCAAAAGATCATTGCCTCTAAAAAAAGCTCCCAACTTTCCTGAGTCCAAGTAATGTGTCTGTAGAAGCAGCTCTTAAGTTACAGAAACAGAATCAAACCATTAAGCTTAAGGTCAGGTTTATCTGAATTTGTCTCAACAGGTGACTTTTCCCCTTTATTGGAGTATTGTACTGAAACACCCTTTTAGATTCTGCTCTTTGTTGGTTTTCTGCTATTTAATGACTTCTAAGGCTTATTAAAAAAACCCTACCCTGAAACAGATACCACCACACTTCTTCTCCAAAAATGAAACAAACCAAAACTTTCAAAAGTTGGTGTTCATTTACTGAAGAATTTTCTGAAAAGATTTTGGAATTTATTTACCTGAAATAAACATATTTCTATCTGTGTTTCAGCCAAATGATCAGGTATTTTACTGGAAAGTTGAAAACAACCACTTGAGTACCTAAAAGGTATCTGAAATCAGAGGTAGAGAATGGGGAAATGACATACTTGAGTTATCAGCAACAAGGCTGCATTCTGTATAATTTGGGGATTTTAATAGTTGTCATTTGTTATTTGACATCCATAAACTGCATCAGCTTTTTAATTTGGAATCAAAAATCTGCTTGCTGAAGTCTAGCAGGGAGATGGTCAGAAGATTTTTGTTCTTACTTAAGCAATATGTGTACAGCATGAAGACCTTTCATTTTAAGAATTGCTTTGTAACTGCAGTCCAAAAGATCTTGAAAATGGAATGGCATATTTGGACTTGCACATGGAAACTATATATATGAGAAGACAAGAGTTAATGCCTTGTGCAAACAGAAGAACTTGAGACACATTAAAGACTGATTTATTTAAAAAAAAAATATTAAGCTGTTTTGTGCTGTTAAACAGGCAGGACCCAAATGTCATTATTCATAAGTCCAAGACACTTATTCTTTTTGAACACTACATTGTCATTCAGGATGTTAAGTTACACATTGTGGTGTTTCATTTAAATTCTTGTCTTCAGAAAAATGTCTTGACTTGTTTCTTGAAGTGGAGATCACTTGCATTGCAGGTTGGAAATCACTTATTGATAGAAATGTATGTGTTGGATCATTGTCTTGACAAAAGAGTAAAGCTATTAAGGTAATATTGTATAGATGGGTTAGAACTAGCATAGTGCCTTTTTTATAAGTGGTCTTAGTAAAAATTTCCTTTAATTTCATCACTGGGATTGTCTATTTTTCTTTCATAACACTTTCTCAAATAGGTCTGTTAGAGCCTGAGGAAGAGGAAGGCCTAACCTATTTAAAAAGATTGTGTGGATGTTCTTCCTCAGAAAGCATTTATAGATCACCTTGTAGATCAAGAAGAGACACATTTTTATCCTTAAGAAACATTCTGTATTGCCTTTAAGTTTCCTGTTTCACTTGAGTCTTTCACTGTCCCAGGGGAAATGCAGTCTCTCTTTTCTGAATTTGCATGAAAATATTTTGAAAGGATGGAAAGACCTGGTTAAGGCAATGTTCTTTGTACCAGTCATAAATACACACACTGAGGCAGAGTTTAAAAAAAAAAAAAAAAGGCTTTTTTCCATAAGAGACGCTTTATCTAATCTTATTGATAAGCTGATTAAGGTACTGGAGTATGTGTGGTGGTTTTGGATTTTTCCATTTTTCTTTTTCATTTTTTCTTTTTTTTTTTTCCTCTTTTTTTTTTTTTTCTTCCCCTTAAACTAAGCAACCTACAACACCCCCTTTTCCTCTGAAAATCATTCTTTGGAACAGATGGAAGAGGGTTACATCCTTCCACAAGTGGGGATGTATCTAGGCAAGGAATTGACTTTTTTAAAACATGCAGTTCTCTACAAGATACTTTAAATGGTAAACAGAACACGTACATTGTAACGTGTCAGAGACAAAAGGAGCTCTTTGTACCCAACCAGTTTGTGTGAGTAGAAGCTCTGGGTTTACTGTCTTGTGGAGTAATACTTTTGCCTCCCTTTTGGGTGGTGAGCCTGAGAAAAGTGCAAATTTGTCACCTTGTCAGATGTGATGGCATGGTGCTCACATTTATTTCTCGGAGGCTTTTCTTGACCTCTGCTGAGGGATCCTTCCCTTTAAAGAAGCAACTGATAAGCACATCAATGTATTTGCATTCACAAGTCTTCATCTTGTTCTGAACATGTGACAGCCTTCTGATTTTAAGCAAGGAATAATAACTTAACTAGAGATTATGCCATTGTGTGACCCACACTTAAGAAGAAAATTGCTTGTCTGTTTTAGCTTGGTTTTACAGGACTACTCTGTTTATTCTGTGAGTATTTTGGATGTCAGATAAAGGACTCCTTAGTCTGAAGAATAAAAATCTATGAAGGAGCTACCAAATAATTAGCAATATCAAACACAGTGGATCTAACTTTTAAAAAAAGTTATTCCCTTACCCCTAAGTGTTGGGTTTTTTTTTTTCTCCAACATGCTGAAACTTCTTCAGAAGTTCTGCTTCTCATTTTCAGCCACTGTTGACAAGTTCAGAACTACTTAACTTCTAGAGGTGTTTTAGTGCAATGACTGTTCCAAGTTTTCTCTTTAGTTGCTACTATTTATTATTATACTGCAGAGTTTGGACTGTTAGTCATGGATTTTAGTGAATGCAAAATAGAGGGCAAAGGATTGTTCATTATTTTTTAATCTAGCATTCACAATTTCTTTTCTTTGTTCTCATATTTTATTAAACATCAGGGGAAGCTGTAGTGTAAAACATTGTACTCTTTAAACTAGTTTCCCACCAGCCCCAAAGGTTTGCTCTGTCTCACATTCAGTTTTATCTTTGTGAATCCATTGTTCCCCCACTGAGTGCTTTTTCATCTTTTTATATGCATGCATAGTTAAATGATATTTTCTTTTATGCATGTGTTTTGAGTAGCAGTTCTTATTGTTGATAAGAGGAACAACTTTCTTTTTAATTGCAAGGGCTTGAAAATGACTCTTAAGATCTTGTTTGCTAATTTCTGGTGGGAGGTAAGGCTTTAGATCTCTGTTTGAGAGATGAAGTTCTCGATCAGGCTCTTGGGAATACAGAACAGGGTGCTTGTACCCTTATAAAGAGGCAGATAAGTTGGGTTTTGCTACCTCTTGAAAAACATTCTAGACTTTTGCAGATAAAGTGAAGAGTTTGCTGTTTTCTCTATTACTTTACCTCACAGACAGTATCTGCCTTCAAAAACAGTGTTAAAAAGCCCACAGCAACCCCTTTCTGTAAGAGAAAGCACAGAGTTCTTTCAGCAAAGGTCCTGAAACTAAAAAATACTAATCCTGAACTGATTGTCCTCTGCTGTGAATGAACTACAGCTATGGGCTTTTATTTGCATTAAAGATGATATGCTTACAAATTGTTTTCTGGTATTCTGTTTTTTATCAATATTAGTATGTGTAAGAGTAGCTGGACATTATCCTGATGTTAAGTGATTTTTTTAAAAGGAAATACATGTCCCAGTCAACAATCTATATTTCTAAACTATGTTTATGGTGCATAATATCACCAATTATATTTTATATTTTTATTATAACAATAAAATAGAGGAAATTAATAAATTTGTGATACTGACATATTTTAAATCTTCTGGAGCTGGTAAGTTCCAGTAGGCTGAAACTGCTTACAACAGAACCGATTTAATTTGTGTATTTCCCCCATTTATCTCATTCTAATGTACTTGGAACTATTGTACATGAGCAGCATCTGCTTCATGGAATTTCTTCTCACTTCCCTGCTTGGGAGCAGCGTCAGGATGGCTCTTCAGGGAGCTGCTACCAAAGGCTGGCAGTTGCTGCAGACAGATCCTTTGTGTTTTGCTGGCCGTCCGTGCCGGTGTGGTGGGCAGTTCCATTGGGGAATGGAGAGTTGGAGGCTTTGGCAGCCTAGAGGGAGCCAGCGCCTCCAGCCGTGCCCCTGGCACTCCCGGGCAGCAGCGGCTGTCACGCTGCAGGCAGCGCGGGTTAGAGCCGGCACGGGGAGCAGGAGCCTGCACTGCAGGGCTTGCAATGTTTGTTCCTGGTCCTTCAATCCTCAGCAGCCCTTCGGCTCCAGGAGATCCATGCTGGATCCATGGTAACGGGTTTAGCACACTCCACTTCCATCAGCTGGTGACAAGGGGCTGTGCTGGCTGCTGGAGGAAGAGCTGTCCCTCCTTTGCTAATCTCAGAGTTGCAGTGAGTGGGGACCCGTGTGATGAAATAAATAAATAAATAAATGTTAGGAAATGTGATTTAACGAGGTAGGGATTGCACAGCAGGGCTTCTGCATTCATTCCTTTCCCACACGTAGCCAAGCCAGCAGGTAGCTCGGGTGCTGCACATCACCGAGAAGAACTTGTCCTTTTGTTCTTTAGGTTAATTAAACTGAAGCAAGCACGAGAAAATCGTCTGAAATTAAACAACTGCTTAGCAAGTTAAGTGGTACCAATTTAGAAATTATAGTAAGAAATACATTGTAATTCCTGCTATTTATACCTTTCTTCAGAGCTGATTGTATCAGAGCCAGACTGCAGTGCTGTCCCGGCAAGAGTTCCAGCTCTTAAGCAAGCTCTTTTAGAGAAATAAAATCAATCTTCTTTTCCTAAAGATCAGTGAGCTTTTTAGTAGCTGTAGTTTCTCCCTTCCAGGAGAAAGACCAGTTTGTTCTTGATTAGAAACCCATGCTGGGAAGATTCTTGTTAGTCTTAAAGGGTAAGATATATCCCTTAGCTGACTAGCACAGGATCAGGCTTCTTTCTCAGGTAGTGTCACTAATTGGACAGGTTGGAGACATTTTCTTTTTCAAGATGAATCAGAATTGACAGGCTTCTGGCTATATTGCAGTAATGATTCTCTTAGTCTGATGCTTTGACTTTTATTATTTATGTATTAAAAAACCCAACATCTTCACCTGAAGAAAACCCAAACCCCAGAATCTCCAATGCCTCAGCTCAATCCCAGTTTGATCAGTGTGGGAGATGCTGTGCCTGCAGAGTGGTAGCCATGTTGGCAGCTCAGGGGTTAATCTCTTGTTGCTGTAATACGCTTTGAGAGCAGCAGCTCAGTCTGCTTGTGTTAGCAAGATTAAAAGCAGGAGCTGCAGTGCCATTGCAAGCACTGAATGAGTGGGACTGTTGCAGAGTGAACTGTAGCTGAATTTTGTCTTTTCTTCTTGCTTTTTTTCCACCAGCTCCTCCCCCCTTCGTTCCTACTCTCAAGTCTGATGATGACACCTCAAATTTTGATGAACCAGAGAAGAATTCGCGGGTTTTATCCTCTACGCGCCAGTTGAACCCGGCAGGATTCTCGGGGGAAGATTTACCATTTGTGGGGTTTTCATTCATCAAGGCTTTGGGCATACTCCGATCAGAGTAAGTAGAAATTATTGCTCAGGTGGATAAGACTGCTGGCAAAATGGGAAGGTTTGTTACAGAGAGGATGGTGTGTGTGTGTGTGTGTGTGTGTGAGGAAAAGCTGTTTTAACTGACCTGTACTCTGCTCTAGGGAAGCTGCCAGATTCGGGCTTTATCTGTTGCTCGTGTTTCTTGTGCATGTCCTACCGTTCTCTGATTATTTCTGGGATGAGGGGGACAAAATGGGATGGAAAGATTCATTCTGAACCAGTTATTATAAAAATTGTAGCTCAAATAGTTTGAATTGTTGCTGTAAAGCAGGGAGCAGTAGGTGATTGCATTTCTGGTACTGCAGATCCCTGCAAGGAGGAGAATACTGAAGAGTTCAGAGATGGAAAAAGGGGATGGTGTTATTTTATTGGGTCAGAGAGTGGGCACCAAGTGCTGGGAATGTGTAAGGCTGAATCAGTGATCCATAGAAAAGGAGCTCCACTAACCTGGGAATGTGCAGTGATGGGTCAGTGAGCAAGGGAAGGAGCTGCATGGCAGCTGGCTCTGTGCTGCTGGGTCAAGTTAAACAGGAGGACTGGACATTGCTGTGTTGTGTGTTTGGAGACTGGAGATTCAGATAAAATATGCAGTGGCCATGTGTGTGGAGGGGTGTAAAGACCTCAGAGATATGGTTTTCAATGGAAAGAAAACATGATTTCCAAGAGAACGGAGTCAGAGAAAAAGAATAATATAAGTAGTGTGCTATAAACCATTTGATGTGGTGGGTGGTTGGTTTGTGATGACAGAGCTATTGAAAAAGTATTAGTACAGTGTGTTAAGTTGGGAAGTCCTTAGCTCAGGACCAGGAGGCCTCTCAGGAACGCAGTGGCTTTGGCTGGGTTAGTGACTCAATGCACTGTGTTTTCATGTCAGTCCTCATTCCCTGCTGCTGGTTTGCTCTCTTCAGGGACTTCGTTGTCAATCTGTCTTAATTGAGTTTCATTTTGTGTCATATTGGTTGTGATAGTTGCTCTGCAGTAAGCTTGTCACCGAATTTGGTGATACTGTTGACATCTTTGATCTTGCTCACACTGTGAATCAAGGTTATATGATGGTTATGCTAGAAATAAAAGGGGAATCTTTGGCTGCCCCTCCTCAGCAGAGTTGCTTTTATGGCAAAAGAGGAAGGAAGGGAGAGGATATAAAACCCCAGAAAGTGTTCTTTTGGTGAAATGATCCAATATTGTCAGCAGGATGGAATGTTAGATCTGGGGTTAAAATCTGTCTGAATTTAGGAGTGAGATAACTTCAGCTGTTATCTTGTCTGCCTGGGGAACTGCAATCCGTGTACCAGGTCTGTGTGACCATTCAGGTAACAGTCAGAAAAGCCTCAACCATATATGTGTGGTAAAAACATGTATGTGATTGGGCCCAGGACTAGAACTGAAGAGGAGCGTGGGGTAAAGTCTCAGAGCAGTGGTGTAACTGTGCTGGAGGCTGGGGGAGCTGTAGCAGATGGGCTGAGGTGCTTTCTCTGGGGAGCTGGTACTGAAAATGCCTATGGAAGTTACATTTGAATTTGGGTAATAGGTGAGAAGAGGTATAGCAAATGAATATAGAGATTAATGTCCTCTGCAGAAATTTTGACTGAAGTGAAATTTCTGTTTGGTGTGGCCTGTTTTTTCTTAAACTGGAACAGAAAGTCATCTTATATTTAATTTTCCCCCAAATAATTTTAATACAAGTAGATCTTAATGGTTTCTTTTTCTTGAGTGAGATCTTGATAAATGCACTTATTTTTAGCAGTAAATACTTGCCTTTTGTTCTAAGAAGGTGATTTAAGTATGGCCAAGCCCTTACAGAGACTTTAAAATACCTGTATTTAAATAATGCAGTGATTAGTCTATTCTCAATACCACTGCAAATGGGTCACAAAGATAACTCCTTATTTATAAAATATTGTCTGCTGTATGTTTTACTTGAGGAAATAAAGTACTGTTTCTGTCCACACTGCCTTGAAAATCAAATTCTTAGATGAAGAACAGTAAAGTGTGGAGGGGGCTTATCTGTGTGAATCTTGGGATGCCTTCTCTGGAAAGTCCTAAGTCATGAAGTTTATCAGTCCAGAATTTAAAAAAAAAAAAATAAAAAATCTTTTCCTGTGAAAGTCTAACCTTATGGTTGCTAAGTGATGCAGATCTATTTTCCTGTCTGCAGCACGAACCCTCTAGTGCTGCTTACAGTAAGGCCAGGCAACTGCAGAGTGCCAGTGATGAGGTCCTTGAAACTTTCAGCACTTTTCATCTGGGGCCGTCCAACTGTGGAAGGTGAGGGTTACACTCTTGTCCACTGGACAGTAAGAAGCTATAGCTGAGCTGGGAATTTCAAATACTTTAGAGAAAAGGCAACTAGAAAAGAAGGGCAGAAGAAGGATAACAGAAGTTCTCTTCCACTCTTCTAATGGCTTTGGCTAGAAAGAATTGCTTAAGTCACTTGGACCTGTTGCCAGAAATTACATGGTTGGTGTGTAGTTTAGAAGGGTCCATGGAATTACAGTGCTCTGCTGCACCATATCGTGAGATTTGAGAAGAATTTGTGTCCCTCTAACAAATGTGAGTTTTAACAAAAACGCCAAAGGCACGGCAATAATGTGTCACAGGAAGCAATCAGGAGAAATCAAGGGCAATGCTTAAGTTATGGGTTCCTGTACCAGCAAAGTGTTGAAGTAAATCTGCCCTTAGGAGAGCTGGGCTGAGGCTGCAGACAAGGACCAGCTAACTCCTTCTCCCATCATGGCCTCTGAATTGTGGATGTGGAGGAGAAAAGCCTGTCTGACTGCAAATCTGGCTGCTGGTTTGGCTGCAAGCGTGTGACTGTGACAAGATAAGAGGCAACCAAGAGTTTAATTCCATTAAAAGCCAGCTCCACCTTACTTCCTGTCCCTAACCATGGCTGATCTCCAGTGCTTAGAACAAGGGACAGAAACCCTTAGCTGCCAAAAATATGCATCAAGTGGTGGAAGAAAATTGTTCTTGTCCTTTGCAGGTGACTAGCAGAGGCATAAGATAAATATGTTTTAAATCCAGGGAGAACCAAATATACCAAACTGCCTAATAAAAATAAATACCTAATAAAAATAAATACCAAATAAAAGACATCAAAATACCTAATAAAAAATAAGTGCCTAATTAAAAAATAGTTTATTATGCAAATTTTTGCCTGCCTGTGTTCTCTCTGTAAGGTCATAAGAAGTGATGTTTCTCAAGATTTCTGGGGTTTTGCTTTCTGGTTTGTTTTGGGTTACTGGGGTTGAGGTATTTTAATTTAAAAACTTGATATGGATTCGTGACCGTCATTATAAAATACTGAGAGTTAAAATGGGCCATTCCTCCAAAAAAAAGAATTTCTACTGATTTCTTCCAACAATTTGTTGGGTTCTGGTAAGCTCTTTCACCAAAGATAGATGAAAGAGGAAGCACAGGATGAGCATACCAAAAATATGCTTTGCTTCAGCGAGCTCTATTCACAGATTGATGGTATCACTGTTTGTTTTTGGTTGGGTTTTTTTTAGGCCTGAGCAAGCATTTACGAGGGGGTGGAAGGTACAGATGAGTATAATGCTAAAAAGAATAGAGCATGAGGGATGGGGATGAGATTATCAGCATGTTGTGTGGGGGCCAGGATTAGGACAGATGGTGCCAATCCTTGTGAGAAGGAAGAAGCACAGGTGAGTTGGGGGTTTAGGACAGTGGCAGAAAGGGACACAGGACACACAAGGTGTGATGGGATGCACAAGGTACGAGTTGGACACCAAGAATCAGCTCAGAGATTTTCCCATGCCAATGCTTTTTTTCTTCTTCATCTCAGCCACGTTAGGACTGGAGAAACTTTTGCACAAGCAGCACCATTTCTGCTCATTCTGCTGGTTGAGGCTGCTGCTGATCTAGCTGTGAAATCACTAGTCAGCTCTAAGTTAACTTGGCTTTTAGTCATACAGGCACTGCTTCTATGGTAAGTAAATTGGCACAGCCAGTGCTGTGAGAGCTTGGTACTCTAGACTTGGCTTTGGGGTTTTTTAAAATCTTTTATTGCAATTTTCTTGTTGATGGAGCTGGTTACCTTTTGGTAATCATTTTTTTCACACTTGAGAGGAAACAGCAGAAACTGCTCTGTTGTGCTAAGAGAATTGATCCAGATGTAGCAGTTAATTAAATGAAATACTCTGAGATGGTCCCAGCCTGAATGATAGCTTTGCATCATGGCTTTTGGTGTTGGATTGCATGTGTTTAATTTCTGCAATGATGCTGACTGAGGAAGAATATAAGTGCCCCAGAAATGTGGGTATTTTCCACCTTGTCATGCTCTGTTGAGAGCTTCTATCACCATGACAAGGCTTATTAGATTAGCCAATATTCCATTTCTCTTGATTTCCTCTGTCTGCCCCTTTCTGATACTTTGAAGGTTGTATGGATGTTCAGGAAGTTGTTCTAATACAATTTGTACACAGGAAAGAATTACTGGGAGAGCATATCTCCTAAAAACTGTGTGCCCAGTGCTAACTGAGATCAGCTTCCCTTGGGGATAAGATGTACTGTTTCCATGGCAGGAAAATCATCGTGTCATCAGCACATATATTTTGAAGGAATTTCCTCCTCACTTTGGACAGGGATGGATGGGGAAGAAAGATTTGTAGTCGTGTCTGCAGCCTTCTCTCCCCTTGCAAAGCCAACACCAACCCTGAGGAGCAGCTCCCTCTGCAGTCACCTCATGAAACCCAAACTTGGGCATTATCCTGTGTCCCATCCCATCCCACCTGGCTGAACCACCTACCTTGTGCAGAGCTCTTCATTTCCTTCCCTGAATCCCTCCCGTTCCTGCCTGCCTTGCAGTGCCTGGAGATGCTTTCAGCTGGATCACCATGATAAATATTTGAAATGCAAAATGGTGCCTGTAAAATTAGGCTCTGATTCTTTTAATAGCAAATAAAATAAACAAGCAAAAAATGACGAATAAAATTAGCTCCTTTGGGGAGGTGGAATAGAAGACACAAATAAAATCAGCTCTGTGAGAACCAGCTAGAGTTTTCTTAGGTAATGCCTCAGATCTGAAAAGAATAGAAGTAAAAAAGTGATGGTTAAGTTTGAAACTACAATATAAAAAAAAAGCTTTGCTCTAGTCAACACAGTTCAGACCTGTAAAACTTAATTTTTATTATAAGAAGATTTTCAGATTTGTCTCAGTACATATTTGCAGCTATTTACATATATTTGATTAACATTTGAAAGCAGATTCTTTAGTGTCTTTTTTAGTTAATGTGAGCTTTAATTTGTATTTTTAGACTGCTTTTCTCAACTATTCATTTTTAGCCTTGTTTGTACACCCAGCTGTTAGGGGATTTAATATGCATCTTTCTCAGATGGTTGCTTTTTCTCTGTAGGAGTATAGACACGCTTTATAAATTGATTTTTAAATATGGTAATTTGACGGATCAGATTGATTGGACCAGGGCTAAAGGAATGCTGTATAAAAGCATTAATTTTAAACATTTCTTTTTTAGTAAGTCCTAGTCTTATCTCTATCATTGACATGCAGGATTCTTTCTTCTAAGTTTTTCCCTATCAGGTTTCTGAAGGCATATATTAATATCTGACCTTTCAAGGCAGCATTGGTGAATTTTGCTGTGTTTGTTTGCCGATATTAAAACAGTGTTTCCTAATCACTGCTCAAGGTGGTGGTGCTGAAGATCTGTTTGATACAGAAATGTTGCTGCATTTTTGTCAAAATCCATATATATCTTTCTGTTCCTCTGCTGCATATCCAGTAGGATTAAGGAGTGGATTTTTCTCAGAAAATGGTGGTGATGGAATGAAACTTTCCTTGGTGTTGAGAGGAGCCTGTGCTGCTGTGTGTGGGTGTCTGGCTCTGTGCAGAGAGCTGCTCAAAGCTCCTTTCTCTCCGTGGGGATAACTGGCTGCACACCAAACTGTGGCCAGGAGAAGCAGAAAGCAACGTGTGGGCAGCCTGTGTGATCTTTTATTAGCACCTTCATTGTGCTGCTGAGTTTTCATCTATCAGTTAACACTCCTTCCATCATTAACTGCTCGAGTCTCTAGTCTGAATCATTTCATGCGAGGGAGAATGTGATTTTTAAAATTGTGTTTTGATATGTGTACTTAATTTTTTGGTTGCAGATTGCATATTTAAGACTGTGCAAAGCACTAAAAATATGCTCCTAAACATCAGGTGGCTTCCTATCCTTTTCTAAAATAAATTTAAACTAACAAGAATGGTAAACTTCTTAAATGCTGAGTCCCAATTAGGCAGAAAGCTTAAGAACAAGTAAATATTTTCTCCGTGTTTCTGGAGTCAAATTGTTTTGAACAGTACAGTAGTGTCTCAGGAAAAAAAAATTACTTCTAAGTGGAACTCTGAAGTTCTGCAGTGTGACTAATCATATTGATATTGATTGGGTTTGTAGGGATCATATGAATTGGGTTAGGGAAGTTTCAATTTTGATTCACAGAATGTAACTAAGGATATTAAATTCTTCTTCATGTGGTGCAGATTATGACATGTTGAAGTTTGTAGGGCTTTTATACTCTGATGATAATTTAAAAACCTGTTTAAAAATAAAATACCAAATAAAAAGCATTTCTCTGAAAATTTGTTATCTTTCCAAATGGCTACGTTGACTTTGTGCTCTGTTTTTGTTGCACCTATAAATCCCCACAAATCATGCAAAACTGCTGCTGTGATTTATTGTTTTGCACTCTGACATAGCCACTGATGGAAAATATGAACGTTGCAACTAGAAGTACACGTGGATTATTTAATAATGATGCACTGTCATTAGCTTTTATGGTACGTTTGATCTGCAATGATGGCTGTTAGGCTGTGATTGCTGCACAATCACATTTCTTTAATCCTGGAATAAGTAAGTACCCAATGACTTTACAGAGGCTGCATAAATCAGATTTCTGTACCTTTTGCCCATATTCATGTGCTGTTTGGCTTTGCTCTTTTAGATCTGTTTTTTCAAGTGTGGATTCCCCAGCCAAGGTCAGCTCCATGGAAAAGACACTTCTTCTCAAGAGCAAAGAACTCCAAGACGCCCAGGACAAGTGTCACAAGGTATTTATTTATGCGATTGGCCACACCCATTGCTCCAGGAATCTGCAACCACTGTATGTCCAGGGATCTGTCAGATGCTGCTGATCATCCAGACTCGTGGTGGGCAAAGTGCTTTTCCTTCAGAGAGGTGGCTTCCTGTCCAGTACAGAGGGAGATGAATTTAGGCCATGCTGTTGCTGTAGATACTTTTAACTTAACAAGAAGCGGCTCTGGATTTTAAACAGTGCTTTTCTCAGCGTGCCACAGACGACTGCTTCTTCCTGCAGGCCCTGCCTCTTCTTCAGACACACATTACAGCAGTACTGTTCTGAGGGCTCTTCCTCACTCATCAGCTCCTGCTTATATAACTGTTGTCACGTCACTGCTTATGGTGAACGTCTTGTAACAGTTGCTGTGCTCCAATAAAGGGAACCTGGTGGAGTCTTTTAACACTTACTGCTTGTTTTGAGACTTTTATGAGAGTTCCATTACTTTTCTCCCTGCTCGGTTCTGGATTTGACCATTTGCTCCTGACAAGGAGATGGGGGGAAACCATCTTCTGGTCCAGCATGGATTTGGGATAAGGTTAAAGTGACCCATCTCTGCAAGTCAGGTGAAAAATGATTGTGTCTTCTTTGCTAACTGGGGTTCGAAGAATGACTGAATATGAACAAGCAGCTTGAATGAATGGGGTGACTTAGACTTACTACTTTGTCCTTAAGAAGAACTGTGCATTCCTGGAGCAGAGACAATGGTATCGGAATTTAAACACCATTTGGAGAAACATAGCTAGAAGTCTCTTGGAGACAAATTCCTTACAAAGAGAGCTCTGAAAGTAGCAGTTAACAAAGCTTTTGAAGCCCCCCTTTATAACCTCTTGATATTTATTGCAGATGGAGCAGGAAATGACGCGGTTGCACCGGAGAGTGTCAGAGGTGGAGGCTGTACTTAGCCAAAAGGAGGTGGAACTGAAAGCCTCTGAGACCCAGCGATCCCTCCTGGAGCAGGACCTGGCCACCTATATCACAGAATGCAGTGTGAGCCCTTACACCAGTCCTTTCAGCTCTGAAGGCCTGAGATCTGGTGGTCTTTGTCTTTCTCTTCCATCATGCTTTCAGTGGGGTACTTGATGGAGAGAAAATACCATGTGAGAGGCTATCTGTTGAACATGGAGCCCTGAAGTGTTTGCAAAAGCTTGATTGGTAGTTTTATTCAGATGTTGTTTCATGGTCATGTGCTTAGATCATGCAGGAGTGACTACTGTCCTGGTCTTGCTGAACCTCTTTGTGGTGTTTGTCTTACTGGCTGTGCTAGAACATGCCTGGGTTGTGCTTCTTGAAGGTTTCTTAGCTGGAAGAGGATAGGGCCTAATCAGTGCCTAGACAGAAATCTTCAAGAACAAATAGGATTAGGAAGCAGTGGTGTTGCCTCCATCTGTGGTGTCCTGAGCTCAGACTGGTCCTGTTCCCCAGCACAGTGTCAGGGAGCATCTAGGACAGGTGCTATTTTTCAGATAGAATATAAAAATGAGGCTGTAAAACCATGTCTTCAAAGATCATTTTTCATGAGAGCTGGAATGTCTGCCTAGTTGTCACTGGCAATATTCCAGTGAGGATATTTTCATTCTAGTTGATAGTCACTGTATTTTCAGTTGGATACACAATTATGTTTCCTCTCTTGTACCAAGAACAAAAATGCAGCTAATACTCCGTTCCAGAGAATTGAAAGCCATTTCTGATGTCTTGGTTTGTTGGGAAGGACATCTTAAAATGGGGCCAAGTGATTTTCCTATACTGAATGCTATGAGGTAAAGAAATAAAATTCAGTTTGTATCTTTCTATTGATGAATAACACTCAGTTAATCGGAGCACCACTCCACTGGTGACTCCAAATTTGGAGGTAAGGCACATGGTGAGATACAAACTCAGCTCTTCTGTTCCTTATAGAAATTTAACAATGATTAAAACATTTGAGTCCTTTAACAGCAACAAGAAAAATGTAAGTAACATGAAGTTGAAGGATTGTATCTAGGTTGTGAATTAATAGTGCTAGATAAAATATAGATAAATGCTGTCAATAATGGATGCCTTTGTGATCTGTGTTTGGTTTTTGTCTCTAAACCTGATGTGAGGAAGTGGAGGTTTGAACTAAGATTTAAGCTGAGTAAACAGTGTTTGTAAAATGGGCTGCTTCTGTTCAGATAGGAGCAGCACTGGCCATGAATTTCATTAGGGTTCCATCGTTGGTGCCTCCATTTTTTTGGATGCCTCGCTGCAGTCAAGGAGGCATTTGTGTAACTAAAGATCTTCATTATACAACCATTTGAGAAACCAAAGCCTATGTATTGAACATTTTGCTTTCTGCAGAGCTTAAAGCGAAGCCTGGAGCAGGCACGGATGGAGGTGTCTCAGGAAGATGATAAGGCACTACAGCTCCTTCATGATATCAGAGAGCAAAGCCGAAAACTGCAAGAGATCAAAGAACAGGTATTCCTGCTTCTTTGGGGAGCAGAGTGGCTGCCCACAAACAGGCATTCTTGGCATATCCTAGCCCTGGTGCCAGGATTGCACTCGGTGTTGATAGGCTGTGATGACTCCCAAGCTGTGTGATTTCACAGGGGCTCCTCAACAGTACAGGCAGCAACAAAATTCCACTCGTGTATTT
The DNA here is from genome assembly GCF_052056855.1 of Sturnus vulgaris. NCBI lineage: Eukaryota > Metazoa > Chordata > Aves > Passeriformes > Sturnidae > Sturnus > Sturnus vulgaris. The sequence goes on along the minus strand of NC_142261.1, from coordinate 10,177,119 downwards.
TGCAAGTAAGCACAAACTCCAAGCTTCACATTTTTCTTTTCCTAGTCTTGAAAGTACTTTGTCTATACAATCAGTTTAGGAGAAAGTTACAATGCTTTAGTAAACATGCTGCACTAGAAATGACCTATCCATTTTAAAAACTTCACAAATTAGTGAATCTTCACCTGGGAGAGAACTGAGCTAACCTGAATTTCGTGTTGGTTTTTAAAAAATTTTTCTTCTTTATCTTACTATTTAAAATGCTTAATAGCATTTCAAAATAGAATGTGTGTTGCCTAACTGTTCTCTTCCTGATTTGATCTGTTTGCAAAGTAGAAATTAATAATTTTCTTTTCCATCCAAAGAATGTTGAAAATTCATTAATTCACATAGTTGCTCATAAGAAAAAAAAAGTCAAACTTAAATGACAACTTTGTGATAAATGTAGTCATTGCAAAGGAGAACCCATTCAGTTTTATGAATTAACAGCAACATACTGCATTGAGAAAAAGAAATTGAAATTTGCTATAGCATTCAAACAATTCTTTGTAATTATCTGTTGGTTTTCATCTTCAAAGCACTTTACAAACATTAACTGACTCATTTCAAAGTCTCTGAGACAAGGAAGCCCAGAAACCTTGGTAATAAGTCTCCAGACATGAGTAGCTGTTATGTAAAAAGTAATGAAATGCAAACCCAACCCTCTGGATGTAGCTGGCCTCCATAGACTTCCCCAGCATTCTTCTGGGTGGTTGTTTTATGTAATACAAGGGATCTAAAGCTGCCTTCTGGTGCTTTACTAGCAAAGTTGCTTTAAATACTGAAATGGGGAACATTTTTGATGATTTTAAATGTCCATAGATTCTTAGGCAGTACAGACACATGTAACAGAGGAAACATAATGCAAGTAATTTTTAATCAAATGCTTTGTCCCAGAATCTCTTAATTTGGCTTGTGAAGATTCACAATGACATAAAGAGGCTGCTTAGTTCAACAAATGAGTCCTGCAGACTTTCATGGCTGTGGTGGCCTTCTGAGCTCCCTGCAACATGTGTGCAAGAACCTTGCAACCAAAAATGCTGAGAGGTTTGTGCTGACTCATATGAGCAGGTGGATCTTGGCCATTAAAGACTTGGACCATGATTTTTAAGTCAGAGGGAACTGGGAGTTGGAAGAGCCCCTTAGTGTTTTGCTGTTGGAAACCTGAGGCTTGAGAGAGAATGAGTGAAATCAACAGCAAATCAGAATCTTCAAAACCCAATAATTAGGCATTTGATATTTTCATGGCAAGGCTGTAGGTTCAACTTAACCTCAGGTACTTGGATAGAAGAGCATGGTGGGTTTGTGGGGTTTTCTTGTTTGCTTGGGGTGTGTGTTTGGTTTTTGTTTTGTTTTGTTCTGTTTTTTTTTGTTTTAACTAAACCTGTGCTCTGGTTGTTATTTGGTGAAGAACTGTACTAACAGACAAACTTGGAACAAATCAGAATCTGTAATTTTTTGAAAGCCCCACTCATGTCTATGTAGTTCCCTGATGTTATTTGCTTCAGGTACATGCCCTGAACTTGTCTGGTAATCTGCACTTAAATTCCTCTTGGTGTTTTAAAACTCTGACCAATGCACATCCCAGAAGTTTGTGTTGCCTTGAGTGGTGTGGTCTGTTCCTCTGACCTGATCTCAGGACTTATTCAAAGACAGTCTTGCAAATGTGATGAAACAAGAAAACCTGAAATATTACTAATTATCTCCTCTTCTTTCTTCTTTTCTCCCTCCCCATTCTCCTCCCTTCCCAAGTGCTCATTGTCACAGTGGCAACTATTATCATATCTGTAATTCTTTAGTCAAGTGTTTGCTGATATAAAAGCCCAGTATTTTAGGAAGTCTAAACAAATTATGATTTCTGAGCAGAACATTTGTTCCTTCAAACCATTCTGCCTTTTTTTGTTCACAAATGTATTTCTATGAAAAGAATATTTGAGTTAATACATGGTTAGTTATTAGAAAAAAGCTCTAATTCTTTCGAGCAAGAAAATACAATCATCCTTCCATAGGAGACGAACTGGAAAGAGTAGGGTCCGTGTCTGGCTTCCAAAGTGGAGAACCAATTTTGGGATTAGAAGCCAAAGAGCCATTCTTTGCTGCCTGTAAGGGACACTAAAGCAGCCTGCTAAAGGCCTGGCTTCTTTCAATAGCTGCATAAGCTCTCCATGCTGGAGAATGAGGGGCTGCCATTGGGGTCAGTGCTCATGCAGTCACTCGTTGAGCTGAAGGCAGCTCCTGTCTGGAGGGAGCGATGACAAACCTGATTCTGTCACGAGACAGTTACTCTTCTGAATATGGGGGTAGTCAGGCATACTGTAAGATATTCAATTGGAAAGAAAGATAGACTCCCCCACTGTCAGTCCTTCACAGTCTTTGTTCCTAACTCTTGATGTGCATGTTTTCTACTCTTTCGCAGCTTCATAAAAAATACTTCGATTTTGGAGAGGGCTTTTTGGTATGGTGGTTTTTTTGCTTTAGGGTAATTTTATAAAATGCATACTTGCAGGACTTAGTAAATGCTAAACATAATTAAATTCTTTTCTTCCAGTGATGATATGTGAAGCAATCTCTTGAGCTCGTCTCAGTTTGAGCTCCCAGTTTCATTGAGATAGTCAATTCAAATGTTCTTTTCTTCTCCTTCCTTCCCCATCCAAATGCCCTGTCTTAGTTTCCTACATGGGGAATCTTTATTTCTGCCTGTATAGGCAAGTATCTTCTATGAGCAATGTGAGTTTTAGATGATTTTTCTAAGATAATATTTGATTTTAGGTTGTCTCCCATACTGAGCAATGTGATCCTTTTTAACTCTGTCAGGAGAAAGTAGCTGATGGCTGCAAGCCACAGTGTGCCACCCCTCTGCTTCTCCTTCTTTCCTTTTACCCAAGCTGTGCAGATCTGTGCTAACTGTCATGTTATCAGCCTGAGAAAATAGATCTTGAGGGAGCATCTGGGCATTTAGTAGAGACATCAACTCAAAGGCACATTTCTGTTTCAGAAATTAGAAATGTAAGTAATTTTTATCATTTGTATGTAGATGTATGTATGTGTTCCTGCACTTTCCAAAAGTCAATGTTTTGACTTTGAGGTATTGAGTTGAAAGTGGCAAGACTCAAACCAGAACACCATGAATGTTGTTTTAGTTAGTTTTGACTGTTTTATTTTGTACTTTACCTTTCTTCTACATGCTCTTAAATGCATCTCTTGCATGCAGTCAGTATTCTGGAATCTGCTGCTCCAAGCACTTCCCCTGTTGCCTCTAAACTGTAATCCCTTCTCCTTCCCTTCCACCCCAACTACAGGAATACCAAGCTCAAGTAGAAGAAATGAGGCTGATGATGAATCAGCTGGAAGAGGATCTGATCTCAGCTCGCAGGCGCAGCGATCTCTACGAGTCGGAGTTGAGGGAGTCCCGCCTGGCAGCTGAGGAATTCAAACGTAAAGCTGCTGAATGCCACAACAAACTGCAAAAGGTAGTTTAGGCTTCATGGGGAGAGGGGGCTGAGGCTTGCTGGAATATCTAGTGCTGTTTGACACGTGCACACACGAGTTGTGGGTGTGCCCTTCAAAGATTAGCATGGTTAGTACAGCTAACACAACATGTTTTTCATGATGTGATTTATACTTTGTGTAACTGCTGGTGTTTTAATTACATAAGGTGATGACTGGATAGAAGCCTAGCTTTTCCTGAGATTTTCATGTGTTTTATATTTAAGTTACAGGTTAAAGATCAAGGAAAAAATGAGGCAGGAGAGTTGTATTCCAAACTGGAAAAGGTATGTAACTTCAGTGTCCTAGATTTTGCTTCCTGGGTCTTTCATTTTATGCACAGAAACCAAGAATGTCTTTGGCTAGTCAGTGGCATGCATGGCCTCACAGCCCTCACCCCCTTTCATTTTATGTTTTGAGACATCTTGGTGTGATTCACTGTTCTCTTTGATTTGATATAAGCTGTCTCTGGATAACCTGTTCTTCATGGATTGTGTTGAGAAGCCAGGCAAAGACAGGGTGTTATGTGTCATCCAAGCTTGAAGTCAGGCTGGGGATACATCAGGGCTTTCTTTCCTCAGAAAGAACAGCAAATAAAAAGCAAAAAGAATTCTGAGTTCTCACTCTGAACAATCTTCTTGGTAACCAAAATATTAAATCAACTAGAAGTTAGCAAAATGGGAATGGATTTACCAAGGAGTATTTTGGTGTGTTGGAATTACAGGGGGAAACCAAGGTTTTTGGGAAGTGAATTAAAACAAATATGCTATTGTAAGCAAAGAGCATTTTCTCCTCTTTGGTTTTGACTCTTTCCCTCCATCTTTTTGTCTAACTATAGATCAATACAGAGCAGCAGGCCAAAATCCAGGAGCTGCAGGAAAAGCTGACAAAGGTAACGAATGGGTGGTGAAAGTGAGTTTTTCTCAAGATTTCCCAGTGAAACCTTAATGAAGAGGAGGGATGCACTTTGTTTTACCCTCAAAAATAGAATTAGTCATAGCATGGGGGATGATAAGGAAAAGGGGGTGGGAGCTGGTATCTGAAATCACTGGTGCTCTCAATATGCTTTTGGCTCTTAAGACATGTCAACAGTGTTTATTTTTACAAATGAAGCTGAGTCAGAACTGGAGTAGTGTAGAGAAATTCTCATTTAAAGGCCTGCTTGAGTATTCTCTGGACACTGCACTGGTCCCTTGCTTCTGAAGAAAGGTTCAGCTGGTTTTAGCTCACTGGTAAAACACATGTTGGACTTGCTTTAGATTCCCAGCATACTCTGTTTTAATCACTTGACAGTTCAATTCTTCACAGTAAAAATGTTGAATTATAAGGATTCACAACAGAATTAAAACACCTTATCAACATCTGCTGAAAGTAGTGCAGAATATCAAAGATTTGCTGTCATGGTCAGTCTGGCACTTAAGGAGTCACTGCAAGAACAGTCAGGGAACTTCTCTTATTGGAATCCTTCAGCAGGAGAGAAAGGGGTTGTCATAATAATCCCCAGATTGAGCTTTTCAAACTTGGCACCTGCTGAGAGAGGGGTATTTCCAGGGTTAATGATAATGAATATGGAGGCCAAAACTACATAGAGATAGTACTTCTAATATTTTAAAACAATCGTGTTTTAATCCCCTGTCTCCTTTTCTACCTGCATTAATGCCAAGGAATTATGTGTAGGCCAACAGGTTATTCTCCTTGTCCTTTAGTAAGAGTATTTTGTGAGTGTTTTTGAAGAATTTGGGCTGAATTTGGGGATAGACAACTTTCAGGATGTAGAGTCGAGTAACTTGCAGTATAGCAAGACAAACATGTATCCTAGATTCTAATTGTTTTTTGAAATTGAAGTCAAAATTATGTAGCAGATGTTAAAATTTGGACTCCTGCACATGTTAATTTAAACTGTTAGACCAAAGTTCTGTAGTTTTATTGAGAATGTTGACCATCTTGAAGTTCTGAACCTTTCACACAGCAAATTTTGGTGTGTGCTTTTCATATAATACCTTTTTTCCTTCTCTCTTGACCTTCAGGCTGTGAAAGCCAGCTCAGAGGCAACTGAGCTCCTGCAGAATATCCGTCAGGCAAAGGAGAGAGCTGAGAAGGAGTTGGAGAAACTGCAGAACCGGGAAGATTCTAATGAAAGCATGAAGAAAAAATTGCTTGAAGCAGAGGTGAGTGCAGAGTGTCTGTCTAGACTAAATTAGTTATTGGGATGTGTCTTAGTTTAGGAACCTTCACCTGGGTGGCTCTGAGCAGCATGTATTCCTGTAGGAATTCTTCAGGGGAAGGTGCTGTTAGACATTAATCCATTTTTGATTAAAAAACATATTTCTTTGAGAAAAACAGAGGGGTTTTATTTTCAGTGATGAGTCGATAAGGATGTGTGGTTAACCTGGGGGATTTGGGGCGTGATGAGGATTCAAAATATGAATACCAGCCATATATTGACTGCTTCAGCATGTTTTCTCTAGAAACTACTCCTTGCTTTGTGCTAATGCAGAGTTGGGTGGCCTAAACAGCAGCTCATAATTGCTCTGCAGGAACGGCGCCATTCTCTGGAGAATCAAGTGAAGAGATTAGAGACTGTGGAACGAAGAGAAAACCGCCTAAAAGAAGATATTCAAACTAAATCTCAGCAGATTCAACAGATGGCAGAAAAAATTCTGGTGAGCAGAGATGAAAATGAAACTTAGAGGCTAAGAGTTGTAAGAAAAGGGTAGGGAAGAATCAGAAGATGTAGAATTGCATTGAATAAGGTGGAAATTGTTGAATAAAGGGATTTGTTTCCTGTGCCAGTTATACTGGAGAAAGCTTAAGCATTCAAATACTATTTGCACCTCTAGTTACAAACTCACTCCTGTGCCTTTAGTCTTAATAGTGCTTCAAAACTGGAGTCGTCCCAGTGGCAAAACTTTTCAGTCAACCCAGTAATACTGAAATTATTTATCCAGTGATTGTTTCAGAGATAAAACATTCTGAGGATGGGTTACTGCAACAGCAAAAACATCTGTTTTAAAGTAAATTGCAGAGGAATTTAGAGGTCAGATATATTAGAAATGCTTACATTTTGAAGCAGAGAGAAATTAGTCATCCAAACTGTTCATCTCCAAAGATATTTCTTAGGAAACCATTTGCACCCACATAACTTCTCTGTTGGCAATTTCTTGTTTCTCTCCTGGTTAAAACTATGAAGGCAAGTTAGTATGTCAGTCTCTAGTGAATCAAGCAGAGAGTGTTTCTAATAACTTTGCTTCCCTGGGACAGAAACCATAATTTAATACTGGAATAATTAAATTTATTTTGCCTTCCTCATGAATTTTCTCTGTGTGTTGCCAATATGACAAGGGAAAAAAGGATTACATTTACTGGTAGTAAGCCTAAGATGAGGCACACCTGAGGAAGGCCAAATGGAAATGTAAAAATAAACATATTTGGAGTCAACAGATGACCCAGGTTTGTTCTGGGTGCATAGACTTTAGCATCAGAATGCTGAGCACTGTCAAGAAAAGGAAGAATCAGTTCTTTAGTAGTGCTGTTCCTTTCAAATTGTTTTGATAGCAGGGATGCATGGTAAGTGGGAGACTATGGTTGTGCTGGGCACAGAGCCAACTTTATGTTTAGAAATAGTGTAAAACTTTGAATTGTTTTGTAAGCCTCTTGTGTATATTTGGGGATTGTTCCTTGGTTTTGATTATGATCTCTGTGGAGGAGAAAGTGGAAGGGAAGGCAGAAATATAAACTAAATGTTTATACCATGAGATATGTTTAGCTTTTCTTATGGATAGTTTCCATGGAGTCCTGACAGAATGTTGGAAGGGTACAAAAGTATTTTATAAAAAAAGTCAAACAGGCATTGAAGAAATGATCCTACAGTCATTGCAATTGATCTGGGAGCACAGGGTACTGGTTTTCTTTTTCTTCCACTCCTACCCTGTACCTTCCCTCAAGTTGTCTCTTCAAACATTTTTGACTTTTCCTGGTATAGAGCAGTAGCAAGGGAGTTGAAGATACAGAATTGCATAGAATAAGATGGAAATTGCTGAATAAAGGCATGGTTTTCATGTACACTCATGTAGCAGTACCTAAGAAGTACCTGCTCATCTTATCTGTAAGGAACTGATGAAGAAGGAACAAGTTAGAGAAGATACTTCTGCCTGCCTGAAAGTGCAGATCATTGCTGTGATGCCAATAACAAAGTCAGTGCTACATAGAGAATACTGAGTGAGAGCAGGACTGGTAAGAAATTACCTTTTTAAGCCCACACTGGCTGTTAAGTGCCACTGCAGGGACTGGTGAAGCTTCTGCTACAATATGAGCAGTCTGAATCTGGGAGCTTTGAAGCTGCTGCTGATCTGGTTGTCTGATTCTCTGCCAGGACCTGAAACGTGTGGGTTTCTGGGGGAGGTGAGTTGTCCCTCTTGTTGCTGGGAGACATTATTTCAATTGCAAAAAGCAGCAATCTCCATTCCATGCAGGAATGTCAAGGACTAGGCACTGTTGATGACCTACTTTTGGTGAACCTCCTCTTTGATTCTCACTTCTGGAAAAGGAGGTCTATTGCAATTACTGGAGCAAAAAAAGCCTTCAAGATGAGGAAGATCAGGAAATGTCTCCAATATGAGGAAGATCAGGAAAAAGCATGTCAAAATACTATGAAAAGTACTAAAACACACACAAATACCAGGAAATTTTCCTGTGCTGTGCACTAATGAGGGCAGACAGGAGATCCAGATGTGCCACAGCACCTGAACTTGTCTATGCAAGAGTCAGCCCAGTGGTAGTGAATGACAGACCTGGACCTGCTCCTGTTCTAAGGAAATTGTTGGAATGGCAAATACGACAATAAATGAACATAAAGTTGTAAGCTCGGCTCTTGAGAGATGTCCTGTTGAAAGGTGATTGTAGATAGACCCCAAATAATATAGTCAGACTGCAGAAATAGCTAATTTCTGAAATACAAATTAAGTCCTTACTGTGCATGGCTGAAACTACCTGATGTGAAATAAAGAGGCTAGAAAGATTCTGGTATGTTCCACCACACATATTGCCTCCTGCACTTTTCAATTTTGAAGCCATTTATAAATAGCATTTCTGACAACATTTGTCCAAGGAATACAGCAAAGTAAATGCTATTCCCCCTCTGAATGCAGAATGAAAAGCACAGACAGCAGTACCCCGTTATTGAGGTCTGCTGCAAGAAAACAAGTGAGAGACCTTGTTAAAAATAGATCTGAACTTCCTGTGATGCCACTGCAGCTATAAAATGTTTATAACTGTGTTTTCACCAAATGTCCTTGGCCTATCTTTGGGTGTATTTTACTGGGAGATGGAGATTTTTACCATGGAAGTAGAAATGTTTGTCCTTAGCAGTGTTCCCACTCTGCAGTAGATGGGTCAGCAGCAATATGCAAACTTTAAGTTGACAATATTCAGGTCTCATAATGCTTTTTTTTTTTTTTTTTTTTCCTACCATGACAGCCTGGACTTGGGATTTTTATAGTGTGAAGCCTTAAAAAGGAGAATGAATGTTTGGTACCTGTGTAACATGTACTCTCAGCACCTACCATTTGCTTGTGTCTGAATATGAATTTTTGCTGCTTTTAGGAGCTGGAGGAAAAGCACCGTGAGGCTCAGATCGCAGCACAACATCTGGAGCTGCAGCTGAAACAGAAGGAACAATTCTATGAGGAGAAACTCAAAGTAAAAATATCTTATCTCCCTACAAGCTTTTGTGGGTAGAATGGGTTCAGTGAGAAGCAGTTGCCTTTAGGCTCTGATTGCTTTGTCTTGTTACCATTGCTGCAATCTTGAGGGAGCTTAGTGGAATCTAAATCAGTTTTTTCCTGTTTTTTCTGCCATTGTACCTTATCTGTCTGTGGCACTGGTTTAGGAGAGGTAGCATTTGAAGCCACAACTACAGGAAGGCATTTGTTGGTTGTAATTTGACTTTTGCTGACTAACTAATACTTAGTTAGTGCTATTGGATCCCAAACTCTGAAGAAGCTTTCAGTTCCCACTGAAAGCTTTTCTGTGAGTGTTCACTCAGCCTACCTGCAAGTTTTAAATGCAGCAAATAGTAGACCATTTCTGAAATTCCATCTTGGAGCTGGAACATCTGCCAAGAAGCCACAGAAACCACCCACTTTGTTTTTGTCTTTTCCAGGGTAGCATTAACAAACAGTTAGAAATAGACACCATCTAAAATTAGGAAAAACAAGCTGGCAAATAGGAGTATGTACACTGGCTAAGGATTTTTCTAAAGAACTTGCAGTATGACAGCCAGTAAATGCGTTTTGTAAGAATCTTTGCTAAGAACAAATTATTCTCAGTAGAAACAGTCTTTATCTTGTACATTTATCTAGTACTTTAATTCTACATTTTTGCTTAAATGTGAGAGGATGTAGTATTTAAGAGGAGAGAAGAAAATTCTGTGGGAGAAATATGAAGGATAAAAGAGAAGTAAGAAGATTTGCTGGCAGATCAGAGCATGTGGTTATCAGTAATGACAGGAGAGTGATAGCAGGAAAATCAGATGTAGATGTTGAGAAAGAGTGATATAAAAACTGGAAAAGAGGATAGGCATTGGGAAAAAAAGAAAAAGAAAAAGAACTGATGTATTATGGGGCTCTATGATGTAGGGTTTAATAGGAGAAATCAGGAAGCCAGTTGAAAGAGGTTCAAAGGGATAAAACAGGACATGGAGTTTTTGTAAGTGGAAAAGTAAAAAGTATCCTGTGGTGTCCAGAGTTTGTGCCTTTGAAAATCTTGTCTTTGAAGGAAGAGACCTTCAGTTTAAGAACTGATTTAGAATCTGGTCATACATACACAACATGCATTTCTAGAAAAATGTATCAGTTCATTACTTTAGTCCTGTTCACAATGACAGCTACTCACGCCACAAAAAAAAGTTTTTTACTTTGCCATTAGATTTTTCTCGCTCACTGAAAGAATTCTTGTGGTCTCAGCTGCCTTCTCATCCATACCTATGGAACTCACAAATTACTTGTGAGCCATGTTGGTAGGGCAGCTAAAGGATGGGTACTTTCCTATTTCTTCTGCTGTACGTATTGGGGCATAGAGTCTTTTCTGTTTTCTGTTGCATTAGGCTGGAACAGTTATTGAACACAGTTTCTACGACTTAAAATAATAATTTAAAAATCTACAATATCTCCATATCTCTATAAAATCTTATTGTTAAATTCAGTCTTCAGAGATAACAGAGAGTGCTCTTTTTGGAGTTTGCTCTTCCATGGATTTCATACAATTGCATCAGGGATTTAATTTTGCTTGAGATATGACCAATTGCTTACAGAAAAAAAATCTGTATTGATGATTTTCTTTTTGCTTGCCCTTTGCCCAGTGAAACAGATAAAATTTAGACAAAAGAAATGTCTTCATTTAGGTGTTGGAAAATCAGATGAAGAAGGATCTTGCAGATAAGGAAGCACTTGAGAATATGCTCAGAAGACATGAAGAAGAAGCACGTGAGAAATGCAAAGTCCTGGCTGAACAGAAGGCGGTATGTGGTGTTGAGCTGGAAATCAAAGCTGTTTGAAGAGTAGCTTTCTGAGACTGATTTCAAGCAAGATAATCTTGTTTGAGGTTCTGTAGTGCTGCTAGGCTGCTTTGAAGGAAATTCATTGATTAATATACATTTTAAGACTTGGGTTTTTTAAATTCAGAGTATCTTCAAGAATATTTCCTTAAAAAAAACCATGCAGCTTGCTGCATGCTCCTCGTTTTGTGCCTTGATAATGGTTGCTTTTTCCTAACATTAAAGCAATAGAAAGCAGCTGCAAATAGCTCCAGTAATTGCATCTGTGTTGCTCATTTTGGCCATTTGATCAGTTTTCTTTTAGTTCATTTTAGTTTCTGGAAAAAGTTCAGACTTTTTTTAATAAACTTTATTTTTGTAACCGCTCGCGTTGTGCCATCTCAAAGGCTCGCTGCTGTGTTTCAGATGATCAATGCAATGGATTCCAAGATCAGGTCACTGGAGCAGAGAATTGTGGAATTGTCTGAGGCCAACAAACTGGCAGCAAATAGCAGCCTCTTTACCCAGAGGAACATGTAAGTGTGGCAGCTGCTGTCACTGCTGAACAGGTCTCAGGAAGATGACCTTAAAGCCTTTTCCAATTGAAATGATTCTCTGATTCACCATGTAAAAGTGGCTCTTTTTTTTTGCAGGCCTGCTGTGCTCCCTGCTTGTTTTTCAGTGATAGCCTTTCAAAAATATGCTTTGTTCTTCAAATAGTGGGGGCTCGCTGTGTATTTTGTGTTTTCTCAAACATGACTGGGAAAATTGGTTTGTATTACAGTGTTTACTTTGGAGCATTTCCTAAGGCAGGTGATTTGTGTAGGTTTACCAAATATGTTAAATGAATACTAATAATTTTATGTCTAAAATATCCTTGGAGAAGCACACATTCCTTCTTTAAACATAGATATTGCTAATAGATTTGTATTTTACTCAGTTCCCCTAACACATGATTTTGAAATTGAAAACATTAAACACCCTTCACTCACAAACACTGTATCATGCCTTGATGGATAGAAGACAAGGAATAGCAAGCACTAGATTTTTAAGCCAAGAATTTCTCTGCATGTTTTTGAATTCTTCTGTTTCAGATCCTTTTGTCTGCCTGAACTTTATTTTTCTTTGGGTTTTAGCTGAGATTCCTTATCCTTACAATGATGTTTTTCTTTGATAAATGACTTAGAGGTATTCTACTTCAAATGTAGGAAAAAGCATGGATTGTTTGATACATCCTGCAGGGCAAGGCTAAAACAGCTGAGTTCAGAGATTCACCAGCTTGGTTTGCAGCAAGGTTTCAGTGTCCATCCAACATCAGGCAGTGCCTTTGTGGGAAGCACTTGGATAGATTCACCTCAAATATTGAATAGAATCAGACAAGGAAGAGTCTTGGCAAGGGCTTGCTTTGGTTTCATTCCTTCTCTGTAGTCATTATGCCTCCAGATATGTAATGGCTCCAATTTTCATTGCATTTCAAATACCTTGCAAATTATTTTAGCCTGAGCAGCAAAAATATTCAAAGAAATAACTGAGGAATTTAATTGTGTTGCTTAATGCTCCAGATGACCTCCAGTTAATCACCCAGGGAGTTTGTTGAGGCAGCAAAAGCCATGACTTACCTTCAGTCTAAAATAAAATAGAAATGTCTCAAGGTGGAGCTGGGAAGTGTATGGAAGGTTGAGTGTCTCTGTCATGGGTGCTGAGCTGAGTGTAAGGAGTTAAAGCATCCTCTAGGAGCTGTATCCTTGACTGGAGAGCCACAGAAAACAAGAAAAACATTATAATGTTTTAACATACAATTTAAAATAGATTATTGAGAGACATATTGTCAAATGATGAACTTTGCAGGATTGGTAGGAGATAGTACAGAATTAGCAACATTTTGAGAGAAAATTACTTAATTATGCATGCAGATAGTTAATGAATTTGTACTTATTTTGTGAATTGGGCTTTTGAAAATGTATAAATTGTTGTTGGACTGCATTTTGAACCAACAAAAGCTGCAGCTAATCTGAGCATGCATCAAGAGGAGAGCTAGTGATTAAACCCTTCAGAGGAGAGGGGAGCTCTGCAAGCTTTTGTTCCAGCAGTATCTGAGGAAACCAATGATTATCAAGTTCCTGAGAAGATAGCCCAGTAAACAGCAGGAAATGAAATAACACCATTTGACAGTTCTGACTGACAATAATCTGTAGAGGTAAATTAAAAAACCAGAGAGAGTGAAAGGGTGGTTTTGCTTGCAATGCACAGAAATGTGAGTCAGAAGATTTAAGTTCTATTTTTAGTTTTGTTAAGTCTTCCTATTTGATCTTGGGCAACCCACATAATTTCTCTGGGATAGGATTAATAACAGCTTATCTCACAGTGAACTTCTTAAAACATTAATTCATTAATATATGTAGAGCTTTGTGGGGCTTCTAAGTAGAAATCACTCTATGAGGCAGAATTTTCCAATGCATGATAACACAATTCCAGGAACTGTAAATAATTTTTGAGTGTCCATTTCAAATAGTAACAATTAATCACTGCCAGCTCTCAAAATTCTTATGAGAACAAGTAATTCTTTTTGTTCAGTTTGTGGATTAAGACTTTGATCAGAGGCAGCAAAGCTTCACTTCAGTGTAGGTCAAGTTCTGTGTCCATTACAGCTGTCAGAAGCCCCCAACAAAACAACCCCCAACACACTACCCCAGTCCTGGAGTTCCTCTTATCTCATAGAAAAACACTGGGAGAAAGCAACTCTTAGAATTTATTTTTCCTCTGTAGAAAGACATGTGACAAGGAACTGATGAAGTGAGAAGAATGAATTGTATCTTAAATAGCATTATAGATTACCCTCTGCAAGATTTATTTATCTGTGCAAATGGCAAAGATGGAATTTTAGTGCTCTGGACATTTGTTGATGAATACACTAATATTTTTTATTTTTAGCTGGGATGTAGAATTTAAGCCATGAACTGAACTGCTCTACTTAAAAGCAAATTTGTGTTCTTCCTTACTTCACCCCAGTGGAAGGACACATGTTAAGGGCATTTTGGGTTTGTCACTTGTGCCTTTCTCCTATCAGGAAAGCCCAAGAGGAGATGATTTCAGAACTCAGGCAACAGAAGTTCTACTTGGAAACACAAGCTGGAAAGTTGGAGGCCCAGAATCGAAAATTAGAAGAACAATTGGAAAAGATGAGTCACCAAGATCACACTGACAAGAACCGCCTGCTGGAATTGGAGACACGGCTAAGAGAGGTGAAAACATGGCTCTAATCCCTCCCAATCAACTCTCTTAAATGTATCCCATTTTGTGAATACAGTAAGAACCAGAATTAACTTCTTGTAGTGGTATTTGAAAGTGTAGTAGTAATTAAGAAAAAAAAAAAGGCTCGTTTAAAGGAGATAAATGTAAGTATGAAGGACTTGTCATCCTGAATATGAGCTTTTAGATCATCTTGCTTTTTCAGAATTCTATTTCTATGTTTATTTGTACAATTCCCTCATAATATTGTCTGGGTAGAGAATGATAACTCAGCAATGTACAATGACCAGACAGGTAACCTGTAGCCTTAGAGTCTACAGCTAAGAAAGCAAAGGACACAGCTGAATTGCTGTAAGAAAAAAGGAACCTGCTGCTTTATGCACCATTTTCAGAGTTTTCTGGGCAAAAACCTAACAGTAATATGGAAATATACACTTTTAAAAATCTGTGAGCTGTGCTTCATTTTTAATTTTGTATTAACTAGTTTGGATCTGCAAGTTCTTCTCCAGTCTCACTCCACTAATTTTCAGCTAAGGCTGAAATCTTGCCTTCAGCTGAGGTTGTTGGACAACCAGCCTGTCCTCCTTTGGCCAGAAGCTGGCTGAGACCAGTGTAAGGTTTCTGACAGCCTTGTCACACATCTCAAGCACAACAGACAGATTCCCTTGTGATAGCAGGGAAGCTGAAGAAGGTGCTAAGGTTTGGAATTGATCCTGAACACTGAGATCTATTTTAGTAGTTCATTTCTTATCCCTGGAGTGACACGTTTATCCCTGTGTGTGCTGCAAGAAAATCTTCATCAGAAGCCACTCAGGTAAAACCAGAACCAGAGCTGGTGGGTTCCTTTAAAAGGAACCTGAAGAGAAGATGAAACATGGAAGTCAATTGCAAAATGTAGGTAATGTATGCCCAGAGATACCCAAATAAAGATCCTTAGAGACTCTCAGCTTCAGTGAAGAAAGTTCATCACAAACTACTTCAGCATTTTCTATCAGTGTTTGATATGCTTGAGTTACAGCTGGAACTATTCTTATGCCCTTGTTTCAAAATGCCAGGTTGTTTTTTCCAAGAAAACCAGTAGATTTTAGGGAATAAACTAAGCTGTGTCCTTGATTTCTCAGTGCCTTAAGTCTGTCAGGGGAATAGACATGGCAATGGCATCTTAAAGTGGGTTCTGAAATGAGACTGCATTGCCTGTCATGTCTTTGTTAGTAACTTACATTTGGATGCTACTGGCTTTCTTCAGGTTAGTCTAGAGCATGAAGAACAAAAGCTGGAGCTCAAGAGGCAGCTGACAGAGCTGCAGCTGACCCTGCAGGAGAGAGAATCCCAGATCACGGGGCTGCAGGCTGCACGCACAGCCCTGGAGAACCAGCTCAGGGAGGCCAAGACCGAGCTGGAGGAGACCACGGCTGAGGCAGAGGAGGAGATCCAAGCCCTCACGGTGAGCCCTGAAACTGCACATACACACTAGAATTATGTAGGTGCATGTTTCGTGAAGAGGTTAAAAGGAATTTGTGATCTAATTTTTGATTTTCAGAAATGGATATGAATTGTGCCTTGTGTTGACAGAGGTGTGAATGGCTAAACTGTCAAATTTAACCTTATGAATACTTCCTAGTAATGGTTCCTTGCTGCCTAAACTCACTGATGGCTTGTTAGGAGCATTATTACTTTTGTTTTGAGGTGAAAGTTGCATCTGAAATTGGTGTTGTTAGTTTAACTCTGTGATTTACTTATTTAAATAATAGCTCATGGGTTTGAAAGTACTTGATGGTCATAAGTGTTTTGATGATTTTTTTTTTTCCTATCAGTTACCCTGCTTTGAGGATACTTATTCAGGGGAAAAAAAATAACCCACCAAATTCCTAGGGAGAGTGTTCTAACACAATTTTATTCCAATGCTTGTTTCACTAAAAGTTGTCATGTGTGTCTTGCAGTCTGGTGAGATGTGTGAGTGCTAGGGAAACAAAGTTCAAGTCCTGCCACCCTCTTCCACCCCAACCCCCTGTTAATAGAGTTCTAGATTATATGCTGCTGGTTGTTGTCTCTTGAGCACAAAAAGATGCTTTCAAACTGTTTGATTCTAGGAAATATTTCCTTCACAAAAGATTCCCAGGGTTGCAGGTAGAGAGTTTCACCTGCTACCAGCTAACCCCCCCTTGAGCAGCAGCCTTTAATGACCTTCAAATCGTGTGATTTGGAAGTGTTGAAAATGGGCATTCTCGTGCTCCAGTGGCATTTAATCAAAGAACTGTTCTGAATATTGCTGCCATTGCTGGTTTTTGGGAGGGGAGGTGGGCTTAGCTGACACAGGCACTGGTATTATGCTGATGCTTTGGGTAGATGAATGGCAGAACCATTCCCTCTGTTCTCTTTAGAGGGCACAGGCTGGGCAAGTGCAGCAAACAGCATCGAGGCCTAAGAATAGCTGAATAGAAACGGCATCGGGTTCCTTTTTGCTCACAGCTCAGGCAGTCCCTTCCCAGCCGAAAGCTTTGCATAACAGCCACAATCACTGCCAGGGGGCTGGCAATGCCTTGGGATCTGTACCCAGCAGTGAAACAGATGAATATTCATGACCTGTGTTCACTCACTTATTGCTCCAGTTAATGGGGCAAACTGGTAGTGCTGGACCAGCTGCTGTTAGTCCAGCCCAGTAGGCTTGGGACTATTCCTGTCATGGAGTTTTTTACATACTTTTCTTTCTCACATTGCCTGTTGTGGTAAGATAGCTTTTAAGCTCTCATATTTGACTTCTGCTGAACGTTTTTTTTTTTCCTGTTTAGTCTCTTGGCTCTAAGGAAAATGTTCTGAATGAAGAAAGGTGGCTGGATGTGCTTGAGCAGTAACCTTTCGTTTGTTAAGTTCTCAGATAGCACATGACATTAGACACTTGTTAAATCACTTTGAATTTTGAGAGAGGCCATGAGGCTGAAACAAGAACTTTTTGCTTTGTCATGCTTTGCTTGTAAATTAGGGGGTAAAATGGTGCATGCAATACTGCATTCTTTAAAATGAGTGTTTGAACTTTTCTGTACTTTAGATGCTGTCCTCTAAAGAGTTGATTATTATGTTTTGCACTGCTTTTTAGAGAGGCTTGGGCTTAAATGAGACTTGATGGTAGGATTCAGGTAGATTGGCAGAGCTGTTTGGGTAGCTTGCATTATACATCATTATAGTTTTTCTTTGCAAGCATTAAATTGTATGAAGTATTTATTTTCTACAAAACAACAATCTGGATACGGAAGTAAAACCAACTCAAATTAAAATATCAAGAATGTAAAAACTTAACATGGGATCAACAAGTCTTCTGGTGACCATTTCACATGGAACCTGTTACATAATTCCATTCTTGAGCTTGTACATTTTCCTAAAACACTTCAGAGTTGGGAGCATAAGTGTATTTTGATTAAGTAGGATGGGACTTTTGCTAATCAGTTCTTTGCCACTGCAAAGTGCTTTCATAGCCTGCAGCATCTGCCTTCCAAACTTTGCTTGCTGGTAGGTTGCTCTGCAGTTTGTTTAGCAACAGCATTCTCGAATTCTAATGTATGAAAAATTGATGATTAACTTCTTACCTCCTTTAGGCACATAGAGATGAAATCCAGCGTAAATTTGAAGCCCTTCGTAATAGCTGCACAGTGAGTATTAAATACAGATCATTGAATTATTTTGAAATTAAGAATAATGAAACAAACAATTTCCTCATTTAATCCTTGATGACACTAGTTCCTAATGTGGACTTCTGGCTTCAAGGTGCTAGTAGGAGCTGAATGGATTGGATTTCTTTTAGGTTTCAGGTAAACCTCAATTTTGAGGTTTCAGTCTGATCATGAAATTGTCACTGTTCTTCTTTTTGGAGAAGAAAGTAAATTAAAATATCTCATTGCAGTGCAGCTAATAAGAATGGTGGAGCAGCTGCAAAAAAATGACTTTAGGTGAAGATCTTTTCTGTTCACAAGAAGAAAAGATCTACCTGTCCAAATCCTGAGCTGCATTGTAGATCTAGGCCAGAGTGGGTTTTAAGGAGGACTTTAACACTGTTTGAAGAGACAAAAAATGTTAAGGCTCCAAATAACACATTGGCATACAGCAGAGAGAACCAGGATCGAAATTTTCACCTTCTGTTGCTTGAGATCTTTGATATTTTGATTGACATCTGTTTTCAGATTCATTTCATCAGTCCAGGATAGGTGTCCAAAGGCTTTGTCTATCCACAGGGATTCTTGCAGTTTAACACTGTCTTCACACTTGTTCATGGTAGTTGATGGAGAATATCTGCCTTCCAAGGACATGAATTACACAAGTGTTGGATAAGGCCCACAGTCCTCTGGGTCAGCAGTGACTGTGAATTATTCTGGGCTTTTTCTCTCTGCCCCACACTGTAAGCAGGGCTTAATTGCTGGGACATTTTATCTTGACTGTTTCCCTGCTTCCAGTGATTTCCTCAAATGTAATTTTTCATGCTGTAGGACTATGTCTTTAATGTATAAAGTTTTCATCTTTCAAAATGTCTTTTCAGCATGAGAGTCATTCTGTTTTCCTCATTTGCTCTTTAGCACTAAGCAAGGGAGTTCTTCTGGACATAGATTATCTAGATAGGAAGAAGTGAGCTTTCCAAAGTGTTTTAACCTCTGTCTAAAAGAAATCCTACACAAGAAACTTCACTTTCTGTTCCCTTCCTCATTTTCTTAGACTGAATGTCTGGCTCCCTATGTGTCATCATAGATGTTACATCCAGAGCTATTTTCTGTGGCTCTGGATCTTGCCTTTCATTCAGAGTGACAGCTTTCTGTGAAAACACTTTTGTGATCTCCATGCAGGGAAAAACCAGGTGTGGAAACTCTGGTCACTGCAGGGTCACCTGCCTTGCAGAGCTGTAACTCATTATCCAGTGACACTTCAGCTCTGAGTGTGGGGAACAAGCTCCAGCAGTGAAGAATGACCCATAACATTTCCAGAATGTCAAGAACTTCAAAGGACTTGTAAAGTGTTGTGCATTGTAAGGCCCTTCAGTGGGATAAGTGGGATCAGACATCCTCATCAATAAGAAATTAATTAAATAGTTCCTAAATGAATAATACATGCTCATCATACTTTCTCTTTCCCGCCCAGGAGAATGCATGTATAATTTAATTGACCATGGACAGATAATTTCATGTTTTGTGTTATGACTGCTCCTGGCTGTTCATCCTGCCTGAGGAATGAGGAAATCAGGGCAATCTTCTATTGCCAGTGAGGGTCAAGAAATGCTAATTACACTGCTTTCACCAGATATTTCAAACTTGTTTTTGTCTGATGATACCAGTATGATGCAGGCTGTGCTTTCTAGTGACCGTGTGACTCCACTTGAAGGTGATTAGAATTTATACTCCTTTTAAAATCCAACAACACTTCAAGGGAATAATTGTAATATGCTGCTACTTATACAGTATGAAAAAGGATGGATTTATTCATTCAGGAAGTTCTCAGGAGAGATCCTTTTTAAGCTGCCACAAACTCCTTGAACTAGTCTGGCAAACTTTGGTAGGGAATTACTTTTTATTTGATCTTATTGAGAAGCCCCAAACAGCATAAGAATATGAAAATAAGATTAGACAGGAAAGAAATATTGAAAAATTGAATTGCTTCAGTAATTACTTCAGTACTTTTGTACTTCAGAACTTTTGTCTTCAAAAGATAAATAAAAATACCTAATCTACTTTCTTTGGTATTGTTCCTTTTTCTCTAGCTTCACAAAAGTCACAGCTTCTGATTGTAGAGAAGGCTGTGCCTGCTTTCCTTGTTTCCTCATTGCACCCTTGTTCTTCCTTTTGCTGAGGTCTCTGACCAAGGAGGTATTTTTGGATTCTCCTTTTCCATGCTTTCTCTGTCACTCAGTTGAGCAGGAAATAATAGGATATGTAATTACAACAAAAATTGTAACTTGTGGTACCTGCTGTACACACACATGCTCGTGGGCACACACAATCTTATCACAACCTTCTCACAATCATAGCTCATCCAGAAAATCTGTTGAGGGAGAAGAACTAGTTCCCTACATTTATTCTATAAAATAAATGGTCCAGTTGAGTGTTAAAAGTATTTTCCAGACAATCAAAGAAAGATCTAGAAATAAAAGGCACTATTAAATAGGAAAATTTACACGTGTCAGTTGTTTCCAGATACCTCTGAATTATGGCTTGTTCTGAGAACATCAACATGTTTAAAGTTAAAAATACAGCTAAATAATACTATCTAAATAATAATAGAATTGTTTCCAAAAGGAAACTTCCAGTAAGCAGGCAGGAAAGTCTTTAAATGTTTAGCAGGAAAGAGTCCTCGACAAGCCTTGCACTCAGCTTAGTAAAACACCAGAGAACCACTATCTGAATTGTCTGGGTTTTTCAGGTACAGGCTGTTCCTTTTACTCTAGCAATGAGTGGCATTTCTTATTATTAACTGGATATTGCATTTCCATTTATTCAAGTTTTGTCCAATAAAACAAGGTTTATGTTCCCTTGAGTTTCTTTTGTCATCATCTTGTGTTCCAGTCTTAAACATTAACAGGCCTGATCTGCATTTGTGCAAATGATTGGATGCTGAGGCATTAAATCTGTGAGCCCATCAGACAGGTATAATTTTAGTTATGTGTGAATTCCTGCTGAATTCAGTCTAAGATCCTGATTCTACATTGGCTCAATAAGTTGACATACAAGAATAATCTGTGTTCTTTTGAGCTTCCAGAATAATACTCAAAGATATTACCTTGATGCTAAATTGTGTTTCAGAGTAAAGGAATTTTGCCCACTGTGACAAGGCTAATACCCAGGCAAAAACTCTTATATGGCTCTGTTAAATTTCTGGGAAAAAAAAAATCCTTTTGGGTGGAAGGGGTAATCCTTGATTCCCATTCCACAGAAAATATGATGGCACATACCAGTTACAGGCAGAAATGGAGCTTTGTAGTTTTTGTAGCCTGACAGAAAATTCTAAGGCGTTGGTGTGAGAGAGGCTAATGAGACCTTCACTATGGACATCATCATCATCATCATCATCATTTGAGGAAGAGGCTCCTGTTTGGGAGAGGCAGCTCATCTTCTGGGACCTAGGACAGGAACACAGGGACTGGGTGTCTTAATCCTGGCTTGCTGTGGGACGGAGAGGAATGCAGTCTGGGCAGTGTCCTAATACTCTGCAGCTCCCAATGTCCCTCAAGTTAAACCAGGATATGTTTTTGGAGACTGAGATCCATGTTTAAGGTGTGTTTCAAGGGACAGATGTTGTCTGATTGTAGAGAGGGGAGGAAAATGAGAGGTTCATTGTTAGATTGTACCTGTTCCATCAATCCCTATCTGCAGCCCTGTTTGAGAGCCTGGGCCTCTCAGTGTTGGGATTTCTCTGCCTGAAAAGCTTTGTCTCAGAGAGTGGGTAAAGACAAAAGGAGTCTGATGTCTGCTCTCATTTCCTCCTCACAATAATTTGGTGCTGAGAGACAGCTTTTTCTCGTTTCCTATTTACTTCTGACAGGTAGCTTTCTGGTAAAGATTAGTGGGGATGGGGAGGAGTGGAAATGGATAGAGCAACACTATTAGTCTGGAATTGCATTAAACTCCAAATAAGACACTGATGATAGCATCCCAAAGCAGTTTCCCTTGCTGTGTCCTAGCATTTTTCTGCACATTTGTTGATGGCATCTGAGGACTGAGACACCTTTTTGAAGGAATAGGGTATGGGGAAGTTTGCAAGCTGCAGTTATAATGTATAAATAAAACTCCTTAATTTTCTCCTTTTCCTCGTTATTGTGCCTGTGGTTTTGATATGTGGAGCATATGGATTAAATTTAATACATTTTGTCTGATATGCAAACCAGATTGTCATGGCCCTGACTGTTTGTTGCTGTGATATTTGATTTGATCCGTGGCTGGAGAGGTTTGTAGGACCAGGGGTACCAGCTGTGAATCTGCTCAGTCTCACTAGAGGAATACTTTACTTTCCTCAGAATATTCACTGGGGAGGGAATTAAGCTGGATATGCCCCTTCTGCTGAGGAGCTGCTATGCTTGGGTTGCTCTGCAATATTTAAAAATGAGATACAGTCCTCTGCATCAGGATAAAGATAAGCTGTGTGCTTAGATGTGGTGTGCAGTGAACAATCTGTGTAGTTAGATGATATCTCTGTTTTATGGATTAGTTGTGATGAAGATGTGCATAAATAGAGGAGAAAATTCCAGTTGCTCTGTGAGTGGTGATGCAGTGGCTGTCTAGATTGTCTAGAATTGCTTTTCCAAGGTTTCAAGTGTTTGGATAATTTATAAACTTAAAATGTGAAGATTATTCTAATTATATTATAGGTTTCTAAAGGATATAATAGAATTTTCTTACCGATTTTCCTTTAATACACTTCACATTTACCTCAGAATAGCTCAGGGTTGGCTGGTTTGGGTTTTTTGGGGCTTTTTTTGCCTGGAGATTTCCTTAACTGAAAAGAAAAATATCCAAAGCTATTAACTCTTTCCAGGTACAGGATTGGTTGTATGTATGTATGCCTAAGACAACATTTCCAATTAAATGTGGGGTTTTTTGATCTTTTTTGATCTGTGTTTTCTTTTTTGTTGATCCCCAGGACAAACATTTATATGACACTACATCCTATTTTCCTGTGTCAAAATTACCCATTACTCTTTAGGTTTTTTAGTGTTAATAAACTCTCTAATCCTGTTGGTTTATACATAGCTGTAGATAAGTATTGGATGTGTTAACAAACATCCCCTTTCCCCATGAAAAATTGAAGATTTTACCAAGAGGAACAAATTTTCTCTTGTTAAAAAAAAAATTATATCTATCTGCCCAGATTACATTGTCTAGGTTATAATACAGTTGGAATTTAAGCCAAGGTGTTTTGGAACTGTCAGTAAATACTCTGTTAGAAGAAGGAAAGAGCTCATGTCACATCTTCTGGATCCCTTCTTTCTGAACTGCTTTTTTATTTGTCTGAAGTCTTCCAGAAATATCCTACTAGATAAAATGTAGCAGTGAAATAGAATATGATCTGGTTTAATTTTAGTTGTATTCAGGGAAAGAAGTCAAAATCTCAGAACCTGGAATAAAGGAAAATGGGAGCTTAACTTCCAGCCCTTAAGGAATAAAATCAACAGGAAATACAGCCTGTTTTAATAATTAATGAAGTAGTTGGACATAATTTCCCCTGCCTGTTACTTTATCCATATTGTGTTTCCCTCATGTCAGTTTTCTTGTATTTCAAAACTAGCTTAATATTTTTTAATAGAAATTACTTGTAGTAATATATAAAATTGTGGAAGATGGAAGATGGAAATTGTAGATGTGGAAGAAACCATGAATGTATAAAATATATCTTGAAACTGCCTAGATACATGGTGTGGTTAAACATAAAATTAAAACAAATGGAAGAAAAAGTGAGTTTTTATCTGGCAGTTAGCTGTTGTAAGAGCAGTAGGTAAAACATTATAAAAACAAATGTTCTTTTGCTCCTTTTTGTTTGTATAAACATATCTAAGTTCTTATTTCTGTAGCAGTATAGGCAGTAACATATCCTTATGACACAGGCTGCCCCCTCTGAAAGCTTGCTGCAAACAATGCAGAGGAAAATGTGTATTTTGAATGGGGCAGTAAGAGTGCTCAGAAACAAGCACATGATCAGAGCTCTTCAGAAATGTTGTGTTTTCAAGTGTGAATCATCTTGATTTGACCCTGAACATATGGGTGGCAGGAACTCCCCTTCACCCAGCAGGGAGTAATGGCTGTTGGACTTTTTCTGCTCACAGTTTAAAAACCAAATACTGTTAATTTAGATCTAGGAGAGGCATGGTAAAAGGCTGCCAAAATATGCGTTGCAGATTCTTCAAAAAGAAATGGTTGTCATCTTTCCAGAGAGCTGAGAGGAGCTGTGTGCTCTATCCTCTACTGCTTTAGATATTTAAGTCCTTGGCTTGTGTAGGAAATTGGAACATTTAAATTTGAATGTGTGGCCAACTGTGCACTGAGATTTTATTTTTTCCCATTTAATGAAGTATCTTATTCACTTTTCTTTGACATCCAGGCAAAAGAGCCTCTAGGACATATTTTTAAGAGTTGAATGTGAATTGTATAGAGTTTACCAGTTTCTGAAATTCTTTTTATAAAGCTGATTTCAAGATTATCCTGAGGTTTCTTTCTCTTCTGTTGTGGCGATGTTGGATTTGAGTTAGAAGGAGGTTCATATTCATCCACCCAGTGTTCAGGCCTTTCATTCATAACACCAACTGTGAAAATGGCCCACTGTTGTTTATATTTGTCTTTCAGTTGGAGGGGACTGTGGTTTAAAGCTTTTAGTTAATGCTGATTGAACAAATGGATGCTCCCACTTCATCAAAGGCCTTGTTGAGTTTTTGCTTTTCACTGGTTTTCTGTGTTGTGTTACCACACTGGTTTCTTCCCTCGTGTACCCAGCTGCCATCCATAATGCTGTTACTTTGATAGAATGTATTTCTTAACATTTTTCTGCCTTTCCTGGTTATACCCAGTGTTACAAGTAATAATATAAGCAATTCCCTGGGATATCCATCAGGTTGCACTGCCTCCACTTGGTCTGTTTTCTTCAATACCACACTTTGAAAGCTTTTCTGAGAGTAATTAGCCTCATTGCACTTAGGGGAGATTGAGGCAAAAAAGGTAAAGTGCTTTGGCTAAAGGTCTCTGTAAGTCAGCAGCAGAGCTGAGAATCCAGCCAGAACTCCTGGCTTTAGTTATGACAGGTCTCTCAAATAATAAATTACATTGCAGCATATTTATGCTCTGAACCATATTAAAAAAAAAAAAAAAAGCTATTTTCTCTAAGACACAAAACTCTACTCCTAATCCAAGTACATTACTCTGCACAAATATCTACCACTATAACACTGCCCTGTTGTTGAAATTAGAAACAATGTAAAACCTTGGCAATAAATAATTCTGTGTGAGAACGCTTATTCAAAAACCTGTGCTCACTCACATGTAATTTATTTTTCATTCTAGGTGATTTCAGATTTGGAAGAGCAGCTGAACCAGCTCACTGAAGACAATGCAGAGCTCAACAACCAGAATTTCTTCCTGTCCAAACAACTCGACGAGGCCTCGGGGGCCAGCGACGAGGTTGTGCAGCTGCGGAGTGAAGTGGATCATCTCCGCCGAGAGATCACTGAGAGGGAGATGCAGCTGACCAGCCAGAAACAAGTAAGACCTCTAAGTCTGGGTCAGGAGCTCTTTATGGGAGCTGGCAAAAATTCCTTTTACATCTAGAAAACCCATAAGAAGTGATGATGTTTCCCAGGGCAGCTGAGTGAATGGAAATTTTTGGATCTCCCATCATGTTTTGACACAATTTTATGCAGCAGTCCTGCACGCTGAGGGCATTGTCATTTAGAATTACTCATTTTAATTTTGTGGCCCTGGAAATCTCAAAATGTTCATAATGAGGTCGACCTGACATTATCAGGGATCAGAAGTGAATGTACAGGAGCCTTGAAATAAATGGGCTGTGATTTCCCAGCTCCTGCTCGCTGCTGATTTGCATGTACTGTAATCGAAATGGTAGGGCTGAAGCTGAGAGTGCACGCTTGATGTGGGATGTGAGAATTGATAGGAGGATTTATTTTTAGACTATGGAGGCCTTGAAGACAACATGTACGATGCTGGAAGAGCAAGTAATGGACTTGGAGGCCCTGAATGATGAACTCCTGGAGAAAGAGCGCCAGTGGGAAGCGTGGAGAAATGTTCTAGGGGATGAGAAGTCCCAGTTTGAATGTCGAGTTAGAGAATTGCAGAGGATGCTGGATACTGAGAAACAGAGCAGGTCTCTCTCTCTCTTCCTTCCCTTTTATTAACTTTTATGAAAATGCTCTATAGAAGCTAGTGCAAAAATTATATTTAGCATAGGATATGGGAGTTGGAGCTAAATATAAAATCTTGTGAGGTAGTTCTAAAAATGGTTTATTAGTTAATAGTCATCACTGATATTGTTCCTTTTGTTTCTTTGCAAGTGAACGATTCAAGGGGAGTGGTATTTATCACTGTAATTTATAAAATGTCTTGATTTATTATCTTCTATTATATTTTATGGAAAAATAGTTCTGCTCCTGACTGTTCCTGTGGGGTCTTGAAATGTTTAAGGCTGTAGCTCTAGCAGGGGCAGGAACAGGGTTATATAATATAAAAGTGTTGCAGCAAACAGTCTGGCTTTCTAATGTAACATCTTGAATTTGAGGCAACCCCTTAAATAGTTATTGATGCCACTGCCTGCTAGGGAGAGGTCAAGCCTGCAAGGAGTTAGGTAACATTATTTTCCATTTTAATGCAGAGTGAGAGCAGATCAGCGTATTACTGAGTCTCGCCAGGTGGTAGAACTGGCTGTCAAGGAACACAAGGCAGAGATTCTGGCCCTGCAGCAAGCACTCAAGGAACAAAAACTCAAAGCAGAGAGCCTTTCTGATAAGGTAAGTAACTTTCAATCCTAGACTTTCATAATTAGATGAAATACTTTTCCACTGATATTACTTTTAGAAATGTGGCCTTGAGCAGCTTTTTCCAAGATGTTATAGGGACAAATTAAAAAGACTGGAGGGCATAGAATAGAATTCTATCTTCAAGCCAAAGACCTCAGATTTTCTTTGAAGAAGACAAAGCAGATAGCAGCCTATGATGCCTGGAATGAAGTCCTTCAATAACTTTATCTGTATTCGAAAAAGCCAAAAGCCAGTCTTTTGGCTGACTTTTCCCCAGCAACCAAAGGCTAATTGTATCAATTTTCTTCAGCATGTTCTTGGTAAAGTTGGATTTTAAGACTGTGGAATTATATTTATTAGTGTTCAATGTTCTTCTGACCCTCTTTCCCAGCTCAATGACCTGGAGAAGAAGCACGCCATGCTGGAGATGAATGCTCGCAGTTTACAGCAGAAGCTTGAGACAGAAAGGGAGCTCAAGCAGAGGCTTCTGGAGGAGGTAACCTTGGAGATTCATGTTAGAACTTCAGAAGGTTCCACATCTTGAGGAGGGGAGGTTGTGTGAATAAGAGTTACACATCCATCCTTCTATATAACTGGGGAGATTAGTCAAGTTGGAGGAGTTGTTTTCACTTAAAAGTTTGCCAAGCATGTGGCCACGTCAGGGTAAAAGTGAGCTGCTCCTCAGGGGCAGGGGAGCTGGCAGCCAAGGGGAACAGCGTGCCAGGCAAGGACAGGACCTTGCAGCTTGCAGGCTCAGACCCACAGGGCAGATTTATTGAAGGTACCAGTGATCATTTATAAGCCTCTAGTCATGAGACACCGTCCTAGGTCAGGTCTGCAAGGCCAGGTCTGTGCCCAGGCACAGCTCTGACCAGGCCAAGGGCAAAGGCCAAAGCTTAAAACCAGCTCTGGAGCCAACATGCTGAGGGTGCACACCTGGAGGCCACAGGTGAGGCTTCTCACAGCTCTTTTCATCATTAATTTGGGTCACAGGATTTGGATCTAAGGTCACACCATATCAGGAAGTAATTGAATGCAGGCAGCGAGTTCTGGCTGGTGGGGGAAGAGGCTCCAAAGAAGGATTTCAGGGGTGGTTATGGACAAATGGGCAATTAGAGCCTTCTGGTATTCTTGGGGTATTGACAGGTTGCCTACTTCTTTATGCATCACCAGGAAAGATTTCTGGCTCTTGCTTTGTAACACAGGAGCATTCATGGTTTTCCTAGTCAGGTGCCTTCTTGTCAAGAAAGTGTAAATCCTAAAAGAATTAGGAGTATTTTGTCATGTGCCCTCCTCTGGTATTAATTGGAGACAAAGATGTAAACAGCTGCCCATTATTTTCCTTACATCATGTGGCTATGACTCTCCTGGTTTATTGTAAAGATTATAGTTTCAATTTATTTTTACAAAGTACCGAGGTGGCTTCTGGTGGTTGTACAGAGAGCTTGAGAAGATGGTGTTGCTACAGATTAATAAAAATACATAGAAATGTTTGTTTAGTCACAATGCATTCTGAAAGGAAAGGAATCTTCTAGAGTGTTGTAATTTCACAGCTTTTGAAGAGCTGTGTGTTTATTTATAAATCATGAAGCGATGATTATTTTACAAGGAGTGACAACATTGAATAGCTTTTACTTACAAACAAGAAGACAACAAACCCAAAACACTGGCCTTTGTTCTCCTTTCAACAGCAGGCAAAGCTGCAGCAGCAAATGGATCTGCAGAAGAATCACATCTTCCGCCTGACTCAAGGTCTGCAAGAGGCTCTGGACCGAGCAGATCTTCTGAAGACTGAAAGAAGTGACCTGGAATATCAGCTGGAAAACATTCAGGTGAGGGTGAGGAAGCAGGGCAGTGCTCTGCCTCATTCCCTATGAGGCTTTAGGATGTGATTTACAGTTTCTGTGTGGCACTTTCTTTATGGTATTTGTTTGTTTCTTCTGTTAAGATGAAATTTCTTGCATTTGTGTGTGATTCACAGGTTCTCTATTCCCATGAAAAAGTGAAAATGGAGGGCACTATTTCTCAGCAAACTAAACTCATTGATTTCCTGCAGGCAAAGATGGACCAACCAGCAAAAAAGAAAAAGGTGGGTGAAGAAGGTTTGAGAGGCATGGAATTTAATGGTTTTGTAATCAGTTATGTGCTGTGTATTTTTAATATTCTGTTTTATCTTTCTTTGTGTAACAAAATGTTGTCCTCATTTAAGACCATTCTGAGTTGGTGAACACAAACTTTACTAGGCAGAATGTGCTTTTTGTGGCTTTTTGGTATTTTGTTATTCCTGCAACACTTAGGTTATAACCCAGTAGCTGCACCTCAGTGAGGCTGTAGGAATACAGAATTTTAAGCATGTTTTTTTAATGCTAAGTACGTATTTGTGTACAAACCTATTGTGTATCAAGAGTGGTTGTCCTGTAGTCACAGCATAGGACTGATCAGTCAGGTGATGTGACTTGTGTCACATCTTTGTCATAAGCTGTTCTGTCATTTTGAATGAAGTAATTTAATTTTAACCACGTGTTTTGAGATCCTCTGTTTAGATGCTTTCGGAAACTGCAGGTGTGAGTACTA
Organism: Sturnus vulgaris; assembly: GCF_052056855.1. Taxonomy (NCBI): domain Eukaryota; kingdom Metazoa; phylum Chordata; class Aves; order Passeriformes; family Sturnidae; genus Sturnus; species Sturnus vulgaris. Next base: position 10,147,780 of record NC_142261.1, on the reverse strand, counting down.
ACAGGTAACGTACGTCCCTCTTTAAATTAATCCATACCTTGACATTTTTCTCTCCAGTGCCAAAATGAACTAAAAATCCATCCTTACCCATAACAGAATTGCCATTAGGCCCTCTGGCCGGACTGCCACTAGCTAGTGTCACTTTGCCTAGTTTAAGCCATCTCTTGCTAGGAGTTAGGAGTTGTCTGTGTGTTTCTGTTGCTAGGGCCTGTTTAGTCGGCGGAAAGAGGACCCTTCTTTACCCACACAGGTTCCCCTGCAATACAATGAGCTGAAAGTGGCACTGGAGAAGGAGAAGGCTCGTTCTGCTGAGCTGGAGGAGGCTCTACAGAAAACACGCATTGAACTCAGATCTGCTCGTGAAGAAGGTAGGGGTTAACAGAAAAGGTGAATCTGGAAGGAGGCACGCTGAAAACTCTAATTGTGTGCCACTCTAGCAATAACATTTGTTGCTTAATTATTACCACTGCTGTGAAGTTAAAATAAGGCTACGCTCGATTCTCTGGGCTGTAACTGCACGCTGGTCACACAGAGCCCTGCTAGGAACCAGAGTGCCACGTTGGTCATGTTAACCGGGGCACATTTGTCTTGTCTGTAGCTGCTCATCGGAAAATATCCGACCACCCTCACCCCTCCACCCCGGCCACAGCCAGGCAGCAGATCATCATGTCTGCCATAGTGCGCTCCCCGGAGCACCAGCCCACGCCCATCAGCCTGCTGGCCCCACCCTCCAGCCGCAGGAAGGAATCCTCCACGCCAGAGGGTAGGCTCCTGCTCAGCTCCTGGTTCTCTCTCTGTGTGGATTTAGTTCTTACCCTGCTGATGAGTCGTGTCCCTTGCAGAGTACAGCCGGCGCCTGAAGGAGCGAATGCACCACAACATCCCCCATCGCTTCAACGTGGGGCTCAACATGAGGGCCACCAAGTGTGCAGTGTGCCTGGACACGGTGCACTTCGGCAGGCAGGCCTCCAAGTGCCTGGGTAAGGGAAAAACACAGCACAGCTCGGGGGGAGGAAAAGGCACCAGTCATCCAGAGCAGGGAGAGAAACAACCCAAGTGTGAAGACTCTGAAATTACCTGGTGCAAACATTCAGAAAACATCTGATGGTTTGGAGTGGAAGGGGAACCTTGGAGAAGCTGGGATTTGTGTGTCAGAAGTTGAGGCAGCTGTGTCATGATTTTTTTTTTTTTTTTTTGTCATTTAACAGAAGTTTTTCCCTGTCCTCTTGTCAGAATGCCAGGTGATGTGTCACCCAAAATGCTCCACTTGCTTGCCAGCTACTTGTGGGCTGCCAGCAGAATATGCCACGCATTTCTCGGAAGCGTTCTGCCGGGATAAGATGAATTCCCCTGGCCTGCAGCTGAAGGAGCCAAGCACCAGTCTGCGTCTGGAAGGCTGGATGAAAGTGCCAAGGTATAAACAGGAATCCTGGTGTCATGTCAGGTGCTGAAATATTTGGCCTTATATTACCCTGGTTCTTACAATGAGATAATTGGTACAGGCCTATTACAATTACCACCACTATAATTACAATTGTTACCACTGAAATTTCTCTTTTATAGAGTTGCTTTATGTAGAATCCAAGCAGAAAGTCCAACATTGCTTTGTGCTTCTTTTCCTCAGGAATAATAAGCGTGGGCAACAGGGCTGGGACAGGAAGTATATTGTCCTGGAAGGAACCAAAGTGCTCATTTATGATGCAGAAGCAAGAGAAGGTAACTTAGAATTTCTAGCAAGAACATATTTTTTAATCTTCAGATACAGTTTGGTGGGTTGAGAGGCTAAAAGATTATTACTGTTTGCTATGACTGTACCAAATGGAACTAAATCTTCAGTGATAAGGCAACACTATTTTTTTCTACACCCTTAGCCATCTTATTGGCTGGCATATCATAATAATCCAGCTGAGAAAACATCCAGTGTGCATCCACTTTCTTTTGCTATCACAGTTGTTTTCTTGCTACTTGTTTGTTTATTCCTAATCTGTCTCCCCATTCTCCTGCAGCTGGACAGAGGCCTCTGGAGGAATTTGAACTCTGCCTTCCTGATGGTGATGTAACTGTTCATGGAGCTGTAGGAGCTACTGAGCTTACAAATACAGCAAAGACAGGTGAGAATATTACATAGATGAGGTGAAATGGATTTCATCTGGCTTGCCATCAGCTTGCCATCAGTTAGCCTTGTTTGGCTGAACCGAATTTTCTCCCTCAAGCTTTCATTGTGTAATGCTGTAATTTACCTCCATCTGAATTAGGGGAGTAGCTCAGCACTCCAGATCTGTTACACCCAGGCTGTTGCTTCTGTCGTGGTAGAACTGTGGTTAATATAGTCATCAACCCAAATGGAAGTAAATTTTAAGAGATTTGTAGCATAAACACTCGGGTTACTTAAATTTCTTCTCTATTAACTGTGATGTGTCATAACTCCTGCCACCATTGTGCTCTGACCACAAAGCCATTAACTTAGAAATGCTGTGGGGTATATACAGTCTCTTATTATGAAAAAATGTTGATGTGTTGATTTGTATGTACTGAATAGAACTGATGGATAAGATTCTGTATGTCTTGACTGTTACATTAAAGGATACAGACTGTTAAAAACAAAGGTTTCCATAACCAATTTTTACAGATTTTTTTCTTAATCAGTACAGGGAATACTTTAGTCAAGTGGCTGGTTTTGTTTTGTTTTGTTTTTTCCACAATGGAATTTCTTTCTTTTTTGAATAAAAGGCAAGAAATTATTTTTGTTGAGTTAAAGACAGCCTTGTTATGTATGGATTGCATACATCCAGCTAATATTTAGGTGTAAGTAGCTAGCCTGTGCAGGACCTGTAAAGGAGAAACCAGTGTGTAAAATGCCATGGTACGTCATGATAAATACAACTTCTCTCCAATGAGGCTGAATGGTGTTGATTTTAAGTCCACTGACAATATTCCAAAAACTAATCTAAGTCTTATTCTATCTATATAACATCTCAGATGTGCCATATATCCTAAAATTGGAGTCTCATCCACACACCACTTGCTGGCCTGGTAGAACACTCTACCTGTTAGCACCCAGCTTCCCTGACAAACAGCGCTGGGTCACAGCACTGGAATCAATAGTGGCAGGTGGGAGAGTTTCCAGAGAAAAAGCTGAGGCTGATGCTGTGAGTATAAAAGTTTCATTTAATAATAAAATATTCTGGGAGGGAGCAGAGTTTTGAAAAATATTTTTTCGGTATTTGACATACTGAGGTTTAACTGAAGGTAAGTTATTGCTTCTGCCTCGTGATTTGAGCACCAGGAGCCAGTTCACTGTGAGACTGATGCTGTGTGTTACAATACCCTTCTTTAGACTTGGGGAGTGTAGTAAGAGAATCCCAAAATCTCTCTGTAATTCCAGCAGAGGAAGGAAGAGCAGCTAGGACATGGTTTAAATCCAGTCTCATAAGGTACCACATGGAACAAGCAAACCTTAAAAGAAGCAAAAACTCCCTCCCCTTCTTAGAGAGCCAGAGGCTTTATGTTTCTTGCTGGGGGGAGGTGTGTGTGGTTGTGTACTTTTTAGTTTGAGTTTTATTCCTAATAAGAGGTTAAACAGATTTGTTTAGGTTTTGGATAGCCTTTCTCACACTATTACACTGAGACTCTATTTTCTGGTAAAGGGAGGTTGGATTCTGTGGCATTGCATAAGAGAATGTTAGCTCTGGAGGTAGAGAATATCTGACTGCAGGAAATATTCTTTTTTTTTCTCAGGCTCACATTTCTTTTGTCTCTGAGAAAAATACATGCTCCCACCAACATTTATGCTTTTCTTTAATCCTTCCCCTTGGAAAATTCCACTGCTGTGTTGTAGGAGGTTGGGGAAAATGGAAAGGATAGAGACAACAATGGGTTCTGTCTGAATTTAGGATAATTCTGATCAGTTTGCCTTACTGGGTCTCAGGTAGATAAAAGTTTATTGATTCTTTTGTAGGAGGCATCCCTGCAACTTTTAGCTTTCTGAGAAAAAGAAATCTGTGCCAAACTCTTTGCCTATCTGAAATGACCTTACATTGTTATAATACTCACAGATAAAGAAATGAAGATTAACTCAACAAGAAAAAAAAATATTTTTGTCATTTGCAGAAACTGCTGGGGAACTCACTGCTGAAGCTGGAGGGTGAAGACCGTTTGGATATAAATTGCACAATGCCCTTCAGTGACCAGGTAATGGTCATGTGCACTTGTGTCTTTCTCAGTAGTGGATAATTGATTCAGGAAAACAGTATCTTGATTGCAACGTGTGTAATTATGCACTTGTTAGTGGGTTTGATTTTTCTCTTCACTGCTGAAGAGTATCACCCAAGCTGCTGTTGGAGCATTCCTTGCTCTCCTCACGTGGTGCTATTTTTTCCCCTGTTGTAGGTAGTGCTGGTGGGTGCAGAAGAAGGTCTCTATGCCCTGAATGTACTGAAGAATTCCTTAACGCACATCCCAGGAATGGGAGCTGTCTTCCAAATTCACCTCATCAAGGATCTGGAGAAGCTACTCATGATAGCAGGTACAGGGCTGTGTTCCCACTGGCCCTGCAGTGGCTTTGTGCTGCCAGGTCCTGCTTGCCTTTGGATTTACTCCAGGCTTTTGTCTGGTTTTATATCAGCAAATTGGCAGGAATTACTTGCTGTGGTTAACACAGTCTTGTCTGAGGCTGGCTGGTAAGAGATTATGTGAATGAGTGCTCAGTTAAACCTTCAGGAGAAACTGATTTCAGAGCTGAGGGAGGGAAGAACCAGAGACAAAACATTTCCAGGTTAGAGGTCAGTTGTCATTTTAAGTTCAATTCAAAGTGTTGAGCTAATTGGTGAACATCTCTTCCTAATTATTGCATAAACTTTTAAATATATTTAACTTTTTGAGGACCACTGTGTGATCACTGGGACACAGGGCCAGTCTTATCCTCTCTTACCCTGTAACAAAGCTGGGACTCCTGTCATGGTTTAAGATTTCTTTATGAAAGGAACACCAGCTTTAATCTCTCCATCTGTGGTTTTCCAGAGATAATCCTTCCCACACGGATGTAGGCATGCTGAACATTAGGGTGTATCTTCATCTGAAAACCCAAATTACCAAGTGTCTATATGACATTTGTAGGGAATGAAAAACAAATTCTCTCTTGTTCTGCTAGTTTAGTGTTTTTTTCCTGGTAAGGGTTTAAGATGTTCATGGTTTATTTGTGTCAGGGTAGTAGAGAGCAAAGCAGATTTCACACATAATGAGAAGGCTGTGTTAGTCTGTCACTGGACTTCTGAGAGGAACTGGCCTTGGGCTGTAAAGCAATTCATTAGGGCAGTTCTTGGAAATCCCTTGCCAGTTCTGTTGGCACAGAGGGACTAAAACATCTTGTACTTGAAGAAGTTCTGAAGGGCAAAATAAAACTTCCTGGCTAATTTTGAGTAGTTTCTTAATGAGGCCACAATTACTGTGTTCTGCTAGACTTTAGAAACACTAACAATCCACGCAGGGAATAGCTGTTCTCCTGGTGGATTTACTGCCTGTTGTAGGGTTGGGTTTTTGTAAGTTTTCTGTTTCAGTTTGAGTAGGAATAATATGGAATGAATTCTATATGGTACCTTGTGACTGTTTCCATAGTAACAGCCTGTAACAACAAGCTGCTGCTTAGCTAAGACTTTGTAGAGAATAGGGAGTTCTCCCTTGATGAAATGCAACCTTTTTTTTGTTTCCAGGAGAAGAAAGGGCTCTGTGTCTTGTTGATGTAAAGAAAGTGAAGCAGTCTCTAGCCCAGTCTCACCTCCCAGCCCAGCCTGATGTCTCACCAAATGTCTTTGAGGCTGTCAAAGGATGTCACCTTTTTGCTGCTGGCAAAGTAAGTTACAGCTCCTCGTGCCTTCAGACCACCCCTTAGACTGCTCTGAGTTTAATATTAAAAACTCAGCATCCTTATTCCACTGGCAGCACATCCAAGGTCTGTATTCTTGCCCTGAATATTTTTCTTCAAGTAAGAAGAATGTATGGGCTGAAGAGAGGCTGAGCTGCAGACAGAATGGGGGATTTGCTGCTAATGTAGATCAATTGAGTCAGGATGCCTTGATGGTATAGCTTAAATTGCTAGATAGTAAGAAATCCAGCATACCTTGGTACTACTGCCTCACTATTGACTACAATTTTGAGATTTTTAATTAGTGAATTTTGTCCAGTCTTTGTTCTGGAATGTCATGCTTCCAGGCTAGCAAATTTCCTTAGGTGTTTGTGTCACTTTAATTCTAGACATTGAAACAGATTACTGGTTTTAGTATGGAGCATTAACCACAGCAAAAATTCTCATTAACAGTTACTTCTGTGTTACTTTGATAACAAACTGAACACTATTAATTTCAAAGTGATGCTCAAGATAAGTTTCAGGACTTAAAATATAGACCTAACCTATTTCAATTTGTCAATCCCTTTTCTGTGGAAAACCTTCTCACTTTTTATTAACGCCTTTCAAGCATAAAAGGAATCATAGAAGCCATTTAAATTCACGTTCTTTTTTGAGAATGTGAAGAGGCTTTTCATTATTTCATGAATTCACAATAATTACCCTATTAATAAAATGTACTTGCTTATCTCTGCAAAGTTCTTTTTGTGGCAAGAGGTTCTCAGGTCTGTTTCACACGCTCAGCAATAGAATTTATTTTATTGCCATCCTGAACTATGCTTGCTATCTTCCTTACAGGTTGAGAACAGTCTTTGTATCTGTGCAGCCATGCCAAATAAAGTGGTGGTTCTGAGATACAACGAGAGCTTGAGCAAGTTCTGTATCAGAAAGGTGAGTTGAGTAACTCCTGCTGTAGTTGAGGTCAATTAATATTGTGCTCTAAGCCTTTGCTTTGGAGCAAACATCTAAAACCTTTCTGTGTGCATGAGAAAATTTGTTTGCCAGCTAAAATGATAACAAATTGCACCGTGCACTGACTCAAAGTGGAGTAGGCAGCAATTTCCTTTAATAAGAGTTGGCATTTTTTGAGAGATGCAGAACAGAACTGTGATTTTTGAGGTATCAGACTGAGCTGTAATCATACCCTCAGAGATCTCTCCTCAGGTCAAAAAGTTTAAACACCACCAGCCTTAAAACAGGCTGGCACCCAGAAACTCATGTCCTCTCCTATTCACAAATTAAAGGATGTTTCAGTCAGACCACACCTCCCTGGGAGGTTCTGCAGGTGACTTTGCCAGGCACCAGTTCATTTTCCAGTGTGACTGAGGCTGTTATCCCTGAGTGCTCCATGGGCACTGCTGGAGGGAAGCAGCAGGCACAGCCATGCAAATCTGGCCTCCTCAGGAGGAAAGGCATGAATGATGGAGAACCTGGGCACAAACAATGTGGATGCCAGCACACCTGGAATGTCTACAAGCCTTGCAGCTGATACAACTCCTGCTCACAGCAGGGAACACTGAGCACCTACAGCCCTTCCTCTGACAAGGGCTTACGTGCACAACATGCAAAGGCGTTTTAGACAGCAGGTTTTCCTTATCTCCACTAATCCAGATGACTGAATTTAGATCCTAACAAGATGGCAGCAAGCCCAGAATATGCTTTTCTTTTCTGCCAACTAAATTTCTAGATAAAGTAGGATTTATGCAAGGAATCTTGTCCTCATAAGATCTGGGGATTTGTGTGTTGTGTCAGGCTAACCTGCAGAGCTATCCAGCTCTTCAGTCACAAGGCAGATCTTGGTGGACAACAGCTCTTTGCCATGTACAAAGAAGGAAGGAAGACTGGCTGTGACCTACTGTAAACAGGGAGCTCACTACTGCTCCAGAAAATTGAGCTGCAGAGCAGAACATCATCTTCCAGAACAGTATATTCTTCTAAAAGGAAGAGGATCTTCCTCAGGGCGAGTTCGTATGCAAGTCTACATTCAAGCATCACTTCCAACAAAATAAAACTTTCTTCTAGCAGGAGTTTTTGTCCACATGTTTTTGAGATACTGTTGTTAGGGTCTTTGAAGTTGCCACCTGTAGTAAAGATAAATGTAGCAATGTACAAATTTCCAGTCTCAGTGTTATCTGTTAGCTGGTGCAGGGCACTAATATCTGTCCATACTGTTCTTTTGTCCAGGAGATTGAAACCTCTGAGCCTTGCAGCTGCATCCATTTGACGACTTACAGCATCATCATTGGAACCAACAAGTTCTATGAAATTGAGATGAAGCAGTACACACTGGAGGGTAGGAGATAATTCCTGAGAAATGCTCCAAGTGGCTCCACACGTTCTTTTGTAGGGCTTTTTGAAAGCAGTTTAGGAAAAAAAATCGGTGCAAATCAAAGTGTTTTTCTCCATTCTCTTTGCAGAGTTTTTGGATAAAAATGACCACACTTTGGCCTCTGCTGTGTTTGCTGCTTCCACCAACAGTTTCCCAGTCAGCATCATCCAAGTGAACCCAGCAGGGCAGAGGGAGGAGTATCTGCTGTGTTTCCACGGTAAGTGGTGGATGGTGTTGCAGTGCTCCTGTTCTCTGAGCTGCAGAAGGTACCCAAATACTGTTGAATTTTGGACAACCTGCTTTGGCTTAAAAGTTCTCGATGCCTGGTGGATCAGTTGTTGCATGTAGATTCCTGTGCCTGAGGGAAGGACTGCAGGCAGTGTGTTAAGTGCAAACAGGTGTTTGATTACCCTGATAAGATGTTCAGGGGCTCTCAGACTTGGGATTTGTCTGGTTTCCCTGCAGACAGATGAGACTTCTTAACCTTCTGATGATTAAATGAGAGGGTGTTGTTTTTTTTATAGCTGCTTGTATACTGTCATGGGAATGCCAAACCTTCTAAAGCCCTCTAGCAGTAATTTTGGGTGAGTGGTGGTAGGAATCTCATCACCTTCCCAAGTGTAGGTTAAATAATGACCTTAGTTTAACTGGAACAAAGAGACCTGGAATCACAGCACCTTTTGGCCTGGCAATATTCCTGCATCTAACCAATTCCATGGCATTTAGAGTAATTCATGGCAATCTGAGATTTGCAAGATGTCCCTGATAAAAAACCTGGGAACAACTGCCTTTGCCCCTTCAGAAATAAATGAATAAAATTCAGGCAGATGCTCATGACCTGATGTGACCTCTCTTGGCAGAGTTTGGAGTCTTTGTGGATTCCTATGGGAGACGCAGTAGGACAGACGACCTGAAGTGGAACCGCTTGCCCTTAGCTTTTGGTAGGTGTTGAGGGACAATCCCTTGGATTATGGGAATTACTGAAACCAGGAAGCATCCTTGTGAAATGGGTATTCTGCACTCAGCCCTTTTGTCTTCTTTTCCCTTCCCAATTCTTCCAGAAACTGTGGAGCTTTTTCCCACGATTTGAGCTTATTATAAATCCAGATGGCAAACCCTCTGAAATACAAGCACTTTAAGGAAAACTAAACCCAAGTTCCATTTCCTTAATGTTCCTGGTCTGACACTGATTGGACTGGCTAGTGGAATTTTTAACAATGCTCTAAGTTTCTGAAATAGTGAAGAATATATGAGGGCAGCGTGGCTCCCTCAGGCCTTTTGCACTGCCTGATGGGATTTTGTTCAGTTAATAGTCTGGCTTTAATGCCTTTTTCATGATACTTTGGTTAGTAAAGTCCTTGAGACACAGTTTCAAAGCAACAATTCTTTAAGTTTGCATCTCCCCCTTTACTGATGGTGTTTGTGTCATTACATAAAATGTATTCCTTAGTTTTCCCCCAGGGCTGTCAGCCTCTCTTGTGCTTGCTCTTGTTGTGTTTTAGAAGTTTTTAATAGTGAATGTATTTTGTGTTTTTTTCCTGCCTTTGCACTGCTCCTCCAGCCTACAGGGAGCCCTATCTGTTCGTGACCCACTTCAATTCCCTTGAAGTGATTGAGATTCAGGCACGAGCTTCTCTAGGGTAAGTTGTTCTCTTTTAATTCCTTTGAACAGCCTGTTTTGCAGGAATATATGGATTTACCAGGAAAAGGTACTGTGTTGCCACTGTAGAGACTTTTTCCTGCAATTTTCCCCAGAACTCCGGCACGAGCCCACCTGGAGATCCCCAACCCAAGGTACCTCGGGCCTGCAATCTCCTCAGGAGCAATCTACTTGGCCTCCTCCTACCAGGACAAGCTGAGGGTGATCTGCTGTAAGGGCAATCTGGTGAAGGAGACCAACAATGAGCAGCAGCAGCAGCAGCAGCACCACAGAGGCTCCTCTGCCACACGCAGGTGCGGCGACATCGGGGTGTCATGGTGACAATGTCGGGGTGTCACAGTCCCTGGGTACCTCAGGAGCAAACTTCCCTTTTGATGCCTTTTCCCGTGGTGTGGTGGGATGCTCTTGTTCTGCTCTTAGACACTGGTGACAGTCAGTTACTGTAATGCTGGCATAGAGTCACTAATGGCTTAACATCCACAAGGAAACAAACATCTGCTCTAGGAAGATGTGGATAATCTCCACAAATGCTTTGTGACCTTGTGCTGATCTGCTTTGATGTTGTGATAGAGCTCTGGCTTCAAAGCTTTTTGAGCTCAGATATTGTTGATATGACACTAAACATGGCTAGGCTGTAACCAGCTGTAAAACAAGAGTCCCTTTCTATCAAATCATGAGTCTGCCTTAGGGAGATAGTGCTGGGAAGTCGTGATGTGATACACAGGTAATTAAATACTGGGGCTGATCACTGTGTGCACAGGACACTGAGAAATTATAGTTCATCCCAGCTTGGCCTGAACATCCCTGAGCTACAGAAAGTTGTGTGAAAACACATATATCTTATTTTAGTGTATTTTTATATGGAAAAGCATATGGCTGGAGTGTATGAAAAGGTGATGTTCTCTGGCCTGTTCCATACTCATAACTTACACTGGCAATTCATTAAGGCACTTTGCCAGTGTGGCTCTTTTGATGGATACTCCAGTTGCCAAAATCTCTGCATTTTCCATTTTGGCTCAGTGAGGGGCTGATGCTTCTCCAAGGAAGAGTCCTGGGGGAAAAGTTATATTTTTGCTAAAAGAAAATGTAACGGGAGGTTTTTGTAACTCAGCGGTTAGCATCAATTATTTTTGAATGACAGCAGCCCGAACAAGAGAGGCCCTCCCACGTACAACGAGCACATCACCAAGCGTGTGGCCTCCAGCCCAGGACCCCCCGAGGGGCCCGGCCACCCCCGGGAGCCCAGCACACCCCACCGGTACCGCGAGGGCCGCACGGAGCTGCGCAGGGACAAGTCCCCGGGGCGGCCTCTGGAGAGGGAGAAATCCCCGGGCCGGCTGCTGAGCACCCGCAGGGAGCGCTCCCCTGGACGGCTCTTCGAGGACAGCAGCCGAGGGAGGGTGCCTGTGAGCGGAGCCAGAACTCCCCTTGCTCAAGTCAATAAGGTAAGTGAGAGCCTGCAGAACGTGGCTGTTCTCAGGAAAAGGCTTGTGGGTGCTGCAGGAGGGCTGGTGGCACTGGAAAGCACAGGAGCACATCAAATCTCAACCCCCTGCTCCTCAAATTCTCTTGGAATAGAGCCCACGTGGTGCCATGCACTGGCCCCGTGACCACCTGCCCTGGGCTGGTTCTGGCACTGCAAAAGCTGCTGGACACTAAGAAGTGATAGAGGATTTGATGGGAAATAATGTCTAGAGCAGGGAATGTGGGAGCCTGCTGAGTTCAGAGTGATGCTGGCAGTGCCTGCCTGCCTTTGTCAGTATTTGTGGATGACAGGAACCCTGGCTCTGTGGGAGCAGCAGGTGATGTACTGCTCCCAGCACCTCGTGCCTGGAAGAGAAATACCTGTGACTTGTAACTTGTCCTTTTATTTCCCTGCCAGGTCTGGGACCAGTCTTCAGTGTAAGTCTCAGCTAGACAAAGTTACTCATCTTGACCTGCAGGAAAAAAAAAGGAAATATACTGAGTATATGCACTCCATCTGTCTGCAGCCCAGTTCCCAAACAGCATTCCTGGGCCAGAGCTCGCTCCGCAGCGGGAGCCGTGGCACTTTCCAAGACCGTTTGCAGCTCAGTTAATTTCTCTGCACTTTCCTGCACTCCTGTTTTTGCACTTTGTACTACTGTTACTCTTTCAAGCAGTTCATGAACTTTTTGTATCCACTTTAGTCCCTAGTAATTCATCCAGGAAATGGGACTCGTGTCCTACCCCAGGTCATCACTGTGGTTAGCACCCTTTACCAGAGAGTTGGTCATAGTTCTGAGACGTGCTGGGAGCCCCTGATGGCCTGGAAACAGAAGGGCCAAGGTGAGTGAGTCTTTCAGTAGGAGCTGTGGTTGGATGTTCTCCACAGAACACATGAAAATTTCTTCTGATTAGCCGTTCACCTGCCACTTCTGAAAGTTATTTTGTTCTCACCAAAATCGCTTTAGAGCAGCTCTGATGGGGAGGGAAGAACCCTGCTTTAACCAACCCCCCTGCCCGGCCCTGAGACAAAGTGCATTACCTATAAGCTACTGGGTTGTAAGACTTTATCCAGGTCTTCTGCATGACAGTTCACTGCATGCTGCTGCACCATCACTGGCTCTCTCCTTTTAGGTTGCTTTGCTGAGTAGTGTATTGTACCTCACTTGTAAATTAACTGAAACCTTTAGATTACACTGCAAAATAGCCGTTAATTACTCTGGAAATTTGGCACCGAAGAGTTAACAAGCCTTATTCTATGACAGGAATTACAGTCACACTTGTGTTCTCCTCTCAGCACTGGACATGGTCTCTTCAGCAGTGAGTGCTGCCAGCCTCGGCTCCCCAGGGGGAGCAGCCCGGGCTGGCTCCTCCCGTGAGCTGTAGCTTGTTGTGCAATCAGATGCGGTGTCTTGGCACAGGACACCCACAGGGAGCAGCTTTGGCAGTTGCTGACACACCTTTGCTTCCCCGTGTCTGACCTCGAGCCTTTTATTGCTTCCTATTCTCTTTTGCTGTGAACATGAAGCAGAGAGCAAATGATTTTCAAAGCAGGTTTTGACCATTCACTCTGCAATAGCAACATTCTAAGTGAACAACCATGTTCTTTACAACTGGAAAGAGCAAAACTGCATCCAATCTTCCCTTGGAGCCACACTTAAACTTCTGCTAGTCCCTTGCAAGCCTGTGCTAACCTGTTCTAGAAACCCATCAAAATTCCAATGCCTTGTCAGTGTCCTTTGGCGAGTTTCATGAATATTGTATTCTGTTCTCTTTGTCTGTTGGGTTATTTTCAGTCAGATGATTTGGCAGGAAATTTGCTGAAAGTTTTTGTCTCCTGGTCTGAATATTTTGAAAGGTCACTGAGATCAGTCTTTAAATCTTTGCATCTCATGGAAGATCTTCAAGACCTCAGAAATGGGCTTGTTGAGTCCTGAAAGTGTATATCTTGTGTCTTGTTTGTGAAATGCTTCCTGCTATAGAAATAGCTCAAAGGACTGTACATATTTACAAGAAACTTTATATTCGTAACAAAAGGGAATTGAATTGGTTTCTACTTTTTTATTGTAAACTGTGCGTTTTTCAACACTAGCTTTTTGTTTTACTGGTGGTTGTGGACAGCCATCTTCAGACACTGGAGGGGCCTCGCCTCAGTCCTCCTCGCTCCCATGAAGAACTATTGTAACATTAAATTGCAATTGAAGCTTGTTAGCATAAATGAGGTTTTAGGTCTCTAAAAGTACAGGATTTTTCTTCATTACCTTTTTATTATTGACAAGGGAGGGAACCAAGAGGGACAGTTCAAAGCTCCACCTGGAAAGTATTGAACTTTGTTGTTGAACAATAACCAAATAAAACAAATAACTATCTTGACTGGCATGGTGAAATGACGGCTTCCTTCTCTCTGGAGTGTCCCTGCCCCTCCTGCCCCACACCTGGCTCTGGGGCTGGGGAATCCTAGGTGTCACAACTGCAAACCCTGGCAATATTTAGCATTTAATACTCATCATTCCCTGAACAGTAGCATAAGTGGCTTCACAAACCCCAAGCATGTTCACGTGCACTAACCCAGGTGCATTTATCCAGGTGCTTCACTAGAGCAGCAGTCAGCTGCAAGCACCTGTGAGTACCTGGGACAACAGTCTTGCCCTGGTGAATGACCCCAGACATCTTGAGCTGGAAAAAAGGCATCTTAATTAACAAGTGTGATCTAATGACAGGTTTGGGATTTATCCCAGCCGTATACTGGGAGCAAAGCAGAGGGAGGCAGTTCCTCATCCCACTGCTGTATCATGCTGGTGCTTTAAGGCCTAATAGCTGCAACTTTAAAAAAAGACCATTCACAAATCCAGTCAGATTGAGTACAACCTGCAGTTACTGTACAGCTCAACTTACACCTGCTGGGAAAACTTGCTAGATCAGACTTAAATGTAAATACATCTATTTTTAACTGAACTAGTTTTTACAAGGTCTGAAGTATTCTTTCACAGGAAGAGGTTTTTAATATTCACACTGCTGCCTACAGTAACTTAATTTGTCCTCCTACTGTTCAGTGTTTTTGGTTCTGTGCACATCCCCACCCCCTCAGCCCTGAGAAAGGGCTTGGTGGAGGCTGTGGGGGTGGGTTACCAATGGCTTCTCTTACGTTTTGGTCTACATGACATTCTCCATGAAAAAATGCTCTCCATCAACCCCGAGCTGCTTGATTTATCTATTGTGCCTACTATGATGTATATGATGAAATGCTGACTTGTTCAATGTTCCTTTATTTCTTTTACTGTGCACAAACAATACTTATTTAAAGCTCATTGTTGCAGTCCTATGATGCATGATCCGAATTGTAACAAAACTAAATTAATCCAGAAACTGGTGGAGTAAAAAAAAATTAATTATTTATTGAGCTTTTTGATTCCCAAGAACCCTGCACAAATCCATGTCAGCTTGACCCCCACATGCTGTGCTGAAATTCAGGGGGTCGGGGAGGGCAGGGACCTCTTGTTATTCTTGTACTGATTTACTCCAGGGTCCCCAAAAGTGACTGTAACAAAGGTGTCTGCATCTACCTTTACAAAATGTGCTCTCCTAGCAACAGCCAAGAATAAACATAACAGCACAGACTGTGAGCTGTGGGTGGGGAATGTAAGTGAGCTAATAAATCCAACTCTTGATCCAGCTTTTGCCTTTGGAGGGATTTGATTCATCCCATTGCAATAAGGGAACACAGAGTGATTAATTCATTCACCTGTTAAAAAGAAAACAACCTAGCAAAAAAAAACCCAATAAACCACCCCAAAACTCACCCCCTAGCAAAAACCAAAACAACAGCTTACCTCTTGTTCCTCTACACTCCTGCTAGAGAGAAAGGGATTTGGGGGCTGAGGGTGGCAGTGGCTTACCTGAGGAAATTTGTGGCTCCTGGAACTTTTGAGGCCACAGGTGCCAGGGAGCAGCTCACCTCCATCACCTGCTGCTGGAGGCTGGAGGGGCCTGGGGGCAGCTGGGCTTGGTCACCCGTGGGCAGGGAAGGGTGGAGCAGAGGGAGGGTCACTCCTGCAGGTCCTCACACAGCCTGGGCCCCCCACCCTGGGCTCCTCCTGGCCCTCCCACCTTTTTGGGGCTGCATGGATGATGGTGCAGTGGAAGCTGCAGTTCCTGTACTGAGCCCTCTGCCAGCTGAAACAAGGGCCAGGGGCTACAAACCAAAAATCAAAATTGAAAAAGCTCAAGGTTTCTACATAATAATTGTTCCTGTCCTGTGGTTCTACATACCTGATGCACTGATGAAGAACAGGGAGGGCACTGCAGGTACCAGCACTGACCACACATCCCACAGCCTTGGCATTCCCTGGAGCTACTGGACCCTGCAGAGGCACAAACACAAACTGGCCCCTCACAGCTGGACCCCAGAGTCACTCTGGTGAGGACAGACTTGGAAAAAAATCTGCTTGAAGTGGTTGCTGGAATAAAGAGAAGCTGACAGGAGGCTTAAGGCCCATCCCGAGCTTTCCAGCTCTGTTGCTGGAGCTTTTAAATAATTGGCCTCTCGTCTCCCCTCTAAACTTAATGTCACAAATAAAGAGGAACACCTCGGTCTTCTTCACTGACTGAGTGCAAGAGGAGAAAGTGTTTCAATCTGCATAGCTGAATGGAAAGCTTGTGCAATCCACCAAGGCATAAAAGTGCAATCAGGAAATCACATGTAATAACAAAATAACTCACTGAAGGCAAGGTTACCACAGATGGGAAGGGTAATAACAAGACAAATCACCCACTTCTCTTGAAAATGTTTTATTTGTTTCTAAAGAGGTTGAAAACAAGCAATTCTGTAGTTCAGAATACCAAATACTATCCATAGCACAGAATGAAGAAAGAGTTTTCAGAGAAAACCATTGCACTAGACCCAGATCTACTCAGCTACTGAAGATATTGCAACAAGGCTGGTGAACAGACCCCAGGATGGCAAAGCACCCTCCCACTGTGGCTCACTCCACTCCACGCTGGCTGCTGCAGCTCTGTCCCCACTCAGGCTCCTCACAGACTCATCCAAAGTGCTTTCCCCACAGTGGGATGGGGCTGGTTTTCATTGGCACAGTCACCAGGCACCAGGACAAGCCAGGGAAGGGCCCCTCCTGTGCTGGCTCCTCCTGGGCAGGCCTGGGGCACACTGGCAGCAGGTTTGCATTAATGTTGCATTCGTTTTGGGATAAAACAGGCTGTCAACACCAAGGACAGGCAGCCTGGCATTACTATCGTCACTTAGAAAACAGAAACAGAATAAAAAGTTGCCCGGCTCCAGCCCTGGGCACAGAGGACTGCTGCATCCAGCAGCTGACACTGCTGACACTGAGGGGTAAGTTTGGCCACTGGACACAGGAGACTTACAGTCACCTTCAGGCTGTTACTGAGGAACTCATCCCTAAACTGAATCCATCCATTTCTTTCCAGCCACCTCTCCCAGCATAAGGAAGTCCTCATCAGTGACAGCAAGAGAAACCAGTTTCCAAAAGCAGATTACTGCAAGACACATTTACGATTTACAGAAAAATCCAGCCATTAAAAACAATTGTCCTTACCAGAAATTCCACAGGGGAAAAGATGTATTTCAGTTCTCATGAAGAGAAAAAACTACAGAGCTATTCACAGTAGAAACAGTGCACCCCATCTACCGTAAAATAATAACGAGCTTGTAGTGATTATGTTGCTGATTTTGCCCAGAAAAGGCTGCTACAAAATGATCATCAATATTCACACTTACTTCAGCCAGGCAAGTTTTGAACTTGCTACTGAAATAATGTTTGATGAGCAAGGGAAGCAGTAATGAGCTTGCTTTTGCTGAATGTTATGCTCAAATCAGATTCCCCAAGAATCCTGAACTTTCTAGACTTTGGGCTGGCAGGCTCCCACTCTGCCTCGCTGCTAAAGCTCTTTGATTTGCTGCTGCCTTCACGTTATTCAGCCTAATTAAACTGGTGTTTTTTTAACTGAGCTGACAAGGGGCACTGACACCTTTGCCACCTGTCTAGTTGCTGTGAAGCTGCCATTTCCAAGAACTTCCAAGGTGGGGCTAACAAAATAAGGCAAATACAGGAGAACCTGGAAGTCTCAGGAAAAATATGAAATCAGAGTTCGTTTGCTACAGCACAGAGCAGAAGTACATTTGGTTAAGTGAAGCATTTTTTCTGAGACTGCACTGGCCCAGAACAATTGGTCACAAAGGATTGTGATGCTCATATTGGCTTGTACAGCAAAGTGGTCACGTATTTCTTCTTGTAACGGTGTGTAGCACTGAGCACCATGACTCCATCCTGCAGGGGAGGGAAAGCAATGAGTGTGTGCCATGGTCAGACACCCAGGCTGACTGTGGGCAGGACATGGCCTGGCCTCTCACCTTGATGGAAAGTGCATACAGGTGGTTCAACATGACGTGGTTGGGCTCAGGGAGCAGAGCAGGGTCGCACTGCAGAGAAGAGGGACAGTGTGACAGTAACAGAATTCACAGTTCACTCCTCACAGCTGAGGGGTGACAAACAGCACCTGTGACAGCCATACCCCCAGTACATCACTGCTGCTCAGGCTGAGTCCATCACGAACACAGTCACCATTCCAGAACAACCCCAGGGTCCCCTGGGTAAAACCCTCTGCATCCTCACCAGGACCATGCATCAGACTGTGATTATCCCTTACATGTTTCTGGTGTCTTAACAGTTGACAAGATTAAGGTTTTGGGAGGAAAATAGCAATCTAGTTTTCCATTTTAAAGACAGTCAACTAGAAAAAGAGATCTACTTCAGGTGACTGGACATACATAATAAGGAACTTACCAACACAATAAGGTTTTTCCTAAGCTGTCCCCTGCCTCTATCCAGATTTTTCCCATCTGTTCCCACCCTCAAGGGCATTATTTAGCAAACCAAAGTGATGTACTCACAGAAATGCCTGTGTCCTTGTTCAGGATGACCTGCAGCAGGTGTGGGGGGAGAATGGGTGGAGATTTAAAGCGCTCCTCTGCCTTACAGACATAGGGCTCCTGGTGGTACGGCCCTGGGGGTGAGCTGGACAGCTCTGCCAGAGAGATGGTAAATATTTCATCCTAAACACTTTGTAAGAACATCTGCTCTTTATAGGTACATGCAGCCTAAAGGAATCAATGGCACTTAAGTACAACAACTGCAGCAGCTGGTGGAGTGCCAGAGGATCAGTCACTGCCCAAGAAGGGATTTAAGGTGCCCAAAGTCTGACTTGGAACGAGCTGTGAAGTTCTGGGCACCAGAGTTCTGAGGGCACCTGCACTTCAGAACTTCTCTGTCACCTCTGCCCAGCACTTCTCCTGCAAACACTCCACAGTGCAGGCTGCTCTATAAGGTTCCCTCCAAGGGATGTACAAGAACATGGGATGCACCTGTGAAAGACAACTGCTCCCCCCTGCAGACTGGGCTGTGGAAAGAGCCCTTCCAAGTCTAATCAGGGAAAGGAAACACTGCTACAGCCTGTGGGGGAAGGCATCTACTAGGATCTCTTCCTGGCCTGCCCCACAAATAACACTTTCTCCAAAAAGGCTTTGTCCAGGGCAAAGGTGCACAGAGCAAAACAGACCCAAACACAGCTCCTGCCCCAGGTTCAAAGGTCTCCTGGAGGAGGCTGTAAGGCACAGCTTCAGCCATGGACTCCATCTCTACAGAGCTCAGTGACCAACAGGGCAAGGCTGACCTCAGACACGGCTCAAGCTAAATTCCACCTCTCTCCTGTTACATTAGAACATGAAACTTAAGGCAAAAATTGCAGTTTTGTATTATTCTTAGATAGATAATTTATACTACACTGTGAGGATACTCCTGAGCCCCTCTTAGCACCGAGATGCACCTAATTTCTCCCTCCTAAAGTGCAACTTCTGACCCCCTCAGCCACCTCCTTAGCAGAGGAAGACTGAATTAGGAGCAGTGTAGGCTGTCAACATTGGTTTGATGTGGTAAAGCAGAGACTGACCCACCAATGACTGCCCTAAACCCAGCCACTGGACACAGCAGGGGCAAACAAAGTTACTGAGCACCCAGGACTTCCTCCTCATTAGATCTGTGTTGCTTTGTCATAGGCTTCCTCCTCTGTGCATTCCACTTTCTTCCTTTGGGCATTTGTGATTCCTGCACACATCCACAGGGCCTGACACAAGTGCAGATTAATCTCTGCTGGAGCTTTAACTCAGATAAAAAGGGAAAATGAAATTTTTAACAGCTCTAAAAGGTGTGATACAAAGTTACCAGTAAGCTCATACCAGACATGTCTGAACATTTTTGGGAGTCCACCATCAAAGCATCAAACACTTCAAAGTCAGTTTTCTTCACCTGGATGATGTTGTTGACAGTACCCAGCTGGCTGGTTACTACTGGCTGGCAAGAGACAAGATAGAAAAATCAGAATTAAAAAGGCCTGTGGGATTAATAGGTTCTCAGAATTACACAATCAGCATTACCAAGAATTTGGTACACTACATTTGAAATATGACAGAACCAGATATGAGAAGAGCTCAGTGAGTGTTAGGTTAAGAGGAAATGTAGGATTTTAAGGGCTGGGAGAGGAAAATGCCAGCTGAACCTGCCAAGCACACAGGGCTCCAGACAAGGCAGGGGTCAGATCTGGGCTGGAGTTACCTGTGACACCAGCTCTGGACACTGAGTTCTTAAGCATGTGGGGAACTGCTAGGCAGGCTGGGGTTAAAGCTCATTTTATAGCAGAGGAGGAAAAACGGGCCTCGTAGATTTTGGCCCAATTACTGGACTATGAAAAGATCTGGAGCAGCAATAGCAACATGCTGGCACAGAGAGCCAGGAAGGCACAGCGAGCTCTGGGCTGCCAGCAGTGCACAGTGCTCTAAAAGGCAGTTTGGCACTGGACAAGAAAAGCTTGGCATCACTTGTAAACCAATGGCCAAGAGATCCTGTCCCTCACTGCATCTCCTGCCCTCTGAGCTCAGTCTGATGCTGACACCCAGGCTTGCAGACATCAGAAACCTCTCTCACCAGCCTGAACAGCCCTTTTCTCCTCTTCAGATGCCTCAATCAATAAACAGTGACTCAAAGCAACCATTACCTCTGCAGGATCATGTGTCCACTGCCCATCCACGAGGAACTTGTACTGGTGCTCTCCTTCTGGCAGGTCCAGGATTGCCACAAAGTTATTGTGACTGGAATTTAAGACAAACAATCAGCCCTGCCATATTCTGAAAAGTGCCTTGGCTCTAAACTGTGACACACAGCACAAGCCTCCTCAACGTGCAAAACCTTAAAAAGGCAGAGAAGCTCTGATGCAATCCAAAGGTAAAGAATCAAATTATGATTAATGCTCATGATAATTTCCTCTGTGACAGTGAGTCCCCCCACACTCCTGACATCCCATAACTGGCACTGAGCTTTTGTAAAGTCACTCTCACATCCTCATGTTACTTGTTAGCACACGAGACCTCATTTATCTGCTGATGGAACAAGATCAGCTTTCTCATATTTCCTTGCCTTTCAGTATTTGCCATCATAAATTGCATTTCCCAAATGCCCATGAAATAAATGAACAATGAGCAGATAAAAGCAGCAACTCGATACTTCTGGGTTACTTTGGGTCTGAATAGCTGCTGCTTGGCAATTTCCATACCCCTTGGGCTGTGAACTCTCTGATTCTTCAGAAGGCTTTACCAGCATCTCAAAAAAGCTGAGAAACAGTTGATGCTGCTCCAACAGGCCACAGTCTCTGGACCCTCTGAGCTGGGCAAAAGCCACTGACATGGCAAGGATGTGCCATCAGAGACACTGTGCTAGAACCATCTCCCCTTCTCACAGCCCAGCCCTACTCGAGGCACAGACTGCACAGCAGGGAATGCTTGGGGTTATCTGCCTGTTGTGCCCAGTGAACTGACACACAGCTCAATTTCCACCCTGTGCCATCCAAGAATGGAAAATTGTCATCAAGGGTTTGAGGAGAGAAGCAGGACAGTGGTAAATCAAGCACAATCCCATCTCTCAGCTGACCACCCTCCTCATGGCACTGAGCACTCCCAGGCCATGGGGAACAGCACTGCAGCACTTCATTACCTCCTTGTCAGAGGAATTTTACTCCAGTTGTTGAAGGACCCTGATAAATAAACCTCTTTCCCTCCTCCAGTCCAGCGGAACACTGTTGGCCGAGCTTGAGTGGGGGTTTTGTCATTCACTTCCAGATCTTGCTGCCAAGCTAGAAATTCTTCTTTCTCCAAAGGAGCCTACAAGCACAATGTCTCAATCAAAAAAGGTTCTTTCCTGGCAGACTCAGACAACTTGTGTTGCACTGAAGGCTTTATTTGCCCTCAGGCACGATTCTCTAAGTCTACTACAAGCAGGTTTTGTCAGATGCAGAATACCAGCTGCATTTCCAGATACTGTTCACAAGTTCATTTGCAGAAATGCTGCAAAGGTGTTCAAGCCTTCCAAATTTGAAGGAAGAGTGGAAGGCAAAATAATGGCCCTCCCTCCAGCCCCAATTATACCTGCTTAAACACCAATTCACTCTCTCCTTGGCATGGGAAGGAAGGGGGATGGCCAGCTTTGTGCAAACTCAGTGATAAAATCCCTGCAGGTTGCAAACAGCCCCAGAGCATTCCAAGCAAGCAATGCTGGGAGAACAAAGCAGCAATACCTTAATTTCCTCTGAATGGAACAAGTCTGCATCTTCGGGACTGTCCATTAGGATTTTTGGTCTGTCCCCCTCTTTGGTACTGATGGCTCCTCCTGAGCTGTCCCCTCGGGAGGCTTTGTGCCCATGGCGCTCCAGCCCCGCTCGCTCGCTGCTCGTGTTCCCCATTTTTATGGATCTAGAACAGCAGGGAAAGCCAGATTAGCACATCATGCACTCCCACAGCTGGAACACCAGCAGGCAGGAAAGAAAACTCATCAGTAGCCTTGGGCCGTATTTTTGAGTTGAAGAGCCTCAGAAACTTGATTAACCCATTGTAAAGTGATACCATCCTCTGAACAGAGGCAATAAATGACAGCTTTTAGCTACTTGTGACAATGTGCTGTTCCATAAACAATATACAATGTTCCATAAACGAGCACCTCTACCAGACTCAGCCACTCAAGAGGCTGACCAGGCAGGTCGCTGCCACACAGCACAAAGCTTTTGTGTCACCCCAAGCTAAGGGAATCGTTCTTTGCCTTCTGCCTCCCCGTGCACACAGCGCTGCACTCCCAGCAGCAACAGCAGGGGAACTTTCTGTCCGAATGCCTCAAAAGCAGCCCATCTGAAATGTGACTTCACTAGAATAGCGTTATCTCACCCTGCTGAGGATGCTGAGAGCAGCTGAAGGGGGTTCTAAACAAAGAATCACAGAATGTCCTGAGCGGGAGGCACCCACAGGGACCACCCAGTGAAGCTCCTGGCCCTGCACAGACACCCAGCACTCCCACCCAGTGCCTGGAGCGGTGTCCAAACGCTCCCGGAGCTCTGGCAGCCTCGGGGCTGCGACCCCTCCCTGGGGAGAGCCCAGTCCTGCTGCCGCTCCCTCTGTCCCCGCTTTCCTCAGGGAAGGCAGCGCCGGCAGAGACGCAGCCCCGCGTGGATGCGCACGGAATTCCCGGTGTAAGGGGCCCCGCGGGCGCGCACCCCGCGTACCGGGAGCTCCGCTGGGCACGGCGGGCACAGCCCGGCCTGGCAGCCCCGGGACCCCGGCCCGGGAGCCGCCCCTGCCCTGCCCTGCCCCGCCGGGCCCGGCACCCACCGCCCGCCGCGCTCCCGCCGCCGCCGCCGCGCTTCCGCTTCCGCCGGGCCGGCCCCGCGCCCGCCGGGGGGAACCGAGCCCGGCGCGGCCGTTCCGGGCTGCCCCGGGCTCCCTGCCGGTCCCCATACCGGTCCCCACACCGGGCTCACTGCCGGGCTCCCCCCGCGCCTCCTCAGCACCGGCCTGGTGCCGGGGCACGGCTCCGTGGCCGCCCCGGGAGCCGCCGTGCCCCGGGCAGTGCCTGAGGGCGGTGCTGGAGGCGCGGGGCAATGGC
The DNA here is from genome assembly GCF_052056855.1 of Sturnus vulgaris. Classification (NCBI taxonomy): domain Eukaryota; kingdom Metazoa; phylum Chordata; class Aves; order Passeriformes; family Sturnidae; genus Sturnus; species Sturnus vulgaris. Next base: position 10,124,417 of record NC_142261.1, on the reverse strand, counting down.
GGACGGGCCTGAGCGCCGCGGTCAGAGCGCGCTGGAAGCATCCGCTCTGGCGTTGAGGGAGCACAGATGGAAGGCTAAGTCCTTGGCTGATGAACGTTTCCCAAATGGAATTACACTGATACATTTCTCAAAGCGTTCCCACTTACACAGTCTGGTTTTACCCGTGGCTCTCCCCCACCTGTTGCTGTTTTTTTCTTCCACTTTCCTCACAGCCACAGAGCTGAGGCTTGCAGGTGCGTCACCGTTCTCTTCACACGTAAATTGTTTTTTTTTCCATTACAAATAAAAGCGACCTGCACACAGACAGAAGGATTCCTAACAAATGGAAGGATCCACACACTGTAACATTACTGGAAGAATTCTGCCGGGATGGCTGTGTCGGTGCAGCGCTGGCACCCACTGTATTTCTTGGTAACAGCTACTCCCTTTTACCTTTGGGATCGGACACCCTGCCCGGGACAGGCTGCCAGGGCTGCCAGGGCAATGTGTGCAGGCAGCTCTTCCCCAGCCCTGCACAACAGCTCCACTATAAAACACAGCTGCTGTTGTTTTGGCATTTCACACACCTTATTGCTCCTGAATTCCTTGTTTCCAGCCCCCGTTGTGTTGTTGTCCCCAGTTTTCCTGGCCAGCAGTGAGGTTACCATGTCCTGTCCATCACTTGCCCATCCAGGACCACTGTGATAATCTGCACAACAGCCACATAGACCCACTACAGGCCATGGTGCCTTCATCTGAGGCCTGGCCTTTGCAATGTTTTTTGTTCTTCTAAGAACCACAGAGTGGTAAAAACCTGCAGGGTAAGGATTGCTAACAAGTCACAAGGCTGTGGTAACCAGTCTGTGGTAGGTACAAGCATTCATTTTAAAGTCTGCTGTTAAAATGTGATGGTTCTGCCTTCCATGGTGATGAACCATGCATGGTGTGCTCCATGCCAAAGCCTTTGGGAGCTGCTGGCCTGTAGACAGGACAGAGGCCATGGACAAGGCATGGACTGAGGCATCTCAGCCTCACCGTTGCTGCTTCCTCATCCCTGTTTTCCCTGTGTCTGCTCCCTTTTCAGGACTGGTTCTTGTCTCCCTTCACCGTGGCAGGTGGGTGTAGCACAGTCCTGGAGCAATCAGCCTGTAACTCACTTTGTCAGGTGCTGCTCCCTGAGAACATTGAGGGCTGGGTGGCATTACACCATGAACCACTAAATCATCCCCCACCCCCTCACACGTCTGTGTGCACGGCCCTTGTGTTCACTGAATGTTGTTTTCTCCCCTCAGCCTGAGTGGGAGCCCCATTCCCTCACAGCTGTTAATGCAGGAGATGTGGGAAGCGAGGGATGAGCTAAAGACAAGCCACAGGGGCCTGGCAGAGCTCAGCCGCCCACTGGCTCTCTGGAACCCTGGAGTTTTGCTCCTCCCTTTAACAGCATCTGTGACTTTTGGCCTCCTTTTATGCTCTGCAGCCTGAAGGGCATAAAAACTCCCCTTCTTCCACCCCACCTGAACCTCCACATTCCGAAGGAAGACTACAAAATACTTTTTCTACCTCCAACCCTACTGGGGTAAAAGGACCAGAGGAAAATACAAGTGACGAATTCTGAATAAGGAATTCCCTTAAAAAAAAAAAAAAAAAAAAAAAAAGACACATTACACTTTCAGACTGTTCACAGCCCATAAGACAAGGTAAAAGTAATTGATGAAATGCTTTATCTGGTGTCATGACTGTGCCACACCACCTCCTAGGACAATGTGACGCTTTAAAAGCAGAAGCTTGTAGAATACCTGCAGGGTATGAAGAGCTGTGTGGTCTCTGTTAGTTGCCATGTCAGTAGCCACAGGCAAAGCTCAGCTCCTTTGTCCTCCCCTCACACCTACCTTCTTTAGTAAACATGAGCTAGACCTGGCCTATTAAATCTTCTTAGTCAGAAGTGAATTTTAAGGCAGTTTGGTTCTTGGCTCTTAAAACGATGAGACTCAGCAGAGCTGCTCAAAGTTCTGAGAATCATTACAGAGCACTTTGGGTGCTATACAGGCTGAGGGGTCAAGTGAAGTGACATCTTTGCTACTGAGTCACTCTACCCCCTTGGAGATATCACTTACCATCCCTCTCTATCAGCTGACTCATTTTAAAAGAGAGTAAGGACCAAACAGGATAGGTCTGAGTCAGGAGAGACCTGCATTAGGGGAATGCATGTCTTGGATTAGATGAGTTGAAGAGTGACCTTACAAACTTTCCAGGCACAGAAGTCAGGGTGACACTCACCAAACACTGTGCTCTAGGCAGAAGCTCTCATTTTCACTATTTGGATTATGTCTCTTATTATTTGATTAAAATCAAAAGGCTATTAAGCCCCCACTGAATACTGGTGGAAATGTGAATCTGAGGTTGTCACAGCTCACACAGCCTGCTTTGGGCTGGATATTTCCCTTCCAGTGGAGTTTCCCCTTCTCTTACCTCAGAGTAATGCAGTGGCCTTCAGCCTCAGCCTGTGCAGTTCAAAGTCCTGAAGAATCCATTGATATCTGGCAAAGTTCTTTTCCCTTGACAAGCTGATTTAGCCAAAGAGAAGTCATTGCAAGAGAAGTGGGAGCTGACTCAGCCCCACAGCGAGGGATGACAAACCCAGAGGAGCCATCCTCAGACGTGAGCTGGTAGATCAGATTCACATGTGCCATAAATCACACTATAAAGGACACATGAGCAAGTGCTTCTTGCAGCTTGTGTGCTGTGGAGAGTGAGCTGTGTGGGAGCAGAACAGAACTTACCCCAGAGTTCAAGACAGGATAAATTTAACTGCAGAAACCCTCTGGGTAAATTTCTTACTATGGTTTTCCTTTCTGCCTCGGAGTCCCGAATTTATTCCTCCATCTTTACAGGCTGAGTAATCTGTTTGCAGACCCCTTCCTCCTTTTAGGTCACTTCTGGATCAAGCCCACTTTGCCAGGCTGGCAGGGAGTGCAGCAGAGGAAGCTGGGCAGCCTCCTGAGAGGCTCAGTCCCCTCTCAGTGTCCTGCTGTGCGTGCAGAACATGCCGTTGTGCTTGGGAAATGGAAAGCTGGGAGTGCACAGAACAAATCCCTCACACAGCACTTCATCCCTGCTCTGCTCCAACACTGCACTCCTCCCGAGACTGCTAATTCAAAATGAGGCTGGAGCTGGAAGGATTGTAGGAAGAAACCAACATTTTAGTTAGTTTTTGAGTCTGAAGGTGCTGCCTGTGGAGACCAAAGGCTCAGTCTCAGAAAGCTGGGGGTGAGGCAGCAGCCCTGCAGAGCACTGAGGGCTCCAGCCTTGCCTGGAGGTATCTCCTACAAAGCCAGGGTGGGTTCCACGTGTGTTCAAGGTTTGGTGAAATGGACTCTCTCCTCCAGGAAACACCACCTTCCACAAAGGCTCCTGCACAGCTGTCAGGTAACCAGGATGTTTCTAACCAGCTTGGCCCCCATCAATCCAGTGACTTTCCTTCTATTTAGATCTTACTTGCCTTTGAGAATTCAACCCTTCAACTCTTGTGTGTGTGCACACACAAACACACTAAGTAAAAGCTAATGGACGAGATGGCTCCATCTTCCCCCTTCTGAGGCAATCAGTAATAAATAACTGGCAAACCAAGGTAGGGCCCAGGGGAGGAAATGAGCCTAGAGAGAGATGTTTGCACACTGCTTCAGCAGAGGCACCTGAACAGATGCTGAGGGACACTGTGGCAGCAACCAGATACAAACTATTTCCAGGTTGAGAGGCAGAACACGCTGTGAGCACATATCCAAAGATAGAGGTACAAAAGCTACAACTTCTGGAGCCTCACCACTCATGGATCCTGGCTGCAACCACATAAATTGAAGAGCCAGTGCTGATCTTCAGGTGAAAGCAGTAAACCCCTGGCTGTGCCTGCAGGGAAGCACCCCAAGAATTTAATTTCATATTGTCCCTGAGATTTTTTTTTTTTTTTTGCTGTGCAGTCTGATGAAACTTACACCACGTTGAGTGTCTGGCTGACCCCCTTCATACAGCAGCAAAGAACCCCCACTTATATTTAGAAGCCTCTTCTAGGATTACATATCAAGATACGTGCACTGGGCTGTTTTGCAGAATGCAGCTGCCTTGTAAGAAGCCAAAGGTGCCAACATGATCCAGGAGCTGAGGCCAGCAATTTCAAGTTTCCATCTGTCTCTGCCTGTAATATGTGCAGGAAAGAAAAGGGAGCTGGACTTGAGGCATTAGATGGTGCCTTCAGTGTGTGAGGACACTGCATCCAAAAACTGGAAGCCTGAAGCAGCTTTGCAGAAGGAAGACTCTGTTCATGCACCCAGGACACAGATGTTGAGTTGAAATACATTTTTCTGCTTCCCACCTCCCTCTGTTTCATCAAGTAACATCATTCAGCACATATATAATATAGCAGGGTTTTTTCCTACCAAAAAAGGTGGGTCCAATGCAGAATAATGGACCAAATCTAAATCTAGATGTGTGACAATGAAGAACAAGTAATTTCCAGAGCCTGTCAGAGGTAATGAAATTTGTATACATGCCCCTCAAAATATGGAGCAGGCACAAATTCCTTGGTCAGACACCTGCATTCTGTCTGTGCCACTGCTGGCACTTGGGCCTTGCTGATTTGGGCACTAAAAAGTCATTTAGGCTCCCTGTGTTTGCTGCCTGCTTTGGGATGTCTCTGTCACACCTGCTACAGAACTGTGTGGTTGTACAGGGACCATTCCCCCTTTCCAGCACACAAGCTGCACTTCTCAAACATGGTTGAAAATTTATGTTAACATAAATAAATGAAGAGAGCCAATACCAGTACATTAGTATAGCAAAAATAAGCTTACCTATGACACAGAAGCACTAAGGACATTAGAGGAATTGCTGCATTCTCTCCTCTCTGTCACATTAAGTGGTTTAATATAAAGCCTTTATTTTTATACCAATCAATAGCACTGTAAGGTACCAACATTTATCTTCAAAAGCACTGAAGGTACAATGGCTCAATTCTCAATTATATTAAGAGTGGGCCTTCAAAGATATTTATGAGGAACAAGATGCAAGTTAGATTTCCAGTATGGTTTTCAAAAGCTTCTGAACAAGTCGAGTGTCTAACTCTTATTGATCTCAAACCTTGTCAGGCAGTTTAAAAAAATGCTTCAAGTTGCCTATCCCTATCCTCTGGTGCCCACATAACTCTGGAAACCTCCTTTTGCTGTGATTCACTTTATTCTGAAACTGTCCAAGGGGTTAGAAAAAGGGATATTACTCTTTTCAGTAGAAGAGGCAACAAAACTTAGGAAAGACACTTCCCACATACCAGAATAGACATGAATTAAAAGTAATTTTATTCCACTTGTCCATGACATTTCTATCATATCTGATAATAAGGCAAGCTACTAAAAGTCCCACAAGACATATCAGACCATTAAAATAGTATTCAAAAACCAAAGAGGAGTTCACAAAACAGCCAATTCTTGGGATCATCAAAATCAGTGGCAAGATTCCCATGTGGACAAATCAGTGTAAATGTTTAATAAATCAGCTGACTTCACCAGTGCTTGTGAAGTTTAATACTGCAGTAAGTAAGGAGAGGTGATGCTTCACTGACTTCAATGAAAAACAGAATTTGGCAGGAAGGAAAGGGAAAAAGCACATTGAAAATATAATATCAAGGCACAAAAAATACATGCTACTTCCAGGCATATGCTTTAACGGGTAAAGGTTGCTGGGAGGATTTTTTTTGTTTTTAATAGGTTGTTGAACTCCTGACAGATGATTCTTCTCTCACCTGCACCTGCAGAACTCCCTGGATTTCTGGGCAGTCGCTCCAGGTTGATGTTGGTGCAGGGGGAGGGAGTGGGAGTTGGCACAGCTCGCTTGAAGGTGTGGTAAAAAGCAAACAGAGCAGCAACTGCTGAGGATGCAGCCACATCTTAATGCTCACCAGAGCTTACTCCTTTTAACATGGAATATTTGTGTGACAAAACAATTGTATTCTGTGAAACAGTTTCCAGCTAATAACAACAGCTGTCCCATGCTAAATTTCCCCAAGGTATCAAGAAACTGCAGTAATTTAGCAGCGATCAATTCTGAAACCTGAGGCTGCTCTTGAGTAGTGCCCAAGGATCAGGGAGTGTGTCTGCAACTAGGCAGAGGTGCAAAAGTCTGTCCATCTCTGCTGCAGTGATGCACAAAACACTCACAGAGATGAGAGAAAGAACTCAACAAAACCCACATGAACAAAGCACAACACAATGAAACTACGTGCCTTGCTAGAAGCACAACAAAGGGATGAAGGACATCTGTTTAAAAAGATCTTTTGTCAGGTAAAAAAAAAAAAAGGAACTTTTTACATATGTGAAGTTTAAAGAGGAAAATATGATCAGTGCAAATTTAATGCAGGACTGGAGCTAAGTCAAGGGAGTGCAACAATGAAAGACAACAAAACAAAAGTAAATCATTAAGAAAAACATAGATGCTATGGAAGAAGAGTCTCTCTTAATAATCAAATGATTGAAATCGGTCCCAGGTGGTTAAAAATCCAAGGTAAAGTTCTAAAAGCTGAGGATGACAAAAGAAATCAGCCAGAGTCAGAGTGTGCCCACAGCATTATAAAATCACAGAGCAGGATAAAATCACAAACCCATGGGTACAGTTGTGTCATGTTGAGACTATTATAAAATAATGAAAAAATCCTTAATGGCCTGATCCAAAATCTGCCAGAAATAACAGGAGTTCTCCTACTAGCTTCAGTGGGCTGTGCATCAGATCTTACACTGTGCACCATAAACAGTCTGGATATGTTGGCTTTGTGTGGCTGGGGTCAGCCAGGGAACATCACGGATCCAGCATACATTCCATGGAAATGAGAAAGAAAAGGGATTTTTTTTAGGGCAAGATCTCATCATACATTAGGGTGAAAGAGAAAATGCTGCTTTATACTGAGATGTCTTATAAATAAATAATTTTGAAAACCTGGACACGCCATGCTGATTAACTAACTGGGCTATCAGTTCATTCACCAGCAACATGCCTCTGCAGACTTGTAGGGTCAGAGCTAACAGTCTGGAATGGTTTCCATCTCTTCTTTATCCCCCTCCAGAGGTTTACATGTTGATATCATCCAAGTGCAGTCCTGGTCTTCAGATAGCATGCTGCAAGGACACAGAAATATGTGTGTTTAAAGGAGGAGAAGACAGAGAGTTTGCCCTGTGAGTTTAAATTATTAATTCTACAGATCTAATGGATACATTATGCCACATTAGTGGCACTTGTTCTCTTAACAAACATCCCTCTAGACTAGCAGCTCAATACAGTTTTGAATCAAAGAGCTGAGTTTCTAATGGCACTGGTCATCTGTCATTCCAAACTGAATTTTTAAACTGGGTTACCTGAATCAATGCAAATTAGGGCCTTTCATTGCCAGGAAATGGGCTCTTATTTGACAAAGATTCAGGAAGTCAACAGCATCTCTGTTTCCTTGGAGTGGTATGTAAAGCAGTCAGACAAGAACAACACTCCAGCAGTGGAGAACTTGGTAAATCCAACAGTAATACACAACATGCTTTAAAAGGACTGGGAAACCTGTCCTGTGTGTCTGAATTAGGAGAGGAAGGATCTGAGGAGTTCCCTCAAATTCTTGTGCAGGGGAAAGCTCTCAGACAATACCCACGGGTGCCCTGACCTACCCCTGGATTCTGGGTTCTGCTGGAGTCTGAGGGATCTCCTCCATCAGGCAGCTACATTCTAGCAGCTCCTCCAGGAGGGATCTAGGACCCGAGGCACTGCACAGTAAATATATCCTGCAGGCAGCATCATTGCCTTTGCTGATTGTCTCTTGGCAATTCCACTGGGTGGAATCCATTGTGGGAACTTCTCCTCTGTGCACAGATGAAACAGCTGTTTGTGGACCAGGATTTTTCATGTGGTTTGCTGAGGAAATCAGGCTGATATAACCACAGTGTCTGTGCAGCTGCACACTGTGCCACTGCTCAGCCTCCCAGCTGAGGGAACACTCTGAGAGACACGTCGAGGACTTTAGGCTCCTGTGTTCTCACAAATTCAGTAAAACAAGATAAGGATCAAGGAAATAATCAGTATGTGCCCTTACCAATAGAAAAGCAGCAGAATGAGCTCCCTGGCTGGGTGGACACCAAGAATTAAGGAACAAGAATGCCCTGACTTCTGGCTTGGAGCACTATCCTTTACTGGCAGGCCAATCCCTGCAGCACAAGACCCTGTTTATTTTTTGTTTATTTTTATGGTAAGTTGCAGAGGACAGGATGGCCAATGTAAAGATCTGGAGGATGGCTGAGGAATCCCTGGCCTTGTGCTGGTCTTCAGCTTATTCTGTCTCTGAAAGACAGGCAGTCACTGAGTGAAATGTCTGCAAAGGCTTCCCAGAGCCTCAGGAACAGGATGGCAGAGATATTAAAAATAATCTTGCACTCCTTTTCCTCCTGAAGAATTATTTCTAAGTCAGTGAGGAAACTGTATGTGTGCAACTGTCCCTGGTGCACAGTCTGAACACTTACTCCTTTTCCTTCTACCTGGAATTTCCAATGCTGCATTACTGCACATGTGCTTGATTTAAAACCCTTCTGATTCTGAGCAGTGCAAGCTGATGCTTTCCTCACAGCCTGGCTGGCTTTGTGTTCCTTGGAAGTCATGCTGACAGGTGGCACTTCTGTGGCTTCCCTGGGGCTAAGTTCTAAATCAAGTGAGATTAAAGAAGGGGTCAGAAGTTCAGGCTCCTCTACGAAAGCATTAAAATATCATAATGGTTTGCATAAAACTCCAAAGTCACAGCGTTTTGGCTACCCTTCCTCAGAGCAAAACTGTTGCTGTCTCAGTCTTTTACTACTTTTAGTTCTCTCTAACACCTCTCACTCATCCTCCACATTTCTCCTTGGCTCACTCCTACTTGTCCAGACTGCAGAAATCCACAAGAGAGAGCACAGAAGACTTGGGCTGTACATGAAATTCTTTGTGTCTCAACTGGGTGGCAAAACTCATATGAGCTCTAGTTGTAGAACAGCACTGTGAAGTGTCAGTCAGACATTAGAGATTGTCTGCAAGTATGTGCTGTGAGGAGCTGAATATTATTCTGAACTACTCACATGGCAGCATGAAGTAGAATATGACACGTTTAGATCCAGTTAAGAAAAGGATTTGGGATACCTAGGATCTCCTTCAGTTAAGTAAGGAGGATCCAGCCCAGGCTTTTGTTTCCCCAAACCCTGGCAGCAGAACTCAAATGTAATCTGAGGATGTCTTGTGTCAGCAAAACCCAAAACAAAACAGAATTTGGAATCTGCTTCTGAAAACCAGATTGTAAATGACTTGGGAGCCCTCACTGAGTGACCAAATTACCACCTTTTGCTGAACAAAATGCTTAGGGGTGGGAAGGCTGACTCCAAGTCTGTGCAAGCCTGGGGAAGGTTGCTGAGAGGAGCTAAGAGGAGCATGAGAACAGTGGCACTGGGTGGGAGCAAACAGGGTATGGCACACACAGGCTGTGGCACACAGCCCTGCCCTGCTCCAGGTCACTGTGGTGTCCCCTCAGGGAAGGCAAATACGTCCCATTTCTCACTGCAGTTCGTGATGGACAACATGCCTGAGGCACACATGCAGGGCCAGACCGTGGTGACACAAATACCAGCTGAAGTGACATCTGAGCAAGCCCTGGAAATGTAAATCAGCTCTCAGGACTGGCAAGGCAGGGCACAGGGGAAGCTGACAGGAGAGGGTCAAAGCAAATGGGGAAGAGTAAGAATAAATTTGGCCCAGTGTGGAATGAGACACAGCCCTGATTTTGCAGACAGCACAGCTCTGCACTCAGAGTCCTCAGCACAATGAGGGACATGCCACTTTATCAGGACACTGATCAGGACACACAAGTTTTATTGCTGGGCTGTCAACTCCACTGATGCAAGTGATGGCTTCCCCTTGCCTACATTTAGGGGCATGACTGCAGAACGTAGATGGTTCCCAAGTGTTGGTGGGCCCTGTTCCAGGATATAAATATGTACCACTACATATCCTAATATATGTTTGCTAAAGATAACATGCCAGTGTTGAAGACAAATGAGGCTCTCTGAGGCAGCAGGAGAAGCCCCAAGCTGACTTAGCTCCGAGTAAATCTTCAAAATGAGAAGTCAAGGCTGGTTCTTCCCTGCAGACGTAGGTGTTGGCTGCTGTTATTCCTGTGCTACTGTTGCTCTGTGACTGAACAAACCCAGGAAGGCACATGAGGACACTTGGGAGTAGGGGTTTAGTGAAAAGTGAAAGGGTCTTCCTCTTCCCAAGAGGAGCAAATTATTGCCACTATTATTGGGGGTACATTTGGGAGTATTATTGGTGGTATAAAATAATTGTTTGCTCAAAGCAGGAGTTTTCTGCTCTTCCTCTCTCTGCAACTTGTACCATTTCTACCCTCAACACACCTGACTTGATGTATTTCTCCTGGCTGAGGCATGTGAAGTGGTTTTGAAGGAGGCTTCAGAGCCAGCTGAGCCTGATTCAAGTTCCTGTACCAAGAAGAAAAGTTGTGTAACAATTGATAGAGATTGCCCCCCTGCCAACCTGACTTGGATGTGTCACTTTTGTTGCTTCCCAGGAGCTGGATGTTGTGGAAGAGAACTCGAGTTCTCAGTACACTTTGATACTTGCAGCAGTATCTCCCACAGGTAATTTACAGTGAGATTTGTTATCTTTTGAAGACCAAAAGAAGCCACAAGGAATGTCAGCAGGAAGAAGGGGGTACTGTGGAATCTGATTAATTTCAAGTGGATAAAGTACACAGGAATCAATCTTGGAAGGGTCAAGCTTTTCGTACATATTGCTGAAATCTAACTTTCAGGAAAAATGCATGTGTAGATCATGGAAACACTAAATGTGTGCTTAATGGTAATCAAATTACTCTGCCATATTATTGTATCAAGGCTATTTTGTGCTACCTTACTAATATTGAAACATATATTGAAGTTAGCATAGAATTAATTTACAATCACTTCAGCAGAGGCAAAGTGGGTGTCAATAAATAATCATGAGAAAGGCACAAATGGATGTGAGATCACTGAATGGAATGTGCAAAGCCATTCACAGCAGTGGCACTAAATGTCAGACAAAGACAATTTAGTATAAAGTAAAAACCTCCAAGAATAAGGCAACAGAGGGGACCCAGGTAAGAATGGAGAGTGGAAAGACCAGCTGGGTCTGTTCATTCATTTTCACATCAAAAGATTGTTGTTGCCATCAAATCCTTTCTTTGAAGCAAAGGCTTTTTGGAGGGTGACAAGTGAGAATGAGAATGAGAAGGGGAGCAGTAAAGAGGCTGGAAAGGCAGAGAGCAGAGTGAATCCAGTACACCCTGCTTCCTCACAAAAGTCATGGTACCATTTGGCCAGGAAAGCTCTGTGGAAACTATGTACAGAAATTAATATCCCAGCAGTGTTCCCAGGCACCTGGCTGCTTCCACCCAACAAAGAGTTTTCTCTTTAAAAAAAATCCAGAACCAAAACCAATTTAAAAAGTCCTCAGAAGAAAAATAAAGTTGTATTATACTGTTTTATTGCTGCCTGGTCACTGTGAATGCTTCAGGCCAGGGCTGTCTGCCACTCCTCACACTGCCCTTCTCTCCCCCACTTTGAGAAAAGTAACAGAGCTGCTCTTCTTGCCTGAGAAATGATGAGTAAGATGGTGGAGGCGAACAGAAGAATTTACTGCTGCTGTCAATTACAAAACTTGGCACCCCCAGCCTGAAGGGACTTGGGTTTAAGTCTGTGAGCACTGAACGAGCTGAGCACAAGCTGAACCAAATCTCATGCTTGCAAAATGCCCAGAAAATTAATGAATGCACAGGACACTTCAGAGTCTGCAGCACCATCTAATAATATCCCACAGGGCTGGACCTTGTTTCCAGTAACTTCCCCACAGCTCAGTATGTTGTACTTCAAATTTTGTATGAAAATGCTGTACATGTTTAACCAGTTACTCCATTCCACTCCCTGGAGATGTCTTCATTTCAGTGGTAAATGGGATGTTCTCTGTTTATAGTTTATGTGTAAGTTTGTACAGTGCATTGAAAGGCCCTCCAACCAAACCAGCCAATAATAAATTCATTTAAATTGGTTATTTTAATGAGAAGTGCAAAGTATTGAGGAGAAAAGAACATATTGTTGCACAACCTTAAGAAAGATTATCAATACCCTCAATTACTTTTATCTTCTTTTCCAGTAATCCATCTGGGTAACCCCTGTGTTACAGAGATTCATTTGTTGAGCTTTGTTTCTATTATTGCAGGTTGGAAGCCAGGACAATAGCACAACACAGAGAGTGAAGGGCCTTACCCCACAGAGACCCAAGCCAGAATGACATTTGTGGTCACTTTTGATACAGTTCTGGTCATCTGTTTTACTGTCAAACAGTGGAAGAGTAATTGACTGCTGGCTCCTCCTTGCAGATTTAAAAGATCAGTTGGCCAGACTGTGAGACTGAAAATTAGCACCTTGGGACTCTGTTACATGAAATTTAAAGATCTCAGGTCACTTGGTCTGAAAGATGGTGAAATTGAAGAGGAGAAAAACCAAAAAGCAACTGGCCAAAATTGGAAAAACATATTGGAGCTGCAAGAGTTTCTAGAAAACCCCCTGCTGCTAAGACAGAGTCACTTGTGTTTAACCACAGACAAGAGAATTTTCTAAGCCGTAAAATACGAAAAAGTTCTTTTGGAAAGCATACATGCATCCCTGAGCAGCCGAAGGGAGGCAGCAGGGCCGGTGCTGAGTGTGTGCTGTGGGACAGCCCCTGCTCACCGTAGTGAAGTGCACCACGCAGTAGATGCCGATGATGACGAGGCCGATGATGATGGAGGCCACGGCCACCCAGAGCGCGTTGCGACCCAGCCTCTTGGAGCCTTCTATGTCCCCTTGGTTGTAACTGTTCAGAGCCTGCAGAGGGGACACAGGGAATCACAGCTCTTCCTTCAAAACAGGAACCTGCTGGCAAAGCAGCGTGGCAGCTCTGAACCAACAGAACCAATCAGTGTCTGCTGCCAAGGCCAGCAGGGAGTCGAGTTTTCTGTCCCACTCATTTTCAGTGCCTTTCATTGAAGCTACAGCTCTTTTTTTTTTTTTTTCCCTCCAGTGGTGAGGCTTTGTTCATGTGATACACACCAGCATAAAAGCTGTCAAACCAACATCCACCCTCTTGCATAAACCATGGGCTTTTATCTTTAGAAATAGTTTTGGAGTATATGGGAATTGTTAGTTGGCCACTTCATTAGCAGTGAGATAAATTCTTATGCTTTATAAGACTATAAGCATAAAAAAAGAGCACAAATAGGCTGCATTTTAAGAGAAATCTCAGCAAAACTTTCAAAAGCTTACTAATTACTTATTTTTCCATTATTTTACTTTTCCAAACAAAGTCTGAAGAATTATAGGTAGTTTCCTAGTGGTGGGAAAAATACAAACCAAAGAAATATAGGTCATCTGAACAAAACATCTGAGTGCCATCCTCATGGGCCAGACGTTGTGTTCCTTTGCATTTCTGGAAGACACTGATAATTATTATCATATCCATCCTGAGGTGTGCATCAGATATCCCCATATTATCTCAAGAGACTCGAGTTTCTCTCTACCCACCCGTGGCTTAGCAGATGCTTGACATTCATTACATGCTCAGATTGCAAAGTGTGATAGGACCACTCTGACCTTCTAGGCTTTTGTGAGACAGACTATAGGATTTTCTGAATTAATTTTTGGTTTAACCAAACCATTTTGAAAGGAAAAAAATCAGTGAAATACACAGAAGTACTGTAGTACATGAGTCTAAACACAGTTTGTAGTATTTTTTTTCTCAAGAATGAGATTGTATCAAAGCATTAAAAAGGGCATTATTCCTAAGAATTCATTTCTAAAATAATGAGAGTTTGAGTTCATAAACCATAACACTGAGTCCAGATTTCTTGATCAGATTGCTCTATTGAACTCAGCACACTTTCTCAGGGAATCAGATTAGTCACAACATGGTTTTTAGTATCTTGTATATATTTCAGGAGGTATCAGAGGAATGGGAAGAGTAGGGGGAGACATATGGAGACCTGATCAAATTAACTGTTCTCTGGACTAAAGAATTCAGGTTGTCTCTAGAAAGCGAATGCATGAGGTATCACCAAGTGCTATAATGAAAGTGCTTCAGTTATAAATCACTTTTTGCAGCAAACACAGAATAACAGAGTGAAGAGCTGAGACTGTGGAGAGCAGGAAAGGGAAGAAGTTCAGAGCACACCAAGCATTGCTGTAGAGCCATTTCTCCCAAGCAGGAAAGCAATGAGGGGCATGATGTGTGTGCTGTGTCAATTAGTGAGCACACAGAGCTAATGGGATGGCTGCACTCGTGGTGTCAGCACTGCAGGAGCATCAACCCAGCCCAGACAGTCCCAAAGCAACACAGCCTGCATTCCTAGAATTGCATCTCAAGGATAAGTGCAGGTACTTATTCTCTGGAGTCTACAAAAGGCTGAGATGCTGATGCACTCATGTCCTGAAAGAGAGCACTGATACATTTCTTCCCTTCCTGGAAGCCCACATGCCTAAACATTTCTCTGGTTTATGTCCCCAAAGAATATCACTAATACCTCTGCTCTGCTGTCAGATTTCATTGAGGCTGGAAAGCACATAATGGGGAAAGAGGCAGAGATGGGAATGAGAGATGGACACGAGCACATGGTCACACAGGACAGGGTCAGCCCTGACCCAGCTACAGGGGGGCTGGCACAGTCCTCTCACCTCAACCACTCCACTGTCCCCAGCACTCCTGGCTGCAGAAGAGCTTTCTCAAAGTACATTTGGGAAGGTCATTAAAAGGATTATGAGGAGAAACACAGCTCAGCTTGGCTGTGAGCAGACTGACCTCCTTCTGTCTCTGCCCACAACCACCAATGCCACTGTGGCTGCAGGGAGAAACACAGAGAAGCACCACAGACAGCCTGGCCCTGGACTTTGTGCTCCCCTCTTATCAAAGGACTCCCCTTGCGTGGCATCTACAGGGGGGTTCTGCAGACACCATGGACTCAGCTCCCCAGGTTTGGGGTCTCAAAAGTGAGAGCAAGTTGTAAACAAGACCTGACAGCACCAGCTTGCAGTTCTGGGCATTTTACTAATGTATTTAGGAAGTCTGGAAAATATCCATGTCATTTCTGCAGGTACTGCATAAATAATTCACTATGCAAACTTTAATAAATAATGTCATTTTAATACAAATCCATGATGAAGAGGAGGAAAACAACATTACAGATAAAGAATAGGATTTGGGAGAGACAGGAAGGAGACTGAAGTTTCTCTATGAAGAGGTTTAAATTAAATGAAATAACTTAGAAAGCATTCAATAAAAAATAAGAGGTTTGAGGGAGTGGTTGGGGTCTGATGCAAAGCTTTTTGAAATTCATTACTTCCATCTGCTTCAAAGGGCTTCTGGTCAAACTTCCAGTTTTCATCATTAGACAGAGATTACATTGGCTGTTAAAGCCTTAACTGTTACATCTATTTATTTCCAAGGGCTGGGCAATATATTGAGAACACAGCATCTGTATGAGGCATTTGTTCTGTCCACCTTTTAAAACAAATTTCAGCCCTTTTCAGTCTAACACCATCTGATCTCTCAGGTTTCTGCTACCTCTCTTGCTATGAAGTCATAATGTAAATTAAAGCCACAGTTCTGCAGCTGTTTATTTACTTGAGTAATCTCAGTGACTTCACCAGGTTCACACACATCTATTTATAAAACATTCTCAGTTCAACAATAAAGTGACTTGAGCTCATGTGAACAGAAATGTGCTGAATTAGCTATAAGATATTAATCCCTTTTTATGTGTGTTTTCTGTTCCACACTCCCAGAGCACTGATCATGGCAAAACCAGGAAGAGCACTGAGTTACTTCAGAAATCTTCCTCTACATTTCTTACAGATCTGGGCAGCCCAGACTGAGGTTCTCTGATCAGCATTTTCTAGGCTCTATGAGCCAGGCTGGGTGAACCTCATTTGGCTGTGCCTGGAAAGGAGACCTAAGGAAGAACTAGACCTGCTGACTCAGGGTGACTCCTCACTCTAGGAACAGCTCACAGGGAAACACAAAGAAGAGGGGGGACTTGGGGACCAATTCAGAACAAGCAGGTTCTGAGCAGGACACGTGAAAGGGGAGTTTGTTCTGCAGAGTGCTGCAGAGGAAAAACAAAAACCTTCCAGTTTGCAAAGGCAAGGCAATGCAAAAATGCCTTAACAGCAGCTGCTGAGCCCTGTTGTTTAATATTCCTGAATATTAAATATGTTGTTTAATATTCCTGAAGTGAGTACAGGTTGTCCCACATGGTGTTAGATATCCAGTTACCTACAAGCTACCTAACAAGAGATGTATAAATAATAAACTCACAAGTAAACTTTCTAACTACAGAAACACTGGTCACTCTGCTGGCCACTGGGCTGGCCACAGCCAACACACTGCACATGGCTCATTAGGATCCCAGGTAGAAGAGGGGGCTCCCTGAGAAAGCAAGGTCCATCCTTCCCTGTCCCCACAGCTTCCACCACCCTGAAATTTGTTGTCTCTGCTTAGGGAAACCCATATAAAGACAAGGCATCTGAATCCAACAGCAACAAATGCAGACAAAGAACTTGTTACTATCAGAGGCAGATGAGCCAAGATTGTCACAGCTTGACCACATATGTTGTTTGAAGCATGGAAATGATTTAACAAATATGTGTCAACAGAAAGAGGGAGTTTGGAGCAAAAATCAGTGAGAAATAGCTTTGGAGAGACTGTTTGGAGGTTGTTACAAATGTAAGGCCCTATGGAACTACAGGACTGGTCTGACATAGAGATCTTTGAAATAAAGACAGCTGAAGGGGGGAGGTACTGAGAAAGGCCAACAAAACATGTTTAGTTGTCAGACCTCAGTGCTGGCATTGAAAATATCTGATTCCTTTCCCAGAGTTATTCCACAGCCTCAGTCTATCCCTGATGCCATGAGCCAGGCACAGCCAGTCTCCCCCAGCCAGGTCTCAGACACAGCTGGCAGCTCACTGAGAGCTCCTTGGGCTCACGCTGCAGATAAGGAGCCAAAGAGCTCGGTGACACAGTGCCCACCCCCAGCCTTGCACCACAGAAATCTCCTGTGCCACAGAAGCCTCCTCACCTGGTACCTGCACCCAAACTCTTGCCCCTGATGCCTGTGGTCACACCTGTATGACAAAGAATAGGGCAAATCTGAGGGACGTGTCCCTGGGGCTGAGTGTGCTGATGGCACAGCAGCATGACACAGCTGCTCACAGTGATCCAGCTGCTGGAAGCAACAAGGAGCAGAACTGATCTGGCTGGGGCTGCAGAAGGGTATTGAGAACAGTGATCCTACAGCCAGGAGTCCTGGGGAAAACAGAACTCCATTTGCCAAAAATGCCACAACAGTGCTCACCCCAGAGAGTGGCCAATGGCTGGTTGGAGGGGGGCTCTTGTAATGCCAATATTGCAACATAGTGATGCCATTAATGTCCTTTCTACCAGCTCTCCTCTGACCCCTGCCATGAGAAACAGACAGGTAAGGAACTAGGAAAGGTTATTATTGCAATAAGGAGAACTTGCAAAAGGTTTATTCTAAAAATAAAGTAAAGGAGGTAAGGTCTGTAACGGTGAGGTTTGAGCCTGAAAAGGTGAGAAAGAAGTGAGGAAACCAGTGCTGGAGTTGTAAATGGGGCAGCAGAAGAGACAGAAGAGACTGAAGACAAATCTGTCATTTATTTTGGGGGTGTGTTAGAGCCCAGATTCTACTTTTAGAGTGAAAACATGGTCTGGATTTAGAACAGTTAAGGAGGACATGACACAGGTACACAGGGTGCTGAACCCTGCCCCCTCTAGAAGCCAATAGGACTTTTCCTTTTAGGCCCATTTTAAGAAGTGGAAATTTGTGGGGAAACCACTTGTGGAGATCTTTAAATCTTAACTAAGATCTCAGGAAGTTCTGCAAACTGTAAAGGTATCTTCTGTAAGAAAAGAAAATAACCCACTCTTGTATCTCAGTGTTAACCCTTAGCAACTCCAGCTGAGGAAGGGAGGGAGGATGCAGATCACAGCAGAAGTGGAAACAAAACCAGCAGAGGCTAAAATGCAGAACCCACAGCTGAGGATAGTGCAGCAGTTACAGGTTGCAGCTTGGAAAGGCAGGGGGGCTAGGCTGTGGAAAAGAAGTTGGATGTGTTATTTTTATAGGAAAGGAGAACTTTTAGGTAGGATGCTGTTGATACAGAAGCTATTCCCAGACAGGGCAGGTTATTGGTGTGGTTTTTGTTTCCCCCTGTAAGGGAGTGGGCAGCTGAAACCTGCACAGGCTGTTCAGCATTCAGGAAGTGCTCTTCCCACCCTGGTTCCTTCATATCCCCTGCTAACAGTTTCTGATGCCTGACTCCAGAAGCCTGCATGAACTTCAACCAGGCTGTGGGTGGAGATTTCTCCATATGGGGTGCAAAAATCTTTAGAGGCCAAATTCTGTCCTTGACAGTTAACTTCTGTACAGCCCCAGCACCCTGATGAAAGCAGTGTCACAATGAACAGACGCTCCCAGCCCCAGATCATCAGCTCTCATTACTTTATATAGCACCCTCAGTGTCCATGGACAGAAAGGATGCTGAGTACCAGCAGAACCAAATCTGCCCAAAATAAGGAAAAGAGCATATTGAATAGTTATGGTAACAACAAAGAAAATAAACAGAGAAGGGGGAAAAAAAGAAAAAGAAAGAAGACAGCTAATACATAATAAAAAAAAAAAAAAATTGAACAATAGCTTTGGAATAGTAGTTTTCAAACTTCAGCAATATGATTTCTCATCAATCTTTACTCATGACATTTTATAAGAGTGTTTTTTGGGATATTTTAGGCATAGTTAGGTATTCTTATGCTTAATTGCAAAAAGAAATAACTACATTTTTACTTACCTTCTCAGCTTGGCTGTCAGAGAAAAGGATGAAAATACACAACATGTTTTAAACCTTTTTCAGCTCCTAAACAACAGAAATACATTGCAGTGTTACTGATAACACTGATCATGTATATGACTACAAAACTCTGGCTCTGACTCTGCAACTTTTAACTCAGCGAAGGAGATTCTGTTCCAGCAATCCTTTGGAAGTTAAGGGGATCGCTGGGTTATTAAGAACAATGTGTATCAATTACAGATTGTAGGAGTAAGGCTGTTCTCTCAGTGTGTTTGATACTCAATTTACACGGGCAGTTGCCAGCAGCCTACAGTCATTATCATTGTATTATTCTAATAAATAGTATCATACAGCCCGTTTACTGGAAAAAAGTCACTCCTATCATATTTTATTAGCTAAAGTAGTAACCAAATCTGATTTCTGTTCTCCTGCGGACACTTTAACACAGATACTGTGTCCAGTTCAGCGTGAGACTTAGTTGATGTAGCAAACCGCACTAACTGGAATAAACCTGCCACCTGATAGCCCGACAGCGAAAACTTGTTGGAAACTGCCTTTCACTCCGCGTTTTCCATCGCTGCTGGGATGGCTCGGAGGACCCTGCCCCGGGCTGCTGATGCTCCGGGGCTCGCTGCCTCACCCCGTGTCCGCAGCTCCCGGGACAAGCGGCTCGGAGGCGGCTGGATGTCCCTTTCCCTGCCGCTGGCTCCTCGGAGCCCGAGCCGGAGGCGCTACTCACCATGACGGCGAACACGAAGGCGACGATGTTGACGGGATAGGCGGGACAGAAGCAGGCGAGGATGCTGAGGAGCAGGTAGTTCTTGGGCCGCGGCTGCGGGGGCCCGTCGGGCAGCTCATCCTCGATGTTGGTCTCGGGGCTGTTCTCCAGAGCCCGCTTGATGTCGGCGCCGGCGGGGAGCGCGGACATGGGGCTGCGGTGCGGCGGGCGGGCGGCGCGGAAAGCCCAGCGCTCCGGGCAGGCGGGACCGAGCGGCGCCGAGCCAAGGGAGCCGCCCCGGGCCAGGAACGGGGCCGGGAACGGGGCCGGGCGGGGCGGGGGGGGCCGCCGCGGGCTCTCAGCTCGGGGCTGGCTTCAGGGACAGCGATGGGAAGAGCGGCGAGCCCGGCGACGCCCGCCCAGGTTCCAGCGCCGCGGGGTCCCCGCGCTGCTCCTGACCCGGCCCGGCCTGCTCGGAACTTGGGCTGACTCCAGCCGAGTCTGCACAGCCCCCGGCAGAACTGATAACGCTGATAACTTCTGCAGCGCTGCAGCTGAAGGACTCCGGCCGAGTTTTGCAGAACTGCGCTCGCTGCCTTCTGAAACTCGCGGTTCCGAGTGCCCGAGCTGCTTCAGCAAGAGGGGTAAAGCCCTCAAAGCCAATTCCTCTCATCTGGGCTGAATTTGCCATCTCCTAACCCCAGGCTCTTGCTGAACTTAGAAGAGCAACAGAAACTAACGAACTTAATGCATTATCGTCAATTTCTTAGCAAATGATTCAGTCCTCACTGAACATGACATCTGTAAGGTGTCCCCGCTTTGGGGGATGCACGAAAGGGAGTAAGGAAATAAATACTATGTGCAAAACCTAACGTATCGTGGGAAAAAGACCCCAAATACACACACAAGTAAATAAATTCTACTTCCATAATGTTTTTCAAGTTGAGATGAGGAATAATAGGGCAGCCTACACTGAGAAAGGAGCAGGCTGTTTCTGCTATGTGATATTAGGAAAACCTTCACCCCTCTATCGCTGATGGACAGTTTTGGTCAGATGAAGGCTGAAGTTGAGATTTTGCTCTCACTGGCTCATTCTGAGAGCATTTCATTAATTAAAGTTACAAAACATAGTAAGGTGTGCTTACAGTTTTATGAATGAGACACTTTTATCCCTGGGAGTTTTGCAATAGACTTGAATGGAGACACCATTTCTCTGTTCTGGATGTTATCCTGCAAGATGTGACAAAGACTTTTATAAGGAATAAAGACGCAGTATTTTCACTGTCACAGACATTAATCCTTTCTCAGCTGCATGTCTGGACTATAACATGGAGTGAGAATCTGCTGATCTATCAAAATGTCAAAAGATTGTACATCTTTAGGAAAGAGTAAGAAAGACCAGCTTCCATCTGCTTGCCAGTGTAGCCATTAATGTTCAGGCACAAGCTCTGTGCAGCTGTAAAATCTCGGATCTGTTTGTTCTCAGGGGACTTTAAACACAGTCAATAGACAAGTGCAGGAAAAACAGTTCACATCACACCACACAATTACTGTTGGGGCTGATTTCAGTAGGGATGGAGTCCATATCCTCTGCAAGGGATCAGCATCTTCCAGGGCTCCTCAAGCCTTTAATCCACGAGCTCACTGTTGGGACACATTGTAATGGCTTCGAGTTTGAGTTTACCTGCTGCTGGTTGAAACACAGTTAAATAAGAACCTGCTATTAAATAAGAACCTGTTATCAGGCTCGTGGGTGAGAAAATCCAGCTGCTTAGGGCAGTTTGAGCCATCCAAGGTGGACATAAACAAGGACAACAAAAAAGGTGTGGAAAATCAACTCTGAGGAGAAGGCAAAGTGTTAAATCTTTCTCCGTGGACAATGAAGTGCAGGTAGAATTTGGGCTCTGTTAAGCTGGACCGTGTGAATCCCTTCCCACGTGTCTCAATGACACAGACCTCATAGTAGAACCCGGTGCTTCTTGTGTGTTTCTAGAAACCGTAAAGTTTAATTGTTCAAACGAGGCTCTAACAGATGCTAATGGATTGCAGAGAAAGCAGGAGATAGGAAGTGGTGAGATATTCAGGGCCAATTTGTGCTAATGAGAGCTCATTAAGAGGTTCTTGAGATAAAGGTTCTGTCAGGAGGCAGTTAGTGTGGCTGAATTTAGTGGTTTGTGTAGAAGATGGGTTAAAATCCAACAACTGTGTCCTGTTAGGACGAGACTGATTAAATTTTAAACGGCACTGACTTGTAGCCACTTACCGAGGTGGGGGAAAGGAAGGAGTTCTCAGGCATTGGTTTGGGCTGGCAGGGAGGGAGGAAGCAGCCCAAAGAGAGCCTCGGAGAGGTTGTAACCTCAGAGGGAAGAATTGCGCTGAGACGGCTCAGCAGAAAGTTGTGAAAGTGATTTAAGAACGTGGACTGAGAGTTTTAAGATATAGTTCCATGAACAATCATAAAAATAGCCTTCCAAGGGAATGAGTCAGAGTACCCAATATTGCTGCTTACAGCCTTGCACTTCAGGCTGAAGCTTGAAAGAGAAACCGATCACTCTGCACAGAGCAGCGATTTTTCCAGGGATATGAGTAAGGCAAGATCATGATAAACTGCTTATCACGATGGGCAAAGCAGATGGGCCAGAGACACGCCACTTGCAATTTTTTTTTTTTAATTTATTTTTGAAAGGTCTTCTCCTGATTTCAGATGCTGTGGCTTGCCAGCAGGATTCCTTGTAAGATGGAATATTGTCTCTCCACCACATTTTGCTGTATTCCTATCTGGTAGGACTCTCCTCAAAGGCATGTTCACAGTTCATAATGATCTTGGAAAGAAGTTCCAGTGCTGGCACACAAGTCCACATAAAGACCAAAAATGACAGTTTAATGCCCAGAGGTTCATTGGGGCTAACATGTATGTCCAGACATGAAACTGCAACAGTCAAAGGCTCAGTCAACTCAAGCTCCAAGCTGAGTTCTGCTTATCTGAAAAAAAAGTACTCTCACCATCTTCCAGCATTTAGCCATGCGTTGTCTTTCCTGAGAGAACAGAGAACCTCCCTACCTTCTAAGGGAAGAAAAAATATAAACTGGAAATGAAGTAATTTAGTGCCTAAAATTCTCATACTGCATCCGTGGCATAGTAATTTAAAGTTTTTATATACTTCCTCACAATATCTCATGATAATAAAATCCATCCCTGTTTTAGAGGAAAGCCCATGGGGTTTGAATTATGCATACACAGCAGGGCTGTTACCTCTGTCACAGAGCTCAATATAACTCTTCCCTTTACCCAAAAAAGGGGGATCACCTGGAGATGGGACACAAGAGGTTGGATGGAGGCCTCCCATATTCTGAAAAGTAGTATTTTGGCTTGGTTTAATAAGTCCTTGTACAGAAATATTCTGCAGGGGAGCAGGGGAAAACTAATCCACCCTTCTCTTTCCAAAGACAATTCTGTATCTGGTCATTCTGGTCTTGCCAAGCACGAGGGAACCTCTCTTCTCTGCTGGCTGCCCATCCTCAGGATTTCCAGGCCCCTCAGCAGCACCTCCCAAACTCAGGGACTGTGGCTGTGAAGGAACAAAGCCAGGGCTGTTGTTGGCTCTTGGTGCTGTGAAGTTGTGAGGAAATCTGTGTCACTCCAGCAGCCACTGGGGAGAAGTGGCCCCTGTGTGCTCCCAGGCAGCCCTGCCAAGCAAAGCAGTGTCTCCAGCTTTTCCTCTTTGCAGCTCTACTGCTAAATCAGTTCTTTCCTCTTGCTCATTTTGGTGTTCAAATTTGCTTTGTGCTGATAGGTCTTTGCTTGGAAGCCTCGATTTATAATGAACTGAGGTGAACTGCCTTTTAAACTTCTGCCTGAACTTCAGCTGCACAAAACATTCCATCCCACCCTCTCTTTTTTTCCCTGAGGTATTAAACACAAATACCTTCAAAATTTGGTTTTTAAAAGTTTTGTTTACTGGCAGGCATTGGAAAATAGCCATTAAGCTTTTGGTTTTAGGTGTTTTGGTATATTTTAGCTGCTCTTCAGGTGATAATATTGTTTGTAAAATGAAGCTTGTAGATAGAAGCATTTTGTTCAGACATGTTGAGAGCACTAAACTTAAGCATGAGAAGAAATTAAAAGGGAGAGATTTGGGAAGCTGCTTAAACTACTTCTGATTTGGTAATTCCAAATGAATATGTGAATCAAATTACTTGTCAATACTATGCAAAGGAAACAGCTCATTGTTCCTGCTTTTGAAGTGGACAGAGTTTAATATGTGGCATATTAAACAGTGGAAACTGTAATGACTGCAAGGATACACATTCCCTTCCTTAAAAATTATGGACCAGGACTGGTTTTCCTGTTGTATTTGTGTGAGTGTTACTGAGGCAGCAGTGGCTGTGGAGCTCTGCTCTGTACACTGATGCTGTACCAGGTATTGTGGGAAATGCCTTTCTTAAACTGAACTTTGCAATTTTGCCCTTGCAGTTGCAGATTCCCATTTTTCATTGTAGGCCACAGCTGAGGGCTGTGGCTTTGGAAACACCAAAGATTTGTGATGAGCTGTTAACTTTGGTAAATTATTCATGGTAAAGAAATATGTGATCAGTGAAATGTTCAGATAAAAGTGAAAGTTTCCTTCACAGTCTGAGGTTGCTTTTTCATTCAGTGATAACCTTTTGGAATGCTATCACAATTTGAAGTCAGCAATTAAGTTGACTGTGCAAGCCTGTAAGAGCTCAAACATATGTGAAATGTCTTTGGGTGTTTTCCATGATGTGTCCTTTTCCATTCTGTCTCCTGGCTTCTGACCTGTCTGATGAAGTCAGATATCACCCCCAGAGGATCTGTTCCACCAGCTCAGACAGAGCTGGGCATCTGCTCAGTGCTGTGGGTGACCTGTGCACTGCTGGGAGGAGCCCTGGCTTCATCTCAGTGCTCCACTTCCCTGCAAACCAGTTCATGTTCTTGGAAGTTTTCCTCCCTGTGACTGGCAAGACAGTCTGTTGTAGCATGAAAGGGCAGGATTCTATCTTACCTTACTTTATTGCTCTGAAAACAGAGCATCAAAGCTCAGCTCAGTCAAATTTCCTTCAGAATCCATGTGGAGAGTAACTACAAGGGAGTTAATAGCAGATACTTTCTAATTTATATGCTTCTTTTAAACCACACACCTACCTTTTCAGATTTCCTGCTATGAGGATTCATTTCAGAAGAGCCTGTGCAATGCAGTGCTGTAAATTCAGCCTTTTGGAAATATTACTGACCATTTATTGTCCATGAGTTCATGAAAACCATTTATAACAAACTTGTTAGTTTAAGAATTTGAACAATTTTACCTACTTGAGTGTTATTTGTATTATTAAAGAAACTACAAAGGGATTTGTAGAGGCAAATATTGGAAGATTCCTCTTTTGAATGTTTTTCAAAAATTCAAGTATTTATGGAAATATTTGGGGTTTATTTAATATTAGTTCATATTCCATTAATAAAGGTATTTGACATAGACAATTAATTTAATTCGTTCCCACTCCACAATCAGCCTGGAATCTTCTCATGGACTTCTCTGGGTCAGCTTCACACAAAGCAAGCAACAGGAGCACACAGGCAGGGCTGTGCACAGCTATGCTACAAGCAGGATAACTCTTGAGCAAAAGGCTAAATACTCCCATCAGGGAAAGTTTGGATCTGGACTCACATCTGAACTTGTGGGAGGAGCTGAATACTAATTGGTCTATAAATATTTAATATACCTAGCACTTTCCCATTGTGTAGCATCCCAAAGGAGGCATCTTCCCTTCTCTCACACATACACACCCGTACTCTTCCTTCATTAAGGGTTCCCAAATACAGTAATTAGAACAGTCATCAAATTTGCATCTGACTGATCGAGGCCACTGCAGCTTTATTTCGGTGTAATTGCAGTGGCCTGGGGTGCACTGGTGAACATGGCCCAGGGCTCAGGTCATTATTGTATCAGTGATCATTTCATGAGGAAAAAGCAAGTGAGACACTGTGGGATAGGAATCCCCCAGGAAATAACCTGCTTGTAAACATAAAAGGGGCCTTGTTATTTTTCCTAATTTATACATTACATTTATCCCAATTTAAAAAAACCCAAAAAGTTCAAGTGCATGAATTCAATGTTTACTTTGTCCTCTGATACCAAGACAAGCTGCAGTACAGACACCAGCACATCAGATTGATGAGTAATATCCCAAAATATTCTGGTTTGGGACAGAATTGCCATGCTGTGCTCCACGGCTGTCAAAAATCCAGGTGTGCTGTTGTCACAGGGCAAAAGCTCCTTGGAGGGCTACTCAGAGGGTGTAGGAACTTGTGGATTTCTGTGAGGATGAAGGTCTTTTGTTCCCCTTCAGCTGCAGAAACTGCAGTAGTAGAGAAAGATTAACATCTCCTTGCCCAGGACTGAGGAGTCTTCCCACTGCTCATCCCCACAGAGCTTCCCTGCTCAATGGTTGTCTTGTTTAATAATTTCGGTATTTTCCTTTTACACTTCATGTGTGAGAAAATCTGGTAAATCTCTTATGGAATATGTAGACGACTTCCAAAAAAGTTGAACAACTTTCAGCCCTTGCTCATGCCCTGGATTCTTTTTAGAAGCCTGCAGTAGTCAAGTCTGGTTTTTTATGGGAGCAAAAGCTTGGTTTTCTGCCATTTTTTTCTCAGCCACTTAGATTATGTGTGTCACAGTTCTTCCTCTTTTCCTACAAGAAATGGGAACAGCTGGACATTGTAATCGTCCCTCCTCACTTTTAATGCAAAGTTTTCATTACAGAATTTCATTACAGAATATGTGTATTTCCCTTAGCTTCAATCTGCCCTCCTCTGTAAACATGGTTTGAAGAGCAGCCTTTGAAAGGCAAGGATTTGCTGGAATTTTCTGAGAAATGTTCTAATGAACTCTCTGTGTTCAATGTTTTGATGACTGTTACAGTAACCTGGTCCAAGACATAAATTAGATGCTGGAGTGGTCAACCACGAGGAGTTCTTTTAAAAATCTGCTACAATTTATGACCCAATGACCAAATCTGTCATATAATGGTTGGTGTAATTTACAATGTAATCTACTAAAATACAGCCACCCTAATAACAAGTCATATAAATCACCTGGGAAAGAAATAACCATTTGTCAGTGGAAAAAAAAAATGTCAGCAAAGAGAAAAAGATTTCTTTCCAGCCTTCCCCTACTTCGGGGTCTAATCTTGCCCCTGTGAAGTGCCCTGGATCAACAATGGAAAATCAGAATCTTGAAAATGGACATTGTTAATCAGGACTGATACCACTAAAATTAATGTTATTGTCTGGGGCTGATGCAGCCATCAGCCCAAAGCCTGCAGGAGGTTTGTGCAGCTGGAGCATCCCAGCTCTTGGGGGAGGCACGTTCTGAGGGAAAGAGTTTCAAGGTTGCTGTACTTTGTGCAAGAGTGAGTTATTCCCTTCTGGGGGAATACACCCTTTATTTCCCTTTTCAACTGCAGAATAATCAGGGATCTGATTTATACTACACCAGGTAGATCAAAACACATCTACAGCCCCTTTCTGATGTCCAGTGACAGATGATTAAGAAGAGTACAAGCAAGAGGATTTCAGGGTGTTTCAGGCCCTGGTACCTCTTCCCACCTTCTCATGATCAGCTGTTTGTGACTCAAAATCTAGAAAATTAAGCTTTGGGCACCTGAGAATTCTTCCCAGCTGCATTTGGTCCCATCTTTGTCTGTCTGATCACTTTCTTGTAGTGGTGGGTCAGTTCTCCTACTGGGAAATATATTCTGTGTCTAGGATTGTGGCTACACAGACCCAGCTACTGGTTATGAGATCAGCCATGGCACTTGTAATTTTAATCTATTCTGATTTTACAGTCCTCAACACTCATCAGGGTCAACAAGAATCTTTCCACTGATTTTAACAGGAGCTGGAGCTGATCCCAAATATCCTGGAGTTTGTAAGCCTGAGTTTTTATCTTCTGCAATACTACAACAGTGATATTTATTGAAACTTAACAGAAAGAATTGTTGTTATTAGTGTGCCAGGCTAAATATAATTCCATCTCTTTAATGTGCTGGTGTGGTACCAATAATTTACACGACAGCAGAACAGAGTGGTGATATATAAATCCGAAATTCTCATTAGGAAGATGCACCCCAGTTTCTGAATACCCCTCCAGTGACATTTCTTTCCAATAAACCAGCCTATCTCCAAGAAAGACAGAGATGTTTATTTTATAATCTCTGTTTATAAGATGCTGCTTTTTATGTCCACTATAAAACATAGAGGTACTATTGCTGATAAAATAGGATGCTTGGCTTGTTTCCTACCATGGTGAAATCTTTCCTAGGAAAAGAGGATAGAGATGACAATTTCAGAACCCCTGTGAAGCAGAAGAGAAGGGTGGGTGCTGAAAGGGGCATTACCCTTTTAATTGATGAGTTTTCCTGTAGCACTTGCCAGCCCAAAATCCAGGAAATTCTGATGCAAGCAGAGTTTTCTCCTCAGTGGCACCCAGGCAAATTTCGGTGTCACTGAGGAGGGAGGGATTTGGGAATAGACAGCAGGAAACAGTTCATTGGCTGAATCCCCTACAAGCAAGTGAGCAACCCAAGTTACCCCAAGTTATCGTGGCTAGTTTTGGCTAATGGAATTTGTTGGTGACTGCTCCATCAGCTGAAACTGTAGAGTCAGAACAGGATGGGACAGAACACTGATCTGAGCAGCTCCACCGTGCTCTGGTGACCTTCAGCAAACTTCTCAGACTCTTGGTGCATGTCCAGGTGATAAATGGGTTACCTTGAACCTCCCTTGCAAGAATCTGCTGAAATTGAGAGTCTAAAACTGTGAGATTGCTCATGGAAGTTAATTTGGGAGAATCCAAAGTACCTGCAAGAAAAACCCCTCAGAAGTTTACAAAGCCCAAATCTTCTTTTATCTGGGTATGGACTCTTAGTGTTCTGTTTCAGTCCTTTAAACTGGCAGATAAAGATTTGAGTAGACCCGAGGATTTTGCCTGAGGAAACGAAGCTTTTCAGGAAGCAGGAAAAGGAAAGCTGCTTTTTTTGCTCCAGAGGAGCTCTTTGCCACCTCAAAGTAAAAGAAGCAGAAAATTTTTCATTATGCTGATGGTTGAGAAGCAAAATAGACAATCTGCTTTCTTTTTAGAGAAACTTGGTGGCAATAGGAGAGAGAAGAGCCATCATCAAACAAAAGCATATATAAGATACAAGACCATTAGAGCCTCCTAACATTCACACTGGTATCCTGCTCTGGGAGCTCACAGAGCTGCTCAGACATTAGCTAATTACATTTGGCACAATCCTCTCATCTTACATGCAGGCAGACACATTAGGTCGTCTCCTTAGCTGGTATAAAGTTTGGATTTTGGCAGTGTGGCTCGTGCCCTCCAGCTGAGGACAAGCCCCTTTGTTTCAATTTTTAAAAAATATATGATACATAAATAAATCTCATTTATTATTGAAATTTCTCAAACTCTGCCTGCAGTTCCACACAGTGAGGAAGGACCATGATGAAGGTTTCACTCTCTGTGACCACAGTTCAACCAGGAGCTTCCAAGCTGCTAAATTAAGATTTCTTTTTGCTGGCTACAGGGTAACACAACAGCCCTGACAATGGAACTTGACCCAGATAATGGTGAAACGATCCCAGAGCAGCACAACTGGGGGCTCTCAGAACCTGTGGAGGCTGCAAGGGAGGTAAAAGAACCAGAAGCAAATTTTGGAATTGAGGTTTCAGAGATCAGAAGGAGACCTGGTGGTGCTGATCTGCCAGAATCACTGCAACTGATTTCTCTGAGCACCAGATCAGGCCTACAGAGGTCTTGGAGGGAAGTTTTTCCACTGGATTTTGAGATGGAGGAAAAGAAAAGCATGGACAGGGGAAAATATGACTTCTTTACCTGGCAAATGTTCATTTATCACTGCCACATATAGAATGAGAAAAGCAGGAGCACAACAGAACTTTTATAACTTACTTTAATATCTGTAAGTTAAAGAAATCTGTGTTCTTGGTTCTTTTCCCTGAGAAACAATTACCTCTTGATAATGAGGGGGGGACAAAATAAGGCCATTAACCAGTAAAATATTACACATCAGTGGTCACTGTGCTCACCTGGCCTCGTTTCCCCTTATTGTGGCTGAAGGATAAAAAGCATTTCTCCCCAGTGGGCCCTCAGGAAGCTTTGACAGGCAGGGAAGCAGCTCATTAAAATCATCAGCTAAGAAAGTCACGGGGTCACCAATTCCATCATCCAGCAACTGTGACCCACTAGGAAATACACATTTGAGCCCAGACAGGTTCACAAATATCACATATTTATCACTGTCTACAAGTTCAGGGGTGTCATTCTACTCCCTTTGCCTGCAAAGTGATGGCAAACATATGCTGAGGTAATCAGGGGAAAATGTAAAATTTACCTTCAGCTGGAAACCTGGGAAATGCATCTAATGATGCTTGGCTTTTCAATATTGATGTTAATAAGGCAAGAATTAATCCATAATCAGGAAATAACTACAGAATAAACTCACTGCCAACCCCCCCCCATCTAAATAACAAAAATAAAACAATTAATGCAAAAAAAAAAAAGGTCATAAATCTTACAACTACCCTGTGTTTGGGCTATTTTTGTATAAAGGGGAGCAGATAGAGACAATGCTGCTCAGATATGGAAATCAGTATACCTGTACTGAGTAGATGTTTCCTATATTGTAGGTATTGTTAGAAGAATGTTATAAAACATCAAGACAATATAGAGAGTCTGATCTGGATGTGTTGGGTGCTAAAACTTTGCTTTTGTAAGGCATGATAACACTCGATATGTGTAAAATGCAGGATAAAGTGCTGTCCCGGAGAGGTTTGTGTCGGTGCCGCAGTCAGGGCAGCAGCTGTGATGAGAACAGAACACGAGGTGGCATCGTTGCCATTTTGGTCAGAGGTACCTGGTTACACTGCACAGAATAAACGCTGTAAATCCGCTCTCTTCCCTTCCTTACATCCTTCCTCGCTGGCCAAGAACTTCCAGAACTGCAAGAGTTGAGCCCAACTTCAGATCTTGAGAAGGAGCTGTTGGGTTTTTTCAGCGTTGCTGAAGCAGTTTTGCTTCAGGTATGTGCAGAATTCCAGGATCTGTGACAATTTACAAAACATCAATAGCTCAGGGATGCAACAACTGTGAACAGCCTCCCTTTTCAGAGCACAAGTTAATGTTTCTCCTCGAGTGCCCTAACACTTTGTGATGGATGTCACTTACACTTAGGTGGTAAATATATTAACAATGACCTAATAATCAAATGATACTGATTATTAAGCCAATGGCTGTCCTAACATCTTCCCCTGAAGAGTTCAAAGTGTACTGTAAAAAATGAATCTTCATTTAATGAGATCCCAAATGATTTCATCTGGTAACTTTTCAGTGCAGAGATTTCACCCACAGGTGCCTGCTGTCCCCACCCTCATCACACACACAGGGAATCAGGAACTGGGCTCCTCTCACCTCCACAGCTACAGCAGTTCTGGAGAACACACCTGCAGAGCAGCCAGAACCTTAAAAAAGGTGTCTGGGTGAATTTTCAAACCAGGATTCTTCCATAATTTTCCAGTTTTTCTGTACATAATGGTCACCCTTCACACACTCTGGGAGTCTGGCAAGCAATGCAGGAAACCTTTAGCAGAAAGAACAGCAATAAAAGAGAAGCTTTTGGGAACAAATGCATATCTGATTAATAACTCTGAGTTTGCCTGGCATTTCTGCCACTTCACAGCCTCCATAACTTCCACAGAAAAAATGGCTCATGGGGGAATGCACCACTCAGTGTAATTCTGAATGAATCATAGAATGTT
Organism: Sturnus vulgaris; assembly: GCF_052056855.1. Classification (NCBI taxonomy): domain Eukaryota; kingdom Metazoa; phylum Chordata; class Aves; order Passeriformes; family Sturnidae; genus Sturnus; species Sturnus vulgaris. The sequence goes on along the minus strand of NC_142261.1, from coordinate 10,092,880 downwards.
TTGGGTTGGAAGGCACCTCTAAAGCGAATAATGTGAAACAGCTTTACTTTATTGGACTTGAGCAGCAATTCCCTTTGCTGGGCATTGAAATCAGGGCTTCTTCATTGTTCATCACATTCTGGATGACAAACTTGGGTATGAAAGGAAATAATAAAACCCCAACAAATGCTTTCATTTTACTATAGATTTGTCCTCTTCATCTTTTCTCTATTTATTTTGTTTGGCCTCTGTGGATTTTCAGTGCAATCAGTGCCTGTTCTGACACACTTTCTGATTGTCTTTACCATTTCTTTTCCCTGTGCTATCATCATTCTCCTCTCTCTATGTGCTGACATAAATCTCACTGATGTAAGTGCTCTGCAACACGCAGCCTTTACCATTTCACTCTGAATGCAGAGTTACAGGAGGAGAATTACACCTTACAATAAAAATAAAACTCTTGTGAAAAGACTGCCATTTTTAAATGTTCTGTCTAAATTCTGCAGTGCTGCTTTGACAGTCCTGAAGACTGATGTTCCAAACCTTTCTAGTCTGTGCATGACTGGGCTGTGGCTTCCATTGCAAAGGCTGAGGATTTGGCAGCACATCATCAGGAAAAGCTGCCTCCCACCAGTTTAGGATGCATGTTACTGGGACAGGAGGAAAGGAGTGAGAATTTTCTTCATTAAACCAGCAGAAAAGGAAACCCACGGTTGTCAGTTAGAGCAGGGCCAGTTCTACACTCAGTAGAGTCCTGCTGATGTGGATGTACAGCCAAATCCCTGGCTGGATTCTCCAGGTAACTGGAATCATGGCACACACAGCCCTTTAATAGCCCCTCCATGCACTATTTTGAGAAGGGAAGTTCTGCTCAGTGCATTCTTACACTACACTGCTCATATTTGTTTGTTTTTCTCACTTCATGAGAGAGCCAAGACAAGCAGCACGCAGCAGTCAAGTGTTCCTCTGTGATTCAGCTTCCTTGGCAGGCAGAGCATGGAAAAACCAACCCCATTGTAAAACGAGACAAGTGCCTGGGGAAAGCAACGCCTGTGCCGTGGCTTTGTGTCTCCACGAGGGGGGTGAGCAGCCTTGTGGGAGCAGAAACCGAGATTTCAGTCCTCACAGGCAGGGCAGGGCTGGCACAGAGAGCTGAACACGGCTGGTCTGTGCTGGCAAGGTCGAAGCCACCCAGGGCTTCTGTGCCTCCTTATCACTTCTGTCCATCTTCATCAAACTCTCTTTCAGTTCTCATGTCCAGCTGTCTTAATCTTCCCATGCCACTTCCAAAATACTTCCTTTGTTGCAGAGCCTGGTACTCCTGACAGTATCATCTTCCTATCTGCTGCAAAAAACCAACCCAACCCAACCAATCAACAAAAAATTATTTAAAACTTAAAGATGTGTTTTAAACATGATTATGCTTCTTCAGAGTTAACTGGGAAGACACTAAGGAAGGCAGAAAACAATGTGAAGAACATATTTTATGTTCAGCCTGTGGGCATTAATACCAGCTTTTGCTTTTGCAGTATCCTGTATACATCCCTATTTATTACAAATATATTAAAAGTGTATACATTTTATATCAACTTTAGGCTGTAGCTAAGAAAATCTTCAGAGTCAAACTGCAGGCCGTGTGTGGGCTGAATTTACTATTCAATTTTTGTGTGAAAAGGATTACAATGTCCAGAGTAAATCTATCCAATGTATATGCCCAGAAAGGTAATTCAGAAATAATCCCAAAACACGGCTGTAAATACTTAACCTGTAATATACTTTTTGGACACAGTCATAAAGCTGTCCATCATCATTCCCATATATTTATTTTAATGTCAAACTACATAACTTCATCTTTAAAAGGCCTGAAAACAAAATCTGGTCAAAAGCAAGTTGTGTTACAAGAGTTACAAATAAACAATCTCTTCCTACCTCTCCAGGCTCGCTGGAGTGTCTGTAAAGCTCCAGCTGCTTCTTCATGATCTGCCTCATATTGGCAATGAGATGGATTTGCTTTTAATGGAAGAACTTTCAGGGCAGCTAAAGCAAGACAGAAAACTAGAACTGACATCCTGTGGTAAGTATTTTGTGGCAAGCACCAGTGTTGCTCAGAACATACAGCAAGACCTCTTATTCTCACTAAAAATCTAAATTTAATATAATGTACAGGTGGGGTTTTTTAACCTCAGATTTATGAAATAATTTGATGTATTTTAAAGAATGGTAAATGATATTGAATTTGGATCGTTATCATCTTTCACTCCATCACATCCTGGCAGGAAGTGCCCTCACATTGCACTGGGATTTTCTGAAAGTGCTGCGAGGTTTCCGTGGCCTGCGCTGCTCTCGTGTCACAAAATGCTCCCTGACATTTGCATGCCGAGTGCTTTGCATGGAGAGGGCTGAGTTTGTGCAGCACATCTTGTGCTTCACAACCAGCTCTGTGCCTTACCCTGCCTTCTGGGCCTCTGCTTCCCCAGTGCTACACTCTCCTGCTCCTTAGTGAATGGCAAATTCACTCTGCAGTTCTTCTGGCAGCAAACCCTATAACCACCTTTAAAAGGATGTACACTGTGCTTCTCCAGGATGTGAGGCATTCTACAGGTGC